>NW_022437022.1:2702603-3233601 GCF_009761245.1 Sapajus apella | reverse complement strand
TTTTTTTTTTTTTTTTTTTTTTTTTTTTTTTTTTTTTTTTTTTTTGCGACAAGGTCTTAGGGTGTTGCTCTGTCTCCCAGGCTGGAGTGCAATGTACAATCATGCATGACCCACTGCAGCCTCAACCTCCCTGGACTGAGGTGATTCTCCTGCCTCAGCCTTGCAGGTAGCTGGGACTGCAGGTGCATACCACCACATCAGGTTAATTTTTTTTTTTTTTTTTTTTTTTCATAGAGGTGAAGTTTCACTATGTTGCCAAGGCTGGCCTCGAACTCCTGGGCTCAAGTGATCCTCCCACCTCAGCCTCCCAAAGTGCTGGGATTATAGGTGTGAACCACAGAGTCCGGCTGGCAATTCTTTTTGTACTCAACAAACCTGATTCTTTTTACTTTAACACTGATGATTCCAGCATCGCCTTCACAGATACCTGGGACTTTCTCTGGGAAATTCCACTGAAGACTTCAGGGGTCCCAGTGTGTCCCCCTGAAATCCCAGTGACTGAGCTGATGATCAAGGTTCTGCTACTGGTACCCAGCCCACTGAGCAGGACAGCTCTGTCCTGGAATCTCCTGATCCCGAGCGGGAGCCCCTCTGTTCTGGTGAGCTCCAGGCCTGCCTCCTTCACAAGGCCCCCAGCTTGGGCTGGCAGGGACCACCCCTCGGCTGTTTCCTTCCAGGCTCACACGTGGGGGCTCACTCCATGTTGTGCCCCCCTCCCTCCACAGGCGTCATCTCCCCGACGCTGGGAAGCTCGCCGAGGGCTCACTGCTGAGCTTTCTCCTGTTTCTTTGCGATGGTGAGCTATTCTTAGCCAGTGTTTAATAAATACTTCCTGAATGAATAAAAATGTCATTCCGACAGAAGCTCCAGTCACACGCCCGGGAGACTTAGCCCTACAAACTGAAGAACAGGTTCAAAACCCATTTTTCTCTAAAATAACAGACCTCACCAATGGCTTTTGTAATAATCCTTACGAAGGGGGAGAACCTTATCCGCTTTCTTTAATTCCACAGAGGTAATCCCCGAAGCCCCAGCCTCATCGCGGCAATTATATCAGTTCTTTGTTGTTCTGGTTTAGATTTGTTTTCTAAATTCTCAGTGAGTGTCAGGGATTGAACTGGGTCATTTGTATTTAATCCAGATGTTCTGCCTCTGCAAGGACTAGAGCCCTTGCTCCAGGACGTGCTTCTCGGTGTGCTGTGTTTCTCCCAGCCCAGAATCAGGACACCCTAAGCTTCCTTTCCCGTGGAGGAGCGGGAAGAATCCTGACACTGCTGTCAGGAAGGCTGGGTTCCAACCCGGCTTCTCCCCGCTCCTGGCTGCTGGGCTGAGAGGGCCAGAGCACCTTGTGGGGCCACCTGGGGTGTGCTGGGTGCATGGCGGCCCCTCAGCCATGCCCTGGTGCCTCGTCCTCCCTCCCTTCTGCTTTCCACTCCCAACACGTGTGTGTCATTTAGCTCTTCTTGGTGAAATAGAGCAAGGAGGGCTTGCAGGAGAGGGGAAGTGCTGTTGTGGGAAGCTCCTCACAACCCAGGAGCTCCGTGTGTAAGTGCAGAAATGAGCCACTAACCCATGACTCCTTTTCCAGAAAGCAGCTTCTTCCTTTTCCTTGAATTTTGGAGACTAGATATGGCAGACGCTTTCTGGTGGCCCTTCCGTGGTGCTCATTAATTAGCACAGTGGCATTTTCTGTTGGTGACCCCTGCTGTCACCTTTCCCGCTCTGTGCAGGCTTTGAAGACCAGGAGGGAGAAGAAGTCTCCAACCTGTGCAGGGCTGGGAGCTGCTGAGGCCTCGTCCTGGGGGGTGGTGGGGTGTGAGGAGGATACACAGGTGTCTGGGCGCCTGGCATCAGCCGGTCACCTGGGACTCACACCCTCAGTTTTCAGCTTTGGGGGCGACAAAACCTGCCCAGAGGATCAAAGGCTGCGCCGGGAGGGCTGCGTCATGTCACCGTCACTGGAGATGAAGGGATGAAGAAATGATGCAAGAAGGTCTCGCCGCTGTTCTTTCATTTGCTCTGACATTAAAAAAAAATGCAGCGCTTGCATTTCTTACATGCCAAAGTGTTGTTTCTAAAACTTGGAAATTTGGAAAAGTGTCAGTGACCCTTGTGTTTTTGAACTGTGCTGGAGACAGTGCACCTCCGTGACGGGGCTGGCGGGGGATGGGCTTCGCCGGGCTCCGGGCAGGGGTGCCACCTCCTTGCTCCTTGCCACTGCCCTTCAGGGGGAAGGACTTTGTCCTCATTTTGGAAATAGGAACTGTCAGTCGTTGATTGCTGTATAACCACCTTCCCAAAATTCAGTGGCTTCAACAACCACTTTGGTTTTGCTCTGGAGGCTGTGACATCCTGGGCAGCCCTCCGGGGTGAGGCTGGGCTGATTTGGGTCTCAAGGTCGGGCTATGGTGGCCTCCTGCAAGGGGCGACAGGACAACTGAGTCTTGTCCTACTTCCTCCGGCCCTGGCTCCTCCACATGTGGTGAGAGGTTACGAGCTCAGCACATCACAGTGACCAGGTGCTCCCCACACCGCAGCTGTGTCACTCCTCCTCGTCCCAGTGGCCAAAGTGATCCTCTGGCCTACCCCAGAGGCAGGGGGAAGGGGAGGTAGCCAGGGAGGTGAAGACAGGGAGGGAGGGTGGGTGGCCTACAACAGGTAGTTTGAGTGACTCCACTGAAGTAGCCCAGCAGGGGAGGAGGAACTGGGATTCAAACCCACAGGCTTCCTTTGACGACTGAGGCCTCATCGCTCGAGTCCTCAGTGGGCAGAGCTTGAGACCAAGGGCTTGGTCTTGGACAGCTTGGGTTAGATGTCCTGTTGCCACTGGGTTCCTTCTCTTCCTGCTCCCGGAAGTGGACATTAAGAGCTGGCTGCCTGGTGCGAAGCACGCTCCGTGAATGGAAGATGCAGGAAGGTGCAGAGTCTCGCTTTGCCGTCACCCCCTTGGCCAAGTCAGCTGCTAGAGGCCCTGTGCCACCTGTTGGATTGACTATTTAAATGAGGCCCCCAGACCCCCATAAGCTCCTTTATGGCTCCCCATCCTGAAGATGGGATTTCGTAGCCCAAATGCAAAGTCAGAGTTTCTAAGTACCCTGCCCGGCTTTCCCCTTAAGTTGTCCAGATATGCACCACGAGCTAACAACCTCACCAGATTGATTCTGATGTGGAAAATAGGTTCCTTTAAAGAGAAGCTCTGTGGTGGGGGCTCTGCCCTTGAAGGGCAGTGCGAAGCCGCGGAGGGGCTCCTTTCTGAAGGATGCACTTGGGCATCGGAGAGGTTACCTTAATTACACCATTTCCTCCTCCCTGTACACACTTCCAAAGCCTAATTATAGTGCATGTGGTACCCTGTGACCAGCCAGAAGCCAGAGATTAATATAAAGTCACAGCAGGACAGCTTGCTCCCTAAAGCGGTGTACATGGCTTTGCAAATATAGTCCTCAAGGATTTGATGATAATATTTTGATACATTCATCATCACGTTAGCATGTGAAGCAGGCGGGCTCCGTGGGATCTGATTCAGCTCCTGTGGGAGGGGCAGCCTGGGTTATTCCCATTGGCCCTGGCTGGTTTCCTTCTGGAATGTGACATTGGTATCCATGGGGTTTGACATCTATTCTGAGGGGCCTTACCCTTTGAATAACGTGTCCCAATTAATTCTCTATCTCCCTTCTCTGAAGGAGGGAGCCTGGTGCCTGTTAGGACCCGTGGGTCGTGCTGCGGGGGCACTTGGCCACTCGCCTGGGTGTGCTATCTCGGCCCAGATACGGGATATTGTGTGCAGGCACTTGAGTTGGGAGCGCCTGTTTATCTCTGTCCTTGCAGCTTTATTTAGCCTGGGGCTCCATACGGGCCTCCCAGCCACACAGCCATGCAGCTCCCGGGAGGCTCTTGCCTCTGAGAGGGAGGTGTGTGGGGAGCGGGGGGCTGGGGGCCTCACAGTTACTTTCCTCCTCAAATCTGGGGCCTTGTGGGTCATGTGAGGATTTCTGAAGACCAGCCTCTACACCTACTACCGATTCTTCACTGACTAAAATGTCAGCGTGTGAACCGCCCTCACACCCAGCTCAGGCTCTGCCTCCTCACTCAGGGGTGGCTGTAGTTTACCAAGAGTTAAGGGGGGGCGATGCGTGAGGAATCCAGGAGGGGAGGACACTTTCAGCTAAAAACAAACCCCAAGTGGCAGCTGTGTGAACGCGCTTGCAAAGCACATTGGATAGAACGAGCAGGCTGGGCGTCACAGGCCCCTTGCTGGAGAGAGACACACCTGGCTTCCAAGGGCAAGGGCTTGACTTGGGAGAGCGGCGAGGGCTTCTTCAATTTTTCAAAAACTCTAGGAAACCTCCATGAAACCAAGAAGCTGTTCAGTGTAAGCCTCTCTCATCAGGCCCTCCCTCTTCCCCCAGAGGCAGATTCTCAGGCTCAGAGCTCGTGAGATCAGTGGCCAGGCATCCTGACCATCCTTAATGACGCTTTGTATGTTTCTAAATTGCTAAGGGAGTAGTTTCAAATATCCTGCCACAGACAATAAGAGAGGTGGTGGTTGTGTTAATACGCTTGATTTAATCACTCCACATTGTATACTAGACCAAAACATCACATTGAACCCTGCAAATACATATAATTGTTATTTGTCAATTAAAATAATAATTTTCCAAGGCTGCTCTTGCAGGTGGATTTTTAGTTTGGCTCCGAAGGCCAGTCGGTGGAGCCTGGTTTGTGAACCATGCAGGTGCCACTCAGCTGGGTGACAACAGAGCTTGCTGAAGGTTTCAGAGCTGCCTGCACAGCAGATGGAGCACAGACAGGCATGGGCTAAGCCACCTGTGGGCGCTGGGGTGGCGTCGAGCTTCCCTGGGTGCCACAGTCAGCAGCTTCCTCGCACGCTGGGAGTGCTCTTCCCTGTGGGCCTCAGCTGCAGGGACCTCGAGCCTGCCCGTGGATGAAGCCCCCTTCCCACCAGGGCAGAGGTAGGAGGCTCTCTCCCCGGAAGCCCACACCTTCCTGGTACCAACATAGCACTCAGGTCCTCCCAGCACACACCTGCCTTGTCTCATGGCCCCCTACCTCGGACATCTGGACAGGCTGTGTGATCTGGGGAGGGGCGAGCAGGTCCATGAAAACAAGTCCCAGCGATGTCCTGGCAGATCCCTCCACTGGCATTGTTGTTTTGCCAAAAGAGCATCTGGGGCCTGGATGCCAGCATTGCCCTTCCCCAGCACCCCAGCTTTATTAGGGGACAAGGAGGCGACAAAGGCACACAGGGTCTTGGTTGGTCTCTTAAGTGTAGGGGAACAGCACCCCTTATTTTGTAGAAAATCATTCTCCAGAATAGGTCCAAAAGGGGTCACTACGGTTTGTCGCAGGCCCTGTCAATTAATACTGTAATAATAGTGAGGAGAAAAGGGAGCAGCCAGCGCTCCTTCCTGCCCTGGGTTGAGATATGGGAGTCAGCAGCGTCCTGATGGTAGAACGTTTATTCCTGGTGACAGTGTCAGAACCAGAAAGAAAACAGGTTGATTTCCAGGTTCCAGGTTGAGCCCACCAGGCTGGCAGGAAACTCTATTGCTTTCTCAATGAAGCAAATTTTGATTCCAAAGTCACCGAGAGAAAAAATCGACTCCTTTCATGTCACTTTTAATATATGGTACTCTGATAACTCTGACATCTCTTTATATCATTTCTAGATTTTAAGACTTTACTTCGATCTGGGGTCATGAAATATTTGGGACTTTTCTAAGAAACCTTTTTAAAATTAACATGTAAAGCCTGTGTATGTGTTCTCGACACTGCATTGTGTGACCTTAACACTGGATGTTGCTGGAGGGAAGGGTTTGTGTTTTGTGAAAACTACAACAGCCGTGAGGGTTAATGTTTTTCTTGATCCAAATTGAGGCTTCTCTTCAGAAATGTCTATATGATCTCAGAAAACTTTTTACGACTGACCTCAAGGCATCCAAATTATTTTCAATGGAAAGGACATCCAAGATTTTAAAATACACTGTAGCCCTGGAGGGACCCTGGAGCCCAGACTGGAAGGGTGGGGTCGTGGAGTGTGGCTGCTGGAAGATCTCCTAAAAGGGTGAATGAAGTAAACATCATTAGAATTGCTGGGAGCTAGAGGCGCCTGTGTGACGTGTCTGGAGGGCTTCACTGAGACACACCACTGATTAGATATGAAAGTCAGGTGCTGAGAATCAAGGTCAAGCTGTGCTGCCTTTTCAAACAACTGGGCCCTGATAAGTTAAGCAGTGGGTGATACCCCCAGGCAGATAAGGTGGCAATTTTTAACAATCTTAAAATATTGTTACATCAAGGAAGGTCGTGTTAAGATCAAAGTGTTTGGAATTATGTAAGGGGGGCTGAGATTTCCTTTGTCCTCCCCTCTCCCTGAACCTCCCCCTTCCTGCTGCCACCTCTGCTCACACACACACACACACACACACAACCTCAGCGTGTTCTGGAACATGCTGGGATACGGCTAGGCTTCGGGATACGGCTAGGCTTCGGAATACGAATGCAGGAAGTGCTCATGATTTCTTGTTTTTTTTCTTTTTTTTTTTTTTTTCCCCCTGTGCTCAGAGCGGGTTGATTTATGGCCTGGATTACTGGAAACAGTAATTCTTTGCTCTTTATGATGTTTTGGTGGGGGGTGCAGTAGCCTGCAGTCAGAACAGCATGATTTCAACTAGGTTTTTACAGAAAGGTCTCTGCAGAAAGGGTGGCTGTGAATTGGTCAGCTTCTGGAACAGAGCAGTTAATAAGACACTAGCACATTAATCATGTGACGGCTATTGGGCTTAGCAGGGACAGGCACTGGCTTTTAAAAACAGCAATTTAGGTGACTACTGTGTTGAAAGAGGTTGGCTGAACACACTGTTTCTAACCCACAGTTAATAGCTGAATCGTGTTGGTGGCTTTTACAGGCACCCCTTCATGTATGTGGAATTTTTAATAACCTAATGCAACAATCTCTGCTATGACCTTTTATCCTATGTCAATTTCCAGAGCTACAAATGTGATGAGCGGTAAGCCAGTTATCCTGTAATTCTGGGCACACTGTCAAGAATATTCTCAAATTATCTGAACAAGGCATAAACGCGCCCACTTTACTGGGTAGCCCTGGTAACTCCATACCAAGTGTTTCGGGGTGGGGACAGCCACAAAAGCAAAGCCACCATGGGCTAGTGAAACAGGTGACTCTCCTTAGCTGAGCTGAAGAAGTTTGTCCTATATAGAAACGGAAATCTAGAAATATATTAGAACGTCTGTTCTTTGGACCAATAAAAATTCATAGTATAAAACTTAAGACATAAAATGACAGTGATCTCATGAATCCGTCAATAGAAAACCGCAGTTATCATTTCGTAAGAAACAAAAACACTACATTTTCAAATCCAACAGTGATTAACTTTTGTTTCCCCTCGTTTGTTGCATTTTATTAGTGAAATGAAATATAAAGCAAGCTGCATTTATCGGGCAATTACAATCTACAAAAGGCTATGAAAATGCAGTGGGAATAAACCACATCTTTTGTTCTGAAGGAGAGAAAAGTGTGATAATTAGTGGAGAGATTCAGTGTTTAGAGTTATTAAAATTATGGCTGCTAAATCCAGACCTGTCTAGGTTCAAATTTTGTTTCCAAATCTCAGTAGCTGTTTAATCTTAGATGAGTTATTCTCCAATCTTTCTGTGCCTCAGTTTCCTTGTTGTTAAAATGCATATATTCATAGACCCCAACTCATGGGATTTTCATAAGGATTAAGGGAAATTATGACAGAATGAATTCACTAAAAAGAACCAAAAAGCAATGTTTTTTACACAGTGGCCTCTCAGGAAGTAAATTTTGGCATATCCATATTACAGATTATGATGCATTAATTTAAGATGATGGCATAGTTGTGGATTTAGAGACAAAGAAAAATGTCAACAATACATTTTAAGAAAAAAGGCTGTAAAAGTTTTATGAATGTATTATGCATCTGTGCAAATTACTAACAAAGTATGGTTCTAAGAGGAGTTATAAAACAAATGTTTTGGTGGTCTCTAGATTGGCACAGGTGCAAAAATAAAGTTCATACCCAGTGTAGGCCATGGGTGAAGATTAGACACACCCCTGCACGGCTGCTGGAAGATTAAACTAGTGTAGCCTTTCTGGAGGGTAACTTCATGTATCTATCAAATGTTTATCTATTTGACTTTTAGCCTATCAATTCTACTTCTTCAAATATGTGCTGAGCAAATAATCATTGATATGGGAAAGATTTATCTGTGCAACAGAATCTATATTGTAATAAACATATAGGTACCTGCAGTAACATAGAAAATCTAAAAACCATAAAATTTGCTGAGAGAAGCCCAGTAAAGAATGCAGGTTCCATAATAAAAATGACTGAATAATTTCATAAAATCCAAACACAGTCAAAATTAATTTAAAGTATTGGAAGTCAGGATAATAAGTATCTTCGGAGGGGCAAGAAGAGATATTGATGGAGAACAGGCCAAAGGAATATCTGGAAACTGGGAACTTTTGATTTCCTGATCTAAGTACAGTAGTGCTTACACACGGGTGCTAACTCGATACTAATTCATTGAACTGTGAGAGGAGGTACAGACAGTCTGTGTTCTGTAGACATTGCTATGTTGTTTATACAAAAAAAGCATTTACTATCCACTAATCACTGTGGTCTGCCTCAGTAAACTTTTATATCCATATTTTTATTAGCATGCATTAAATTATTAAAGTTATCAACATGAAAATTTCTAGGTTTACTACTTTTAAATATATCCATATGGACAAATACTAATGATACAGTCAGGAGAAAACAGGGTATCCTGTAATATGTATAATCTCACTGTATTATAAAAATAACAAGCTACTTACATTTCTGAGTAGACATAGGCACCAACAAACTCTAGACAGCTATCAAACAGAGATTGTCTTCAGATGATAGAAGCGTAGATTTTTAAAACAATTTTATTATTAAAATGAATGTTTTGCAAAGATCCTACCACTGCCATTCCCACTACGTTGATGACAGTAGCCACCTTTGTAATTCCGTGTGTCGCCCTTGTCTTTGTAAAAATGGAAAAGCTTCATCTCCATTCTCTTAGGGTCATGGCTGAGTCCGAGAATAAGGTTGACATACGGTGGTTCAACAGGAGAAAAACCTAATGCAAGTTTGGGCATGGTGGTTCACACCTGTAATCCCAGCACTTTGGGAGGTGGAGGCGGGGGGATCATTTGAGGTCAGGAGTTTGAGACCAACCTGGCCACCACTGCGGAACCCTGTCTCTGCTAAAAATACAGAAAAATTAACAGGGCACGGTGGTGTGTGCCTGTAGTCCCAGCTACTTGGGAGGCTGAGGTGGGAGGGTCTGTTGAGCCTGGGAGGTTGAGGCCGCAGTGAGCTGAGATCATTATACCTCTGCATGCAAGCCTGGGTGACAAAGCCAGACTGTCACAAAAGAAATGAAGACCCAAAGAAGTACTTACAGTCATTACTTCTATACTGAATTGGACAAAGAGTAGTAACTTTTAAGAATGCAACTAAGTTATGCGGGGAGGCTTAACAGATAAGAGTGATGCGAACAAGGTCCTCTCAGTTACGACTTCTTGTCCTTGAGGATAAAGCTGCTGCCTCTTTGTAGCACAGGGAGGGCTTCTTTCACCCAGGAATTTCATCTTCTGTTTTTAAGAAACAGCATGAAGGTCAAAGTCATCTTTTTGTATCTACTGCATTTTGAGTGCCTTTAACTTCGAAAGTCAAGGTGCCGGAAGAGGGTATTTTGGCCCCTTCACTCTCACGCCCAACGTGGGCACCATAGCAGTCTTTGAAGGCCTGAATCAGGTGGCCGCTGTCTCATGTGGAGCCATTTGGGGGTTTGTCCTCTACACCCAGAAGAAGATCCCTGCAGACTTGGTGGCGCCCCGACTCCCATCTGTCCTGTGCTTCAGGAGCCCCGGCCTTTGGCTCCTCTCTCCTTGCCATCCTCCTGCCTTCCTGTACTTTCTTCTGCATGGATGTTCTTCCCTCTTCATTTGCCCCCTTGCTTTCTTGTGGCCTCGGGTCAAATACCATGATTCTCACCAATTGCCTGCTCTTTTCCTCTAAGACAACGATGAACATTTATACGTTTCTCTTTAGTTTTGGGTTAACTTTTTTTTTTTTTTTTTGAGAAAGTCTCTTACTCTGTCACCCAGGCTGCAGTGCAGTGGTGTGATCTCAGCTCACTGCAATCTCTGTTTCCCAGGCTCAAGTGATTCTCCTGCCTCAGTCTCCTGAGTAGCTGGGATTACAGATGCCCACCACCACACCCAGCTAATTTTTGTATTTTTAGTAGAGATGGGGTTTCACCATGTTGGCCAGGCTGGTCTTGAACTCCTGACCTCAAGTGATCCAACCGCCTTCGCCAAAGTGGTGGGATTATAGGTGTGAGCCACTGCGCCTGGCCTGGGGTTAACTTTTTAAATGTTTGTCTCACCTGCGCTGTTTTCTTCAGCCTACATTGCATGAGGGTGAGGCCATGACTGCCTTGCTCATCTCATATCCCTAGAGCCTCACTCATGCTAGTTACCCAGTAAATACACGGAACAAACAGAACCCCAAAAGGCACTAATGAAGATAACCAGCAGTTTCTTGAAATTAAAAACTAAACTCAAGCTTGCAATAGGAAAAGAATGAAATGAACTGCCATTAAATAATAGAAAAATAAATTATTAAAATGATATTCTGGAAGAATTTTTTTTTTTTAAGACAGAGTCTCACCCTGTCACCCAGGGCAATCTTGGCTCACTGCAAGCCTCTGCCTCCTGAATTGCTGGGATTACAGGCACCCACTACCATGCCTGGCTAATTCTTATATTTTTAGTAGAGATGGGATTTCACCATGTTGGCCAGGCTGGTCTTGAACTCCTGACTTCATGATCTGCCAGCCTTGGCCTCCTAAAGTACTGGGATTATAGGTATGAGTCACTGTGCCCAGTCACGAAGAATTTTTTATGACATGAAAATTGGTTTGGGAGATTATATGTGCGTGTGTGTGTGTGTGTGTGTGTGTGTGTATATATATATATATGTGTGTGTATATGTGTATATATATATTTTTTTGGAGACAGAATCTTGCTCTTGGAGTCTTGTTGCCCAGGCAGGAGTGCAATGGCGCAATCTTGTCTCACCACAACCTCTGCTTCCTTGGTTCAACCTATTCTCCTGCCTCAGTCTCCCGAGTAGCTGGGATTAAAGGCTTCGCTGCCACGCCAGGCCAAATTTTGTATTTTCAGTAAAGATGGGGTTTCTCCATGTTGGTCAGATTGGTCTCGAACTCTTGACCTCAGGTGATCTGCCTCCCTCTTGACTTCGGCCTCCCAAAGTGCTGGGATTATAGGTGTGAGCCACCATTCCTGGTGGGATATATTATTAAATGGAGAAAGAGAGTTACAAAACTATGTGGCAATCTGAGTCAATTTTTGTAAAAAAAAAAAAAAAAATGGATGAATTTATGTAGGCAGAGAGGGGTCTGGAAATAAACACACACAGACATTCACAGTCACTATCTCCGTACAGATAAGAGAAGCCTTTAAATTTTTTTTTTGAAAAAAATTACTTGTCTTTATTTTCTCAAACACACATTGCTATAGTAATGAAAAAATAATGAATGTTATTTTTAATTAAAAAATACTAAAGCAAATGCGTTTACTCTGTGTTTAAACACTATGGAGCTATAATCCATTTAGAAGAGATGTTTATTTCACAGCTTCCGCTGTGGGGAAGTATGTAAGGTGATTTGGAACTCAGCTTCTAGCAGGTCCTGTTGAGTGGCATCCCTACACCTTGCAGCAGCATCAGGGCACCTTCCAAGTGCCCTGCCCTTGCCCCCTTATGCCTGACTTGAAACACAATCCTGGCTTCATACGGTGTGGGCTTATTTTATTTCCCAGGGCAAAGTTCAGCCCATTTCTGAGAGGACTCGGCATGAAATGCCACTGTTTGGCTGCTCTAGGAATGTGCCTGTTACTGGCTATCACTGAGGATGTGGCAATCGAGAGCACTTCCACCACCCAGCTAGTGAGGAAATGGGAATACCTGAGGCACGGGTGTGCACGGACGCCCTGCCACATCTTCACTTCCTGATGCCCAGGTGTGCCCCAGCCTGTCACAGGGGGCCCAAGGCATAGTAGGGCAGTAACGCTGAGTAGTGCAAGGGTCTCATGCCGTGTCCCGAAGGAACACACCTGAGACGGGGCAGCCCAGAGAACGTGGCACACTTGCTTCCTTTTACTCACCGGGAAGCAGTCAGTTACAGGAAGAGTCAGAGTTCAGAACACCGAGGGACGCATGGAGAATGCGCTCGTTTCCAGAGGCTGCTTTAACCAGACCCATTTGAGGGCCCATCGCAATTCATTTCCATACGTTGCGGCAGCCTTCACCTTCAAAGGAGTTTTATGATGTCGAAACAACCAGTCTGACAAAATGACGTTGTCATCTATGGACCACTTTTTGTCACTTTTAACCAGTTATGATTTTATGTAGGTAGATATTCATCAGTGATTTTCTTAGAGTTTGAAAAACAAAATGCCACATCCACTGACTGGGCCTTGTTGTATGCGGTGATTCTCTTGCTGTCTCTGAAGGCACTGTCATAATTCTGTCTTCTAAATGATCTTAGAATTCATTTAATTGTGGGACGTCCCCAAACATAGTTGCTGGCAGTGAGTTGCCATAGCTCACACATTCCAGGAATCCTCATTAGCTGAGAAAGATGGGCGGTGTTTGTCTTCCACATTCTAGTGCCCGGGAAAAAGCTCCTTTTCAGACAGAGCGGGCCTGCGTGTTTGCCCACGGCCACATCACCCCAGGTGGTTCAATAAAGCAAGCAGCCCATGCACAAGGGTCAAGGCTGATCACTGGCTGCCAGCAGGCTGGAAAGGGGTGCTGGGCCAGAGCCTCTGTGTGCTTTTGTGCGGCCAGTGTGTTCCCAACTCCTGGGTACAAGAGGTATTTCAGAATTTTGTTGGTAGCTGAGCTGCTTCTTACCAAGTGGGAAAGGGATCTGAGATGTGCTGAGGAGCGTCTGATGGACAGCTGTTCCCGTAGGTTCTCACCGCTGCTGTCAGACACAGTGGGATACAGTGAGCTTCCAGAACTTACAACGTCTTTCTTGTTTCCTTTTAATCTATAAAATGGGAGGCATTGCTTTCAGAGTCAACAAACTAATTTCTAGCACTCCCTGGAGTTTGTTTAGAAAACACATTCCATGTTTGCAGTATGTGTCCTTTTCTTCTGGACTGTTTGCTTGTCATGGGTGTGTATTTCAGCGACATGGTTTTGAAGCCATTTATCTTCCCAGCACCTTCTTAATCACGGGGCCATCTGAGTCCAAGGTCTTGTCCACATGTATGGATATCGGACAGCAGAGGCTGCAGGGCTGAGGGCTGCGCAGCGGCGCTGGTGTCTGGAGGCCCGGGAGGAAGGGCAGTCGCTCTGGCAGCCACCGCACAGGCGGTCCAGGGGCAGCAGGACCTGAGCAGAGACCACCAGGCCCATGCTGGCAGCTCAGGAACTCACCTACAAGTGACTTAGATGCCAAAGACTGGTAAAGAGAGTGTCAGCACCCAAACCGTGGAACCATTCCTCTTTTAACTATAGATGCAAAAGTCTAAATTAAGAATTGGCAACTAATATCCAGCCATAAGTTCCCCAAATTACATATTTTTAAATACATAATTTTAGGTCTATAAAGTGATTCACTATTAGGATACTGCCACATAATTCACTGTGTTGTCCCGTTTAAGAAGAAAATATATGATTATATCAACACATTTTAAAGACATTTGATAAAATTTAGCGGGTATTCTGGATAACATATCTTAGCAAATCAGGATAAGGGGGAAATAATTTAAATTTGAAATAAATAATTTGTTAAAAAAAATCACTGCAGACATTATTCTAAATGGTGAAACACTAAACTCATTTCTATTAAACTGGGAACCAGACAGGGATATTTGCGATCACTACCATTATCTCATATTTTTAAAGGTAAGAAAAGAAAATAATCATTAAAATACTTGGAAAGAAGAGATAAAATTATTCCTTTTGCTAATGACATAAGTACATAGCTACAAAATCCAAAAATACTCTAATTAAAAAGAAGTTATAATTAATAAAATATTTGGTAAAGCAATTAGATATGGCACATGTAGAAATCAATAGCTTTCTCTCTGATAGTAATAACTAAATAGAAACGAGAATAAGAAAAAATATTATTCCATTAAAAATAACAGCAATTACTATACCCAGAAATTCATTTAATCAGAAAGATATAGAACCTTTCAGAGGAAATTCTAGAAATCTATAAGACATAAAATAAGATCTCAACAAATGGAAAGATATATTCTTTTTAATATAAAGTTAAATATCATAAAAATGGCAGTTCTCTCAAAGTTAACATAGTCATTTATGCAATTCAAATTCATTTTTTCCCTCAAAATAATGACCTCAAAGTAGAAGAATGAAATTATCAACAAGGAGTATGGTGAAAGGTGCTAGTCTTACCAGATATTGAAATATACTCTAAAGCCACTGAAATCAAAACAATATGGTACTGGTATAGGGAAAGATTGACATTTAAGTGAAAAAACATTGAAATCCTAGAAATAGAAGCTTGACAAAGGAGTACTTAAATTCAGTAAGAAAGAATTTAAGTAAAGATGCTGGCACAACTGCTCTCTGCTAAAATAAAATTCTCTAGGATTCTCTCTGATGTGACATGAAAAGTACTAAATGGATTGATCATTTATTGTAAAACAAAATTAGAGTGGTGATATGATAGATTTAAGGCGGCACGGTCTTTATAAGCAAGGTAGTAAATCTGGGAGCTATAAAAGAAGTGATAAACATTTCTAATTAAAAATACTATTATTTAACAACAGTATTTTAAAATTAAATACTTTTCATCAGGCAAAGTTATCACACACATACTCAACTGACAAACAGACTGAGGAAAAACATTGTACTCCAGGGGACTTAAATGATTAAGTTAAAAGGGAGAAAAAGAGTTAAATCTTACAGTGTATATTTGCACATTGATAACAAGAGTGTAAGCAAACCAAGAGAAAATATGCAAGAAATATCAATAGATACAGATCAGCACATCCACGTAGCCTATAAACTCATGGAAAAGAAGCTCAACCTCTGTCTGAGAGAAATTCAAAGCCATGGATTTCACAGTATACCTATCACTGTGGAAAATAAAAGAAGCTGGTCAAGATGTGAGAAAACTGCACTCTCACAAATTTTTAGTGGAAATGTGCATTGTTTCATCCTTCTTGGAAAGCAATTTGGGACCTTCTATTAACATTTAAATGACTCATATGCATCCTTGACATAGCAATGCCATTTGTAGGAACCTATTTCACAGAAATAAAATATCAGACTCTAACACTAAGTTTATAAGAGTGTTCATTGCAGTACTATTCATATGTACCAAAATCAAATCCAAAGTAGGTACCCATTAATATAAAAATGGTTAAATAAAATATGATACTTTTATAGAATGGAATATCACACAGTTAATAACTTGGAAGGAATTGCACTATGAAGTATTAAGTGAGAAAATTAAGACTGGGAGAAGCTAACACACAATACAATTTTTCTGAAGGAGACTATAGTGGGTTGAACTATGGTCCCCAAAAGATATGTTCAAGTTCTAAGCCCCAGTATCTGTGAATGTGACTTGATTTGGAAGTGGGATCTTTGCAGATATACTTAAGGATCTCAAAATGAAATCAACCTGAATTTTGGGTGGGGCATCAATTCAATTACTAGTGTTTTCTTAACTGAAAGGAGGAGGCTTGGGACAGAGATACACAGAGAGAGAAGGCCATCAGAAGAGGAGACAGAGCAGAGGTTGGAGTGACGCATCTGCATAGCCTGCCCAGGGTTGCTGGCCAAGGTCGGAATCTAAAAGAGAGGCATGGGAACCAACTCTCCTCAGCTCCCAGAAGGCACCAACCTTGCCAAAACCTTGATTTCAGGCTTCTGGCCTTCTTAACTGTGAGAGAACACATTTCTGTTGTTTTGAGCTATGTAGTTTGTTCAAATTTGTTGCAGCAGCCCCAAGGCCCCCCTACAGAAATTAAGCCCAACACCCTATTTGTATATATGACTGGGCAGATACACAGATGATACCAATGTGGAAAATGGAGGGACGGCAGCACCCACCAGGTTGTTAACTTCAGACATCTGTGCCAGTGGGGAGTTGGACAAGGGACGCTGGTGGAGGAGAGGGATGGAGGGAAGGGAACATGTGGCAAAAGCCAGCATCAAAGTACAAACTGAGCACTGAGTCCCAGGTACGGGATGCATGCAGGATCTAGAACTGAGCCAGAACTATCTCCTTGAACACAATAGCCAAAAGGGATATGGCCAGTTCTTTGGAGTAAAGGAAGCAGAAGTGGATACAGTAACCTTTCTTTTGGTAGTAGATTGGTATGTAGAGCAAAATGTATGAGATTCTCATTTAAAACATGTAAGTTAAAAAAATAAGCATGGTAAAATATTATACAATGGTGAGTCTATTGGACCCTTTGAATTCATCAAGCGGGCATTTGTGTCTTGGATACATTGCATGTCTATGTCTGTATCACACCGCCATCTATCTTCCTAACTTCAGGCAATCCCAGAGATTATTTACCCATTTGCAGAGACAAATCAGGTGATCCAGCCACCCAATTTCTTAACAGAGGAAGACAAAAATTGAGGGCAACAGAAACAGCCAGCTACAAAACAATCACAAACCTAGAAGAAATCTTCAAGAATCTTGTATCTGTATTTTTTTTCCTGCTTCTAGAGATAACCTTGGCTACAAAGTGTCAGGGGCTCTGGTCTGTTATTAATGTGCTCCTGGGAAGCAGCTCACCCACGCTTCCTCTGCTGGTGGTGAAGACGGACCCTAGGTGAGATGGTCATACTGCATTTTCTGCTGTTTACAGTTCCTCTCTTCCCTCTCAACCCAGGACTGCCTTACGAAACCCGGTGCTCCTTGCTTCTCACCTGTTAAATAAATATGACAGACTCTAAACCAGGGCTCTGAAATGCAAATGACCTGCAGATGATGGGAACAGGGGCAGATGAGGAATTGAAGCAACACATTACCACACACATGAAGACACATGTCGATTTTACCTGGCCTCTGAAAGGCCCAGGAACTGGAACCAAGAGGAACACTTCTTGCTGAACTTATTGTCACAAGGGAATGGGATGCCTGCAGTGTTGCCTGGGTTTTCAAGAAAAGGGTAAATTTGAATTTTTGTGTGATGTCTCTCAATGTATAACCACTGACCACTATTTCAAAATTTTAAAAGTCTTGCGTGGGTTACAGTTAAAAGATGTCTGAGGACAGGAGTTTTCCTAAGGTCACCTGTTTGTCACCTCTGAAATAAAAAGATATTTTTATTTAATTCTTGCTAAATAACTTTTTAAGATCTCTTAAACATGCATTCACACCAGATACCTGCTTAGTGTCTGGCCACTCTCAAGGTTCCTTGCATCTTGGCATCCAATCCTTTTTGTTCTGAAGTTTCCCAATATTTTCAGAGTGAGGGAATTTTCTCATAGAAATAACATTCATTTTTACATTTTTGTCTTATAAAGTCAACCCCTCCTTTTTTAACTTCAATGACATATTTCAGAGTCCCACAAGGTAATAATTATTCTCCAAGTACCTTTTGAATAAAACAGAATATCAAAAATCTAAAAATAATATCAGTATGTTTGAATAAGTTTATATTTTAGTAATCTCAATATTATGCTTTTTAAAGTTTATCAAGCTTTAGCTTCCAACTAAGATGAGGTAACAGGGACTGGATTTACTTCCTTGTCTGAAGCAACCAATAAAACCAAAGTATATGTGACAATAGGTTTCAAATCACTCAGCATCAGGCAGTGAAGGACAGAGATCTCAGAGAGGTAGAAACAAATAAGATGAGCCCCACAACTGATTTTTAAAACACGTAAAGAGAATGAATGCACGGGCCACACACAGGGGTGGGGGGAACCATATCAGATCCAAACCTTCCTTGATCTGGAGTGCAGTGGCACGAACACAGCTCACTTGCAGCCTTGACCTGGGCTCAAGCAATTCTCCCATCTCAGCCTTGCAAGTAGCTGGGACCACAGGCAGGTGCCATGATGCCCAGCTAATTCAAGCCTTGCTTGGATCTGATAAAATATTCATATCTACAATATATTAAGAACTATCAAAACTCAAGAAAACAAATGATCCAATTTAAAAATGGAAAAAATATTTTAATACTTTGTCAAAGAAAATACAGAGATCACAATATAATCACATAAAAGATACTCAGTGGCATTAGTGGTTAGAGAAAAACAAATTATATCCACAATAAGCTATACAGGTTCACTCTACATCTAATGAAAATGGCTAAAATTAAAAACTGACATTATCAAGAATTGGCAAGTATGTGGAGGAACTAGAGTTCTCCAGTCAGTTGGAGGGAATGTAAAACCCTGCAATGACATTGGAAAAAATGTTGCAGTTTCTTAAAAAGTTAAATTTACGTTTATATGACCCAGCCCTTTGACTTGTGGGTATTTCAGAGAAATAAAAGCTTATATTCATATGAAGATGCATAAAAGTATTCACAGATTTATTTATAATAGTACAAAACCACAAGCCAAATTGTGGCGCAACTCTACAACAGAATACTTTCAGTAATAAGAATGAACTGTTGATACATGCTACAACATGGATTTCAAATATTTTTTTTTTTTTGAGACAGAGTTTTACTCTGTCACCCAGGCTGTAGTACAGTGGTGTGATCTTGGCTCAATGCAACCTCTGCCCCCTGGCTTCAAGCAATTCTCCTGCCTCAGCCTCCTGAGTAGCTGGGATTACAGGTGCCCACCACCACACCTGGCTAATTTTTGTGTTTTTAGTGGACATGAGGTTGCACCATGTTGGCCGGGCTGGTCTCGAACTCCTGACCTCAAGTGATATGCCCTCCTTGGCCTCTCAAAGTGTTGGGATTACAGGCATGAGCCACCGTGCCTCGCCTCAAATAATTATTCTGAGCAGAAGTCAACCAAAGAAAGACATGATTCCGTTTATATAAAATTCTAGAAAATGCAAACTGGTCTATTGTGAAAGAAAGCAGTTCAGTTGCTTGGAGTGGGAATAGGAAGGGGAGAAGGAGGAGTAAGAGGAAGAGATTTTAGAAGGGGATGCCACATCCCCGATGAATGGATAAACAAGATGTGGTGCATATAGACCATGCATGTTGTTCAGCCTTAAAAAGGAAGGATGTTCTGACACATGCAACAACCTGAATGAACTTTAAAGACGTCATGCTAAGTAAAAGAAGGCAGTTACAAAGAGACAAATATTGCATGTACCTGAGTCAGTTTAGGCTGCTATAACAAAATACCTTACCCTGGGCAATTTGTAAACAACAGGAATTTAATGCACATGGTTCTGGAAGCTGGGAAGTCCAAGATCAAGGTGTGAGCAGATTCAGTATCTGGTGCAGGCAGGCTCTCTCTGCTTCAAGGATGGTGACTTTTTTGCGGGTGGGGGTAAGGTGGGGGTAGTGAGACAGAGTCTGGCTCTGTCACCCAGGCGCTGGAGTGCAGTGGAACTATCACAGCTCACTTGCAGCTTTGACCTCCTGGCTTAAGCAATCCTCCTATCTTAGCCTCCCAAGTAGCTGGGACCACAGGCAGGTGCCATGATGCCGGGATAATTTTTGTAGAGATGGAATCTCGCCATATTGCTCAGGCTGACCTCAAACTCCTGAGATCAAGCCATCTGCCTGCCTCAGCCTCCCAAAGTACTAGGATTACAGGCGTGAGCTACCAGGCCGGCCCCAGAGATGGTGCCTTCTTGCTGCATCCCCCCATGGTGGAAGAGGAGGAAAACCTCCCTCATGCCTCTTTTATCAGGGCATTAAGTGCGTTCATGAGGGTGGAGTCCTCATGACCTCAGCACTTCCCAACAGCCCATCCTTAATTCCTCCACACTGGGGATTGGCTTTCCACATATTTTTTTGGGGTGACGCAAGCATTCAGACCATAGCAGTATGATTCCGCTTCTGTGAGGTATCATATTCATAGGGGGAGTCAAATTCATAGAGACAGAAAACAGAATGGGAGTTACCAGGGGCTGTGGGAGAGAGTAATGAGGAGGTTTCCTTTAATGAGGACAGTTTCAGTTTGGGAAGATGAAGTCCTGTGGTGGACGGTGGTGACGGTTGCACACCAATGTGAATCCACTTAATGCCACTGAAGGGCACACCCCAAAATGGTTAAAATGGTAAATTTTATGGTATGCATATTTTGCCGCAATAAGAAACGAGCGCATGAAGCAACATTTGGGGGTCATGGCAGAGCTGGCTACAGAATTTGGAGCACCCAGTGCAAAATGAGAATGCAACAAGTCCTGTTATTAAAAAATTATTAAGAATTTCAGGATGCCAGTGCAAAGCATTCACTCAACCGCAGTCCCTGTCTGAATGCGGGCTCCGGAAGTGTGGTCCCTGCCTGAAGGAGGGCGCCCGGAAGCCTCGGGCCTGCCTGAGTGTGCGCTCCCGGAAGCGTGGGGCCTGTCAAATGTGCACTCCCGGAAGCGTGGTCCCTGCCGGCACGTGGGCCCCCGGAAGCGTGGTCCCTGCCGGAACGCGGGCTCCCGCAAGTGCACAGGTCACACGTCCATGAAGCCCGCCTGGCTGGTGGATTTGTCCGCTCTTTTGGTGACAGTGGTGGCTTCCTGGGAGTACACATGAGGCCAAGCTTCTCAAGCAGAAATTTAACGTGGGTATACTTTATTATTTATCAATAAACTCAGTACCTCAATAATGCTGTTTAAATAGGAGCAACAAAAAAACCCGCCTTTGAAAAAGGGAGGTGGCTATAGGAATGAGGCTTTATTCACACTGGTGTTTTTTGTGGATGTGAGTTCAGCCCTCTTCTGCTAATTGTTCACTCATGAATGAAGTAGGACTCTTTGTTTTGATTCTAAAGAAAAGAACTTGGGAAGGAATCCTGCTTAAAAACATGGGCTTGGTGTTAGAAAGTTACTCCACCAATTTCTAACTCTGTGACCTTGAACAGGTCCAAGATTCTCACCTCCTAAATGGGCTTCAGCGGGCAGCCGGGAAGGTTTAATGAGGTGGTGATGCCAAGCCTGCCCAACACAGTGCCCGGCCGTTTGTGCTTCAAGAGTAATTTGTAAGAATGTACCGGTGACTCTTTCTTTTCCTGGTGTCATGATGGGGTTTTAGATATATTCTTTAAATCTCAGCTGTAGGTGTTTGGATCAGACCATGGTTCTGCAACTAACCAGCTGTGCAGTCTTGGAAATCCTACTGATTTTCAGACTTCGGTTTTCTCATCTGTGCAACAACTAGAATAATGGTACCTACTTGATGTGGTTGTTGTGAGAGTGAAATGAAATGATATATGTAAAACAGAGACTGGCACAGGAGTGCTGTCTGTGGATTAGCAATTATCCTATTGTCTGTGGATAAACTCTGCCTTGCCCCACACGTAATTTGTTTTTTAGCATAATTTCGCAAATAAACGACTAGTGATTCAGAGAATTAGGCCAGTAGATCTCCATTTTCTCAACTTGTTTTACTTTTTAACTAAAAAAAACTAACTCTATAAAATACATCAGACCAAGGTAGTTAAATAATAAAAGGCCCAATTGTGGCCAGGTGTGGTGGCTCACGCCTGTAATCCCAGCACTTTGGGAGGTCAAGGCAGGTGGAGCACAAGGTCAAGAGATAGAGACCATCCTGGCCAACATGGTGAAACCCCGTCTCTAATAAAAAATACAAAACTTAGCTGGGTGTGGTGGCATGTGCCTGTAGTTCCAGCTACTTGGGAGGCTGAGGCAGGAGAATGCTTGAACCCAGGAGGCAGAGGTTGCAGTGAGCTGAGATCACGCCACTGCACTCCAGCCTGGCGCCTGGTGACAGAGCAAGACTCTGTCTCAAAAAAAAAAAAGCCCAATTGTTTGAATCCAACAGAAATAATGGAGGGCTTGAAAATAAATGGGTGAATGTTGCATGTTTGATGTTTAATCAATAACAAAGTGTTTATAGGAAGAGGGCCGATCCTACAATCACCTGAAAATGCAACTAATTAAGGAATTCATAGAAGCAGAAACAGCTAGATATTTTATACTTTTTATTTTTCTGATGCTTTGTCTAGTACAGTTTCTTTAGTTCTGACAAAAGTTCTTTTAAAAACTCATTTAAATGCCTCTTTAACAGAGTGGGAGTTGCAAATGCTCTAATAATTTTTACGAGTTTTATATTTAAAAATGATATGCCCTCTAAACATTAACATTCAAGATTTGTTTTTCCTTAGATGTGTAAATAACACATAGTAATTTGCATCTCATGCATAAATCTCACTCTGCTGAATACAAATATTCTGGAAGGTTCCTTGCTTCTCTATTTTCCTGCTGATGTTAGTTTAGTTGACTAATATTTTTAGAGAAGTGGGAAAGGGGAGGGCCTTGGTGGCTAGGAAACCAATCTCTTATTACTGCTTTCATGCAATCAGTGGTAGGGAATTCAGAATGGAATAACGAGACCAGTCTTTTACAGGACAAATACAAATATTTCAAACCAGTCGTTTCCCAGGTGAACACACTAAATAAGTCTTTTGTTAGTGACATGTGTAGATGCTGCCTGTGTGGGGATTTATCCAGAATGAATTTGCCCCTCAGGTTCCTTTCGGAACAATAGCAGCACAACTTAAATCAATTCCAATCCTCTGGTGCCACAGAAATAAGGCAGTCATCCAGGGAGCCCTGGGAGACAGAATGAGCCTTGCTGAGTCCGCTTCCTGGAATCCCATGCCATCATCGCTTTACGTCGCTGGGACATTCAGCTACAAGAGGCTCTCCTTGGTTCCGCATTGATCATGCTGTCTGGTTAAACTCTGAGGCTTGTTTTCTACTGTGAATTTCCTGCTTGACTGGTTTCTTGTCTACCGATCATTTGCTGGGTCCCAGCCTGGTAAAAAGACATCCGGGAGAGTCTCACGTCCATCATCAAATGTGACTAAAATATTGCATTGAGTCATCTGCCCTTGGTACAACGAACTCTTCTCAGCAAATGTCTGGTAACACTTTGAATAAGAGATGCTGCACGAGAATAAATTGCAATGTTCTCTGCTTATGTTGTTATTTATATGCCATCTCCTTCTACCATTAGGAATTTGTCTTATTTACCATTTAGTGTTTTCTTCATGTAAGATGTGCAAAATCTGGTTTCCTAAAAGTATTTATTCAGTCTTTTTTTTTTCACCCATTCTCTAAAATTAATAAGTGTCCTTTGAGCACCTGCTCTGACTGGCGCTGTGTCAGGAAGTGAGAGGCACAGTGTAGGACCCAGCTCTTCGGGAGAACACAGACTTTTCCAAGATGCAACACGTAGGTGTCAAACAGCAGGGTAGCAGCGGCAGGCAGCACTTGTGGAATACAAGCTGGCCACGCTGTGAGATGGACTTGGAAGTGGAGAAATGTGTAGGGAATGGAGTAGTGAGGGAATCACAGTAGACACCCTGATTAGAGAATAAAAACAGAATTATGTCAGTAGCAGTTAGCACTGAGCCATTACTAAGTGCCATGTACTGTGCAAAGTACTTTGTGCACCTTAACTTGATGATCCCCACTGAGTTTGTGAGACAGGCATTGCTGTTACCACTCTCTAGATGGAAGGGTGTTCACAGTGGAGGGCGGGATTGAGTAGAATTTTGGAGAAGTAGAATTCGCAGTGGTGGTCAGAAGGCATTCCCTGGTGGAAGTTATGAACAGCATCAGCAATGACTTGGCCCTGAGATGTGTCTGGGACGATTAGACCAGCCTGGCTAGACAGAGGGGCCTCCTTTGCGGAGTGATGGGAGAGGAGGTTAGACAGGTGAGATTTGAGTTGGGGAAGTAAGGCCTCATGGAGCTGGCTTAGGAACTTGACTTTATCCTTTCGGCACAGATTCTTGGGTGGTATTTGGGTGAGTAATGATCAAATATAAGGTTACATGCAGCCATCAAATGGTTCGATGGTACAATACCTGAACTGAAACAGTATTTTCACTGTTGAATTAATTTATATTAGGCTCCTGTCAGGGTCTGAGTGTTTTGTAGAGGCAGTAAATACTCTAGAGTTTACTCTACCTTGGAATTCCAGTCTAGGTTTTCCTAGAGAACTGACTGGTGGCACCTCTACCTTTTCCATGCCCCCATCCACACACCCCTGTGCATGCATGCATCCACACATCACCACACAAACACACCCCCACTCACCCTCACCCACACACGCCCACACTCATCCACACACACCCACATGCACCACATGCATATGTTCACCCACACATCCCCACACAAACACACCCACACTCACCCCCATACTCCCCCACTTATCCACACACACCCACATATACCACATGCACCCACATATCCCCATACAAACACACCCATACTCACACCAACACATACACGGACACCCTCATGTACCCCATGAACCCACACAGACACACCCAGTCATCCACACACACCCACATGTACAACATGCATGCATGTACCCACACTTCCCCACACAAACACACCCACATTCACTTACCCCCACACCCACACATCCACACATGCCCACACTCATCCATATACACCCACATGTACAACATGCACTCATGCACCCACACATCCCCACACAAACACACCCACAGTCACCCACTAACCACAGATACCCTCATGCAGCCCCATGAACCCACACAAACACAACTGCACTCATCCCCAGCACCCACATACACCCTTATGCACCCCCATGAATCCACACAAATACACACATACACCCATACACACCCATACTCGCCCCTCAGCCCACACTTACACACTCACACTTAGCCACACACACATATATATATGCCTGTGGGTGTGAAGTTTGCATGAATGTGTAGACATACACACACACAGAGAAAGAGATAGGGAGAGAGAGAGAGAGCGACAGAGAGAGAGAGAGACAGAGACAGAGACAGAAAAGCAGTAAATTCTTAGATCCTGAGAAATATTTCAGATCATTTCTAATAAATTCCTCTTCTATCTGAAGCCAATTCCAAATGAGTTTCTCTTGCCTTGACTGAGACCAATAGAGTTTCTGATGATGAAAAGTTTGCTGTCAAAAGGAGGAAAGAAGATGGGTGATTTTCTATCACCAGCTCCACTCTGGAGGCAATTCAGCGGGTCCCATGCTGGTCACCAGGAGGGCCGCTAAGCAGCTGTGGTTATTTCTTGTCTGGGAGGTGCGGGGAGAACTGGCGGCTACTGGCCCTCGGGCACCTTCTGCACCCCGTTGCATACTTTGCATACTGTCCTGCTCTGTCCCTGTTCCCCAGGGTTAAGGAGAATGAGCCTCACTCTCTAATTCGGGTGTCGTCTGCTATCCTTTCCCCTCTCAGGCCCACACTGAGGGCCTGCCCAGCTGCCCCATCGCCCCACCCTGAGTCCCTGCTGAGAGGCTCCTGTGAGTGGACCTCCCTCCCAGCCACCTCCCCCGATGAGCTGCCTTTCTCCCTCCATCTGCACACACCCAGCCTCCTGTCCACTGTCTTAGAGTCAGACTCTGCGGTTACTTAATAATCTAAATACAGTCTTTGCAGATGATAGCATCTATGCGCATGTTCCCCTTCAGTGTTGCCTTTGAATGGCTGATGATGAGGATTTCAGGCTGGCCACCACCTGCACCACAGGGTGGCAGGGGAAAGATTTTGGTGGTGCAGATGTTTTTGACATCATATATTAAAAGTGAATGTCTTCCTTTTACTACCTCGGAAACCTATCAATATTTCATAATGGTGGTGTGATGAGTGTAAACCAATTCCCAGCTGCTGTTGTCTCTGCCTTGCCTTTCCTCCATGCCACTCTTGGCTATTTTGTCTTTACAGGTGACAGTTCTACCCAGGGTCTCCCACACCACAGTAGAGCAATGAAGGGCATGGATATTTCATCACATACAATGTTTTGGCAACCCCTATTTTTCTTTTTGAGGGGAGGATGGAAGTTCATACTGACTTAAAGAAGAAAGATTGTTTCATTAAAGCAATGATAATGTAGAGAAATGATGTCAATCATTTTAACTGGGGTTTTGTGACAAAGAGTCATACTCACTTGTAAAAAGAACCAAAGGACTTGTGCGGTCAATAAGACAGGTGAGAATGACAGTTTTAGGAGGAGGGATGGGGTTGGGGAAGATGGGGGCAAGACGAGAAGTTCATAGCAGTTTGGTTGTGGTCAGAATAAATTTGGAGTTGCATTTGACTTAACACAAGAGTTTTAAAAATGACATGGAAAGATCTATTTTTAAGACACATAGTGGCTGGACATGGTGGCTCACACCTATAATCCCAGCACTTTGGGAAGCCAAGGTGCGTGGATCACCTGAGGTCAGGAGTTTGAGACCAGCCTGGCCAACATGATGAAACCCCGTCTCTACTAAAAATACAAAAATTAGCTGTGCATGGTGGTGGGCACCTGTAATCCCAGCTACTTGGGAGGCTGAGGAGAATCACTTGAACCTGGAAGGCGGAGGTTGCAGTGAGCCAAGATTGCGCCATTGTATTCCTTGGGTGACAAGAGTGAAACTCCATCTCAAAAAAAAAAAAAAATAAATAAAAATGGGGGGAGGGCATGTAGTGCTTTTCTCTGGACAATAAAAAGGACTTGGGCTTGGGTAGTGAAAGAGGGAAGTGGCCTTTACCTGTAATATCTTTATTTTTTGAAGTGGGGGCTATATGAATATGTTACTAATTTATTTTTCGAAGCATAGACACAGGTAAAAGAATCTGAAAGCAAATAAGACTAAGTGCAATATTTATTCTATTGGTGGGAACTTGGGTGACTATCATTAAATTGTAATTGCTCAAAAATGTGTTTTTATCCAAGGCCTTTGGTGTCATTAAGAGGTATCCGTGTTTGTTCGATCCAGGGCTGTCTTCTTGGAGGAAGGAGAAAACCAGGAGAGGGTAAGATTCACTTTTTGTCTGTCTGAAAGAAGCCTATCTCAGGGTGCATTCAATCAGAAATCGCTGTAAATATTGACTTGAGTATTTTTAAAAGGAGTCGTATGTTTATGGAGAGAAAATGGCTGGCTGGTACTGATAAGTGCACGTTCTACTTTCTTGGGGCACTGAGCCCTGGAGGAGCATCACCCTGAGACAATGTGCCAATTAACAGAACCACTGCTCATAGGTGGATGCCATCCAATTTTCAGGCAAATGGCCAAGGATTAATTGGCTGGCCTGTACAGTGAGTCACACAAACCCAAACTCAGCTCTTGCTCCTGCTCTCGCTCCGTTCTGTGTGGGCAGGAACAATCTGCTGTTTGCAGACTTCGATGCTCCTCTGCCCCAGCTAATTAGAGGCGAGCAGGCCACCAGCACGCAAGGCTTCTGCTGCCCAGTAGATTTTACAGTGGATGGGCTTGACCTTGTCCAGCTGTGGAAGCGTTAGAAACCCAAGACTCTCCTCTGGTCTGCATTTATTTTCTATTTCTCTGGATGGCCAAGATACTGCCTGCTCCTTTATCCTGAGTCAGATGCCTGTCCAGGGTCTCTTCTACCCCATGCAGGTCCTGGAGCCCTGCAGAGTAGGCCTGGCTACCCCCCAGTGGATAGGGCCAGCTCCCTGCTGTCTTCCTGCCTGGCCCACTACCTGGGGCCCGGGCTTGCTCCTGCTTTTCCTAGTCTTGTGTGGACCTCTCAGCTGATCTGGCTCAGGGCCAGGTGTCCCCTTATCTCTGCCTTATGATCGATGTTAGAGTGGGGCCCTGGTGTTGGGTGGTCTGTTCTCCTGGACCCCTGATGTGTGGTGTACCTAGGGAGGGACCTGCTCTGTCCTTGTTCGTCCTGTTCTCTCAGCCTTTTGTCCATTCTCTTGTGTGGTGCTCACTATGGTGCTCATGCCTCACATGTAACAGGCATGTTACACATTGGACCCTGACCTTTGTCTTCTTAGGAGTGAGCTGGACAAAACTTGTTCATTGCTCACAGTTATCACCGACGTTGTCTTTCTGACTCTGCAGATGGAGATAGACAACTTCAGGATCAGAGGGAGGAAGATTTACTTCTACCTTACCAGGAGAGTCTGGTCTTCAGCCTTGCAAACTGGAATGTTATAAAGGGCTGGTGACTGTCACTGGGATTTAGGCTTATGCAGAATCATAAAATAGTAATAAGGCATTTACTTTTTTGGCTCAAACTTAAAAATAATACCTGCTAAATGGGAATACAAATGCATATATACATATACATATTTGTAGATGCTATTTAAACTGATTTTCTTAAAACACAGAGTACAGTTAGTATTGTCAGTAATAAAGGAAGAGTTAATATTTTAGAGAAAATTTTTTTTTCAGGGATATTTTAATGCACAATAATTTTCGGTTGAGAGGAACTTCTTGGGGAAAAGAGTCTAATTCCTAGAGCTCATCTTCATCATTAATGCGCTGATATTTCCCAGGTTTCCAGAGTTTTATTCCTGTAACTCTTATGACTGTGTTGTTAGAATAGATTTTCCCGTTGTAAAAAAGATGTAATTTTTATTTCTTTACTAAGCATTTGGTCAATAATATTTTTGACTTTAAGAGACTACCTGTCATGAGAACCTTGCCAACAGTTCTGCATCATCACCAACAGGCTTGGTCTGTGTCTTCCCCTCCTAATGAAAAACTCGGAGTCTTTTGTTGATTCCTGTTTGATTTGCATGACAGATCCCAGTTGTGAGTTCATAGATGGTCCTTCTGAAGAACAAAGTATGAAAGGCACTAATTGAAATAAATTTTGGTTTTGTTTTGTAAAGCATGCTATTTTTATTTATTTATTTTCATTCACTTAATTTTTTGAGATGAAGTCTTGCTCTGTCACCCAGGCTGGAGTGCAGTGGTGCTATCTTGGCTCCCTGCAGCCTCCATCTCTGAGGCTCAATAAGTCCTCCCACCTAAGCCTCCTGAGCAGCTGGAACTATAGGTGCATGCCATCACACCCAGCTAATTTTTGTATTTTTCATGGCGACTGGATTTTTCCATGTTGCCAAGGCTGACTTCAAACTCCTGGGCTCAAGCCATCCTCCTGCCTTAACGTCCCAAGTGCTGGGATTACAGCTGTGAGCCACTGTGTCAGACCAAGCATGGTTATTTAAATTGGGATACTTCGTGTGAGTTATGCACAAATGAGGGCTTTTGTAAAGTTAAGGGTGCAGGTTTGATGTTTCTGTTGACAGATTAACAATAGCAGGACATGGATTTCTAAGCACTGACAGAAATATTGATGCTTGGTTAAGCAAACTCCATCAAGCATTAGTTCTCTCTTTTCTAGAAAAGCAACTTTCTAGGGAACTGTTACAGCTTCCTTTTTCTCTGTCAACCGTTGCAACTTTTTCTGATGATACAGATAACACTATATATTTTCAATGAGTGTGTCTTCTATTTTTGCATGATTTAACTGCAACTCATATTTATGAATTTTTGCTTGTTTTCTCTGAATTAAAACCCCAATTTTATTTTAAGTGGATTTGAATGGGATTCTATAGTTCCACTGTAGACAGATTCTTTTAAAGAATGTGGCCGAGAGGGAGAAGTGCAAATAGGTTCGTCTTACTCTATTTGCTGTTGATTTCATTGCTTTATGCGCAATCAGCCTGTTTTAAATATGATTCATTGATGGCAGCTACCACTGAACTAAGTGGTTTGCTGTGCAAGTTGCTAGCAGTGTTCATTCAACAGGGTCAAGTGTTTTATCCCCCAAAGGAAGCTGAATTCCATCGTTACCATGTCTAGCTCTTACTGAGAGAGTTTGCAGACATCCATGAATTTAATAATCAAACTATATTCTGCACTCACTGATGGGTAGTAATTACATTTTTGTGGGGTTGCAAGATACAACCTATGAGAACTCAGGTTAATTAATTTTTTTTCTGTTGTGTTCTCTAATAACACCAGTGTTTTAATAGCTGCAACATTTTCATGTGAGAGGTCCTTCAAGACTTGAAATTAGCAACAAGAAAATAACCTATCTTCTTTTCAACAATAATTGTGGAGCTCACGTAGAATAAAGGGACAGCCTAGGAAGGGCAGCCTGGAGATCGCAGCGGCCCTTCCCACTGTGGTCATATTCTCAGAGAGTCTGCACTGTGGCACTGATGACATTGCTAACATGCCCTCATTTAGTTCCCCTTGTTTATGGTAATCTGGAAATCTTACATGCCTCAAACCAAGCCTAATGGATTGTCAAGAAGCGGCAATAATGACATTTTATTCCATTATTATAATTTGTTTTCAGGAGGCATATTTTTAATTATTTGCATGAATAATGTCATTATGTATTCATGCCAATACAATTCTGATAATTAATTTACATGATGGAAATTTCTTAATGATTTTGATGTCAGAGTTAATAGCAACAGTTGATAGTCAATCTACGGATGTTGACATAAATTTGACTTTTAATATATTGTGGCCATCACCACCAGTGGTATAAAATTACTTTGCAGGGAAAGGAAAAAATCCAGTGGGGAAGAACTTCAATGAAAAAGAAAGCGAACCTTGCCCAGGGTTTATGGGTCCAGAACAAAATGCATATACTCAGATGTGACAAATGACTTACTTGGACACAGACCAGTGCAAATGAGCCTATCAAAAGCTTGTAGCTTCCCCGAAAAAGAGATTGCTGTGAAAATATTGTATGTACTGGAAGAAGTGCCGCTACTTGTTTTTAGTTTCATGTTTTTTTCTTAAAGTCTCTTGAAAAGTTTTTGGTGCCTTTTGTGTGCTACTTCTGTATTTTGCCTTTGATTGCTAATTTACATTTTTCTTAAAAAGTTTAATGGAAAACAATGTGACATTGTCATTTTAACTTACAGAACAAAACACATTGTGTGCCCAAGAAAATGTCTACTTTCCTCTGTTTCAGTCAGTTAAATGGCTCAGGTGTTAGAGTCTGTTATGAGAGAATAGACCCTGTTAATTAGGTAATCTTCCCCTCAAGTAACCTATACTGGGGGACGCTATATAAAAGATACTCTTTTTTTTTTTCCCTTTTATTTTGTAAAGACTTCCCAATCATGCAGGGCAGAGAACAGCTGATGTTCCCTTTCCACTTTGTTGACTGGCTTGGGAAACACGATGTGATCTGCACAGTCTCAGGGGGTGGGAGGTCGGCACAGGCTGGAGCAGTACGATTGGCAATGGCAAAAGCCTTGTGCAGCTTTCTCACTGAGGACGAGGTCGAGTGGATGAGACAAGCTGGACTGCTTACTACTGACCCACGTGTGAGAGAACGGAAGAAGCCAGGCCAAGAGGGAGCCCGCAGAAAGTTTGCTTATAAAAGATACTCTTTAGCCGGCTGTGGTGGCTCATGCCTGTAATTCAGTGCTTTGGGAGGCCAAGTCAGGCGGATCTCTTGAGTACAGGAGTTTGAGACCAGCCTAGGCAACATGGCAAAACCTCATCTTTACAAAAAGTACAAAAGGCACCCGGGTGTGGTGGTGTGCACCTGCAGTCCCAGGTACTTGGGAGGCTGAGGTGGAAGAATCCCTGGAACCTGGGAGGCACAGGTTGCAGTGAGCCAAGATTGCACAGCTGCACTCTGGCCTAGGTGACAGAGCGTGACCTTGTTTCAAAAAACAAAACAAAATTAAAAAAAGGTACTCTTCAATTTACACAGGTAAGGTAATTGTAGTTTCAGAGTGTTCATCTTAGAGTTGAGAGCTGTAAACAGCACATAGGACCCTCCCACTCAGATTCATATTCACATTCATGTTGATATGTGAGCACATATATGTGTATATGTGTTTGTATTTATATATGTACATACATGCGCACACATGTCTAGTTTTAAATCATTGGAATTTTATAGATCTTCTATTTTTCAAGTGGAGCACACTCTAAAATTCTGACTGACCAGGTCCTTGGTCCTGTCTGATGCAGCTGTTTCTAGAGGCTGACACTTCTTATATAGAATAAGGCATCTTCTTCCCTAACCCCTAGGGTAGGCTTTGCACCATGGGAAATGCTCAGGATTATGTAATTGATGAAGCCTCATTGCTTTTGATTCATTTAAAGTCACTAAAGTTTTTCTTTATGTAAAAATCAATTTTCAAATACGCAGATCCTTGAATAAGAAGAGTGTTGGGAAGTAATGAAAAATGTCAAGGTCAGTTATAATTTTAATTTTCTTTCGGCATTTGGAACCTTGTATTATGGTGCCTCAGCAGATGGAATAAGCCATCATGCAGCATTCTGTACAGGAGTTTGGCTATTTAAGGTCATCTTCAATCAAAATCAGGAGGAAGGGAAGCAGTGTACCCACAGATCACATATTTCCCTCTGCCCAAATTCGTTGGCATCCCTGCCATTGGCAACAGTAGCAGTGTTATCCAGTAGCTGGGAGCTAACTGATCGTCGCTATTTGTGGTTTGCAAAGTGGTTTTCCTAGAGCAGTAATTAGCATGAGGCAGATAGAAAGTATAGTTTATTCTGTTTCTCTCTTTGTTGGGTAAAGCCTGACTGCTTATGAAAAGCAGAAAGCACTCACTCTTACTATCTTCGCCTCTTTATGTTCTCATTTTCACTTCTAGAAAAAAACTAGAGGAAAAGGAAGAGTGGAACAAAAGTTGAAATACACAGAAAGATGAACTAATTCTGTTTAAGCTGCACCACTGAGCCAGTTATGCAAACTTGATTTTAATAAATATTTTTAAAGTACACATTTTTATTAGTTGGTTAAAAACACATCACCGCCATGGAGAATTGAAATATGATTTGGAAAGTTTCTGAGCGAAAGGTATACATTATCTGACTTATCAGAATTTGCTTGAAAAGTGTGAAATCACTTCCTATTGGCTTTGTTATAATAGAATTGCTCTTGATAATTTTAAAATATATTCCTCTGGGTGTTACGTACTATATAATTTAAGAAAAAAGTTTATAATTGATACAATAACTTTTCAACACTCTCATACCACTTTTTTACTCCTTCACATTACTGATTTCTAATTTGCTTTGAAAAATGTATTATGCTTATGAGGATAGTGTACACCTATTTACTGCTTAAAAGCTTAGAAATATGCCTTGGGTAAATCATGAATTACATATTACAAGTAACAGTGGACATTGTTACTTTGGATTTCCACACATATGCTATTTGTAATTGTTTACATATGTTAGAATCCCTTGCATTTAAATAGCTCATTATGTAAATATGTAGAAAATACTTGGATATTTATTTTCATGGAAACTTCTACTTAATCACTGAATTAAGGTGATATCTTAATGTTCACTGCTATATTTTATATTCAGTAAGTAACAGGTAAATATTAAAGCCTAAATTAAATCACATTTGACTTTTGAATGCTCCTGTTTGGAATAGATGTGATTAGTTCATTCTACTAGAGCTTAGTACTGATGGTGACAGGTTTTTGGGTAAACAGTCTTTGTTTTGCTTACTTTCTGGCTGGGATGGCTCCCATTTGCCACTGGGCAGTGGAGCCTTTGGCAGCAGAGAAGTTAATTGTTGTGACTTTATGGGCTGTGCACTGTGTTTTGTGCCATTTCAGTGTTGGGTCTAGGTTTGGTTTGGCCTCACTGACTTCCCAAAGCCAGAAGCAGTCCCAGGAAATTAAGCCCAATGCCTTGGTTTACAGATAATTTCCAATCCTGTACTTGGAAATAGGTTTATATATTGCTCATTCTTTGAGAATTGCCCATTTTGTTTTGGGTCTATTGACACGCTTGGCCCTGCCACAGAATGACATCAGCTTTGGGAAGTCCAGCCTTGACTCAGAATCAGCTGGAGCCTAGCTGGTGATCTAGGGGCCATTAGAATCCCTGTGGAGGGAGGGATAGCTCATGTGAAGGCTGCTAGACCCAGACTCAGGAAACGGGGGTTCTCGCCCACAAACTGCACAACTCACTCGGACTCTATTAACCTTGTTCTCTTATTAACAGAAAAAGAGCTCCTGAGTTAAGTTCGAAATTCTAATATTCTCTAAGTCTTTTGGCTAAACTATGTGATTATAACAAAAAATAAAAAGTAGAAACCACAGAAAGTAGTGAAAATGGAAGCTCCTATTCTAAGCCAACCCTAGAGAAGCTACATGGAAAAGACAGGCAGGAAGAGACAGTGAGGGAAAGTATCAATGTACCGGTGTCCGAGAAAGAGGGACAGTTTGCTCAGGGGAGTCATAAACATAAGTAGTTATCAGAAAAGCTAATTACATGAGTGAGATGACATATGTATAATGTCCACCTAGCAAATGCCCCTAAAATGGTGGTTGTAGTTACCCTCTGTTGTGAGAGAAGATGAGGTAAAAGTCCTATTTTAAAAATGGTAAATCTACCCCTCCTCCTCATGCTTTTTCTTTTTGTCACAGTCTGGCTTTCGGGTAGACTTACCTGTTCATAGCTGATATTTTCTATGAGACAATTTCATGCATCATTAAGCATATTTGACGTTATATTTATAATAACAAACTAACATTTAACTTTAACTCTCCTGTGTTCTTGACTCGAGTATTTCAGTTGTCCTGAAACTCAAACACAATGAACAACAATAAATTTGAGTCACACTGATGACATCTGGCACCTCATCTGGGTCCCTGGATTGATTAAGAATCAGGAGAAAGATTTCTCTGAGATCTAGCTAGAAAGTAGGCAGGGCCGGTGCCTTCAAATATAGACATGTACGGTTAGCAGTACAGGGTTATAGAGCCGGAGGGATTTTCAGCTCCAAGGAAAGACAAAATCAAAATTTATTTTTATGTCGATTCTTCAAAGACCTAGAACCAGAAATACGATTTGACCCAGTAATCCCATTACTGGGTATATTCCAAAGGAATATAAATTATTCTATTGTAAAGATACACGCATGTGTATGTTCACTGCTGTACTGTTCACAATAGCAAAGACATGGAATCAACCCAAATGCCCATTAATAATAGACTGAATAAAAAAATGTGGTACATATACACCATGGAATACTATGCAGTCATAAAAAGGAATGAGATTATGTTCCCTGCAGGAACACCGGTGAAGTTGGAAGTCATTATCCTTGGCAAACTAAGACAGTAACAGAAAAACAAACACTGTGGTCGGGCATGGTGGCTCACGTCTACAATCCAGCACTTTGGGAGGTCAAGGCAGGTGGATTCACCTGAGGTCAGGAGTTCGAGACCAGCCTGGCCAACATGGTAAAACCTTGTCTCTACTAAAAAATACAAAAATCAGCTGGGCACAGTGGTAGGCACCTCTAATCCCAGCTATGCGGGAGGCTAAGGCAGGAGAATTGCTTGAACCAGGAGGTGGAGATTGCAGTGAGCAGAGATTGCGCCACTGCACTCCAGCCTGGGCAAAAGAGCAAGACTCCCTCTCAAAAAAAAAAAAAAAAAAAAAAAGAAAAGAAAAGAAAAACCAAACACACGTTCCCACTTATTAGTGGGAACTGAACAATGAGAACATATGGACACAGGGAGGAATAAAACACACACTGGGGCCTGTCGGAGGGGAGGGGAAGTGAGAGCATTGGGATAAATATCCAGTGCATGCAGGGCTTACCTAGGTGAGCCTCGGTGTTGGGGTGATAGGTGCAGCAAACTACCCTAGTACATGTTTACCTAATGTAACAAACCTGCACGTCCTGCACATGTATCCCAGAACTTAAAATTTTAAAAAAGAAAACTAATTTTTTTTTTTTTGAGATGGAGTCTCAGTCTGTTGTCCAGGCTGGAATGCAGTGGTGCGATCTTGACTCACTGTAACCTCCGCCGCCTGGTTCAAGCAATTCTCCTGCTTCAGCTTCCTGAGTAGCTAGGGTTACAGGCATGTATCAACACGCCCAGCTTGTTTTTGTATTATTAGTAGAGACAGGGTTTCACCATGTTGGCTAGGCTGGTCTCGAACTCCTGAACTTGTGATCCACTGACCTTGGCCTCCCAAAGTGCTGGGATTACAGGCATGAGCCACCACACCTGGCCCCAAAATTAATTTTTAATTGGAGTTTTGATTACTTTCAAAAGCCAGCCACATCTCCAACCCTGCCCAAGTTAGCTGTGAAAGGATAGCAGAGGCCATGAGGCACAAGAAAAGTACTAGCATGCTTCCCCACCATCTCCACGTTCTTCAGTTAAACAAACAGCTAAATTTTCAAGTGCCAGGAATCCTTTGGGGAATAACAGAATCATTTTCACTGGGCGGAAGTCTCAAACCATCTTGATTTCCTTTCCTTTCTCTTGGTCACTCACTGGGTCTCTTCTTGATGTGCCACCAAGCTTCTCAGAGCACTGCCTGCATCTTCATTTTACGCCCGCTTTTGCCGTAACCCCTTGCTCTTTGGCATTCACTATCACCATTTCCCTGAGCCTCTCTCAGGATACTCACAAATTCCTATTTGCCATATTATGTCTTTTCTCCAGACCTCACTTTCTTCTATGACTCGATCGCATCTGACATCTGGAATCACTCCGTCCTGAAATCTCTCTTTACACTTAGTGTCTTGACACCACGCAATCCTGCCTCTCAGTTTCTCTGGTTAAATCCTATGCTCCTTTGCTGGCTCTTTATCCTCCACACACCTCTGAAATGTAGGTGCGCGGAGAATGAAATCCCCTGCGTTTCTTGTTTTCTTACTCCGTTACTTATTTTCTTGGTGATCTCCACCAGTTCCTACAGCTTCGACCCTCTCAACTCTGTACGGACAACTCCTCTGTCTCTCTAGTGTTGCTCTTTCTGCAAAACTTCAAATTCTTATTTTTTTAAATTGTACTTCAAGTTTTGGGGTACATGTGCAGAACATGCAGGTTTGTTACGTAGGTATACATGTGCCATGGTGGTTGGCTACATCCATCAACCCATCATCTACATTAGGTATTTCTCCAAATGCTATCTCTCCCTTAGCCCCCACCCCCTGACAGTCCTTGGTGTGTGATGTTCCCCTCCCCGTGTCCATGTGTTCACATTGTTCAACTAACTCCCACTTACGAGCGAGAACATGTGGTGTTTAGTTTTCTGTTCTTGTGTTAGTTTGCTGAGAATGATGGTTTCCAGCTTCATCCATGTCCCTGCAAAGGACATGAATGCATCCATTTTTATGGCTGCATAGTATTCCATGGTGTATATGTGCCACATTTTCTTTATCCAGTCTATCATTGATGGGCATTTGGGTTGGTTCCAAGTCTTTGCTATTGTGAACAGAGCTGTAATAAACATAAATGTGCATGTGTCTTTATAATAGAACAATTTATAATTCTTTGAGTATATATCCAGTAATGAGATTGCTGGGACAAATGGTATTTATAGTTCTAGATCCTTGAGGAATTGCTACACTGTCTTCCACAATGGTTGAACTAATTAAACTCCCACTGACAATGTAAAAGCATTCCTATTTCTCCACATACTCTCCAGCATCTGTTGTCTCCTAACTTTTTAATAATTGCCATGCTAACTGGCGCGAGATGATATCTCAATGTGATTTTGATTTGCATTTCTCTAATGACCAGTGATGATGAGGTTTTTTTTTTTTTTTTTCATGTGTTTGTTGGCTACATAAATGTCTTCTTTTGGGAAGTATCTGTTCATACCGTTTGCCCACTTTTTGATGGGGTTGTTTTTTTTCTGTAAATTTGTTTAAGTTCTTTGTAGATTCTGGATATTAGCCCTTTGTCAGATGGGTAGATTGCAAAAATTTTCTCCAATTCTGTAGGTTACCTGTTCACTCTGATGAGTTTCTTTTGCTGTGCAGAAGTTCTTTAGTTTAATTAGATTCCATTTGTCAATCTTGGCTTCTGTTGCCATTGCTTTTGGTGATTTAGTCATGAAGTCTTTGCCTATGCCTGTGTCCTAAATGGTATTGCCTAGATTTTCTTCTGGAGTTTTTATGGTTTTGGGTCTTAAGTTTAAGTCTTTAATCAATCTTGAGTTAATTTTTGTATAAGGTGTAAGGAAGGGATCCAGTTTCAGCTTTCTGCATATGGTTAGCCAGTTTTCCCAACACCATTTATTAAATAGGGAATCCTTTCCCCATTGCTTGTTTTTGTCAAGTTTGTCAAAGATCAGATGGCTGTAGGTGTGTCTTGTTATTTCTGAGCCCTCTATCCTGTTCCATTGGTCTGTACCTCTGTTTTGGTACCAGTACCATGCTCTTTTGGTTACTGTAGCCTTGCAGTATAGCTTGAAGTCAGGTAGTGTGATGCCTCCAGCTTGCTTTGTTTGTTTTGCTTAGAATTGTCTTGACTCTGCAGACTCTTTTTTAGTTCCACATGAAATTTAAGGTGTTTTTTTCTAATTCTGTGAAGAAAGTCAATGGTAGCTTGATGGGGAGAACATGGAATCTATAAATTACTTTGGGCAGTATGGCCATTTTCACAATATTGATTCTTCCTAACCATGAGCATGGATTGTTTCTCCATCTGTTTGTGTCCTCTCTTATTTCCTTGAGCAGTGGTTTGTAGTTCTCCTTGAAGAGGTCCTTCACATCCCTTATTAGTTGTATTCCTAGGTATTTAATTATTTTTGTAGCAGTTGTGAATGGGAGTTCACTCATGATTTGGCTCTTTGTTTTTCTCTTATTGGTGGATAGGAATGCTTGTGATTTTTGCACATTGATTTTGTATCCTGAGACTTTGCTGAAGTTGCTTATCATCTTAAGGAGATTTTAGGCTGAGACGGTGGGGTGTTCTAAAGATACGATCATGTTGCCTGCAAATAGAGACAGTTTGACTTCCTCTTTACCTATTTGAATACCCTTTATTTCTTTCTCTTGCTTGATTGCCCTGGCCAGAACTTCCAATGCTCTGTTGAATAGGAGTGGTGAGAGAGGGCATCCTTGTCTTCTGCTGGTTTTCAAAGGGAATGCTTCCAGTTTTTGCCCATTCAGTATGATATTGGCTGTAGGTTTGTCATAAATAGCTCTTATTATTTTGAGATACATTCCATCAATACCTAGTTTATTGAGATTTTTAGCATGAAGCGTTATTGTATTTTGTTGAAGGACTTTTCTGCATCTATTGAGATAATCATGTGGTTTTTGTCTTTGGTTCTGTTTATGTGATGGATTACATTTATTGATTTGCGTATGTTGAACCAGCCTTGCATCCCCGGGATGAAGCCGACTTGATCGGGATAGATCAGCTTCTTGCTGTGCTGTTGGATTCGGTTTGCCAGTATTTAATTGAGGATTTTCGTATCAATGTTCATCAGGGATATTGGCCTGAAATTTTCTTTTTTAGTTGTGTCTCTGCCAGGTTTTGGTATCTGGATGATGTTGGCTTCATACAATGAGTTAGGGAGGATTCCCTCTTTTTCTGTTGTTTGGAATAGTTTCAGAAGGAATGGTACCAGCTCCTCTTTGTACCTCTGGTAGAATTTGGCTGTGAAACTGGTCCTGGACTTTTTTGGTTGTTAGGGTATTAATTGGTGCCTCAATTTCAGACCTCGTTATTGATCTGTTCAGGAATTAGACTTCTTCCTGGTTTAGTCTTGGGAGGGTATAAGTGTCCAGGAATTTTGTCTATTTCTTGTAGATTTTCTTTTTTATTTGTGTAGAGGTGTTTAAGTGTTCTCTGATGGTAGTTTGTATTTCTATGGGATCGGCGGTGATATTGCCTTTATCATTTTTTATTGTGTCTATTTGATTCTTCTCTCTTTCATTCTCTATTTGTCTGGCTAGTGGTCTATCTATTTTGTTGATCTTTTCAAAAAAACTACCTCCTGGAGAACCCATATTTTAAGCTTCCTACAAGGCAATGATGTATTGCTATCATATCAATTGCTAACATGTGTGTGGAAATGACAATTGGAGGAAAGGTTTGATGGATATTCCAGCAGAAGTGTATTTAGAATTTTGAAGGTGACTGGATGTGAAGATTCAGGAGAAGTACAGTCCGAGATAACCTAATGTGTTCAGGTTGTCTGGGGACAACCTTCTGAGACCTTGCCTTGGGGCCTCCTCCCCTCTGTTTTCTTGTCTTTTTTTTTTTTTTTTCCCAGACAGGGTCTGGTTCTGCCACCCAGGCAGGAATGCAGTGGTATGACAGTTCATTACAACCTCTCCCTCCTAGCTCAAGCAGTTTTCCTACCTCACCTACCCAAGTAGCTGGGATTACAGGTAGACGCACCACCAAACCCAGCTAATTTTTGTATTTTTGTAGAGATGGGATTTTGCCATGTTTCCCAGGCTTGTCTTGAACTCCTGGGCTCAAGAGATCCACTCCTGTTGGCCTCCCAACGTGCTGGGATTATAGGTATGAGCCACAATGCCTGGCTTCACCTCTGGTTTTCTAAGACCTGGGTCTTAGAAGGTCTTATTGACTTCCTGGTTTCAGCCTCTATGCAGATGGCTCACAACGCTCTCTTTAGACACCACTCTTACCACGCTCTAGGTCCATAGAAACGGCTGCCTCCTGGATGCCTCATGCCCGTATATTCCTGGCGCTTTAAATTCAATACATTTAAAACAAACTCATAATCTTCGTCTCCAAATTTTGTTTCATCTCAATGTTTATGATTGCGGCCTCCTGCTAATCATAATGGCCCATGTTTGAAGGTTGAAATTCATCTCTTTTTACACTGTCATCTAATCCTACTCAGTGTGTGAAACCATTGTTGGCAGTTTTGGACTTGAGCTCTGTAAGACTCCTCACAGCTGTTTCGTCTTCCACATTTCCATGCCCACTTCCTGACTTGAGCTGCTGATGGTGGGGTGACCATGGCTTGGACTGTTCACTCTTTCTTCCCACTCCCATGGGGGCGGTGGGCAGCCCTACTCATGAACACTGGGTGTGACCAAGTGACTTCTTAGCCAGTGGGACGGTGTCAGGTCTGACTCAAAGAGACTTGAAATGTGCTCACCCACTTGGGCTTGTGCCCCCTCCAGGAGAATTCCACACCAGGGCTAACCCACTGATCCTAGGAGGGCAATGTAAGCCACGTGGAAGCCTGGATCAGGTGACCCCCAGCCAACCTGCAGATCTGAAGGTGATGGTTGCTGGGTGCTGGAATGCTGTGGCTGTTTGCTCCCCAGCATTACTGTGGTTCTGATGGTCCATGCTTGTAATTCTGTCTTCCCTCTCTCTCAATTCCAACACTTTCTTCACAATTGGTAGACTACTATTCTCTTTAAAAAAAATTTTTTTTAGATGGAATCTCGCTCTGTTGCCCAGGCTGGAGTGCAATGGAGCTATCTTGGGTTCAAATGATTCTCCCGCCTCAGCCTCCAGAGTCGCTGGGATTGCTGATCTTTGTATTTTTTGTAGAGATGGAATTTCACCATGTTGGCAGGCTGGTCTTAAACTTCTGACTTTAGGTGATATGCCTACCTTGGCCTCCCAAGGTGCTGGAATTACAGGTGTGAGCCACTGCGCCCAGCCTAGACCACTATTCTTAAAGCACCTTTGTTGTCATAGCCTTCTGCTGCCCAACAGCTGTCAGGGGCTGTCTTTTACTGGGTTAGTTCCCTCCACCACTCCTCAGTGAGGACCCTGCCCCAAAAGCCCCTCCTCCATTTCAAGGTGCACTCACTCCCTCTTCCTGCCTGCATGCTGCAGTCAAACCAGCACCTTGGCACTCAGAATGCACTCGCCTTTTGCTCCCTTGTCTGTCTTCTTGTTTCAGAGCCTGAATAGTCTGGCCTGTACTGTTTATCAATTTTAAAACCCTGAATATCTTTCAGGATAAATCCTTGATGCTGCCTCTCCATGAATTCTATACCATCATTTCAACACCAGGCAAATTGTGAACTCTTTCTTTTTTCAACATCAGTAGTACTTTTTTTTTTTTTTTTAATTATACTCACTTTTTTTTTTTTTTGAGATGGGGTCTTGCTCTGTCACCCAGGCTGGAGTGCAGTGCCATGATCTCAGCTCACTGCAACCTCCGCCTCTGAGGTTCAAGCAGTTCTCCTGTCTCAGTCTCCTGAGTAGCTGGGATTACAGGTGCCTGCCATCATGCCTGGCTAATTTTGTATTTTTAGTAGAGACAGGGTTTCTCCGTGTTGGCCAGGCTGGTCTCAAACTCCTGACCTCAGGTGATCCACCTGCCTTGGTCTCCCAAAGTGCTGGGATCACAGGTGTGAGCCACTGTGCCTGGCCTGTGCTCACTTTTTTGGGGTATACTTGTCTTCCTGTTTCTTCATCAGTCCTCCATCACCCTCTCCCCGAACACTCTTGTATGCTGGATTGTCGTCTTTCTTTCTTTTTTGTTTTTAGGCAGGACAGGGTCTTCTAATTTTTTCTTTTCTGTGTTTGAAAATCAGGGCATTATGAAGTAAAATATAGCTTTTATTTAAATTGAGTTGAAGAAAAAAAGATTGTATTTGCCCCATTATCTGAAACATCACCTACCGTAATGCAATGAAATATTGAATTGTTTTATGTTATAGGGAAGGCACACTGTATACTGTGAGTAATTCTGTGTCTAGGGTACTTTGCTTTGGGAGGAATGAACAGCTCTATATAGTCACAGGTCTGTTTGAAGTTCTAGGGATCCTCAGAGTTGGGGGTGAGAATGCTCGGCCTGGTGGGGCTGAGAAAGACAAGACTTCGTCTGTGCTGCCGTGGCTTTGGGGCCTAAGCTATCAAGGCTGCTCTAGACCAACGCACACCCCAGAGATTATTGGAGCAGCCGTTCCTATAAACTTAGAAACGATCTCAGATCAAATTAGAGTCCTAAGAAAATTGTGCCCATTCATTTGAATAATCATTGTTCATTCAGTTTAGAAGTAATGGTACATGGTAATTTTAGTCCAGATATTCTGAGACACCAGACATGCCATGAACACTCCACTCAAATGAGGTATTTTAACCTGGATTATGTCACACCTTACCGCATTCCTTGGGACCTCTAAGAGGGAAAGTTTCACCCAGAACTAGAGGTCATGAGTGCATAAGGAGAGCCCCCACTAAAGGTGGTGGGTAGTTAAAATAACCAAGTTTCACTCGCAAATCCCTGCAGTATCTAATCCATAGAAACCATTCTTTCTGTTTTCCATGAATTGGGAAATATTAGCTATGTGCTCTGGGCGAAAGGCATTTGGGCTGTTAGCAACGTCTGGGAAACTTTTTCTGCATTAGTTGTGTCAGTAAGTCAGTAGCTTTTTCCTTACCAATGACCCACCAAGCATATTATCAGATGTATGACTTAGCTACAGGGGGACTTAAAATATCCGCCATGCCTTAGGGAATTGTCTGAATCTTAGAAAATTGGAGCAAATGATCCACTTTCTATGAGAGGATGTGGAGGTCTTGTTGGCACTATTAATATAAACCCTTGCCTGTACGAGAGGTGTCCCCTGGCCCCAGCATCCCCTCCCTCTGCTCGCTGCAGGGACAGGGTACCATCCTGACCTGGAGCCACGTTTCTTCCCTGAAGCTTCATTACACGCGACACCTGATTCTGATACAGATGCTCTGAAACCAAGGAGGGCTCACCAAATCACGGTGGCATGCTCTTATACGCTATGGAAAAAGACAGGTTTATAAATGAATAGTTTCATAACTGTTCACTGAGTATTCAGTGCATTATGTCAGTTTTGATTATTGTGCAAAAAAAAAAAAAAATGCCTGCTTCTATTTTGTAGATTCACCAGCCATGCTCCATAGCGGAAAACCGTCAAGTGGTTGGATATGTGTATTTCTATATAGAAATGTTTGGCATGGCTTATTAAATTGTGTCTTTTCTGTAATATGCAGTGACTTTAAGTGACTTTCCATTTTATATATATATATATATATATACACATATACACACACACACAAACACAAATACACACACATGTAGAGGCACACATACATGTACACACAAGAATGCATAAATCTGTAACTTTACATTTTTATTATTATTTAGAAATAGGAAATGAAGTCTCAGTCGTTGAAATTATAATGGCAAGCACACAAAAGACGCAGCTGCTGGCACAGAATTCAATGAACAGATAGCAATCAGCCTTGGGTGACTGTGTGAGGTGGAAATATACAGTCATGCTAATAAGCAATATCTTAAAGCCACCACGTTTATCAGCCCGCAGCCAGACGTGGGCACAAGTGTGGGCAGACAGCTTTGCTCTAGGATGTTTAATAAAAACCAGCTCTCTCCGTTTAAGGATTTATGTTTAATCATTCAGCAACATTTTAAACATCCCGGCTGGCAAGCTTTTCAAATGGAACTGATTTCGGCAGAAAATACAAGGAGTTATTTTGCTCTACCTGGTTGAGGAGGGTAGGAGGGGCAGAAATAAGGACAAGTTTAGGGATGTTTTTCCTTGTCATTTCCTGACCTTTGCACTGCTTCGGTGTGCATCTGCTGGGTGAATCATAGCTTTATCTCAGGAAACATACAGAAGGCATTCATTAATACAGAACAGCCAGATGACCAACTCTCTGCAAAATAACACTTTCCTCAGGACGGGCTTTGCATTGCTTATAGCTATATTTTCCTAAGCTGGAATTTTAAAGATGAACATGGGGTGTTTCAAAATTGGGGTCTGCTTTTTTATTTTTTATATATTATGTGGATATATTTCTGTACTAGTTCGAAGAAATTCCTTAAGTGCCTTTGAAGATGTTTTTTAGTGAGTACCAGCAAAGAGCAAAGAAAGGTCACTATACAATGGGGAGCAGTATTGCTTTCCAGAAGGAGAATGTGAATCTGTCGAAAGAACGCAAGCCTTCATATTAGACCAAAAGGAAAATTGTCTTATATTGAAATAAATCAAAAGCCATGTTTATGGCTGCCAAGATGAAAATCCTCATCACACAGAATGGTTCAAGAACAGCGTCTGTTGGCATCTAGGTCATGCGATTTGCCTGGAGGTGTTATGTTGTGTTTGCTGCAAGCAGATGCCTGGGGGAATTGCCTGCTTAGCAGATGGCTTTGGAGGGAGAGTAGCTTCTGCATTTGCTTCCTTGAATCAGTCAAACCTTCTGTAAAGCTTAGTTCTTCAAAGCACAGAAAGAAGGGAGGGAAGAAAAGGTAAGGATAAAAAATATTGCCTCACTGTACGTATAGCTAAGGGAAGTTGAATAGATTATACTTCAAGTGTGTTTTTCAAGTAGCTAGGTCTTTGGGAATATTTCTCCTTTCAGGTTCAAGTTTTATTTTTTCAAGGTAAGAAAAACATCAAACAAATACTAAAACTGAGGCTACTATAGACTCCAGATGTGTAATGAGCAATTGGAATTTTAAGTATGAATGTGCGGATAGAGAAATGGTGCTGTTGGTTTAAGACTGAAGAATCTGTTGTTTGCAGCCTTGGCTGACCGGAGCCAAGTTGGAGTCAAGATTCTGCTACCTGCCTCGTGCTGTTCAGTGGCCGCTTCCTCACTCTAAGGCCTAACTTGTGGTCTTGAGAGACTTTCTTGTCTACAAAGTAACCTCAACATTATCTCTGAAAAAGAATCCTCTCTGAAGGAAGTGGGACATGTCCCTAGGGATGCCATCAAGGCAGAGGCAACATTTGATCCCAACTTCTGTGGTTTTTCTTTTGTCAAGTAAATACGGGTGTGTGAGTCCAGGATTCACCTTACTGATGTCTAGAAAGATCAATCATTGCCAAAGTTGGAGACAATGGTTTGTGCTTTATCCAAAGTTTTTACAGTCTCTTAAACCTGCTATTTATGATTCAATGCAAAGTAACTTGGGCATTAGGGGAGAGCCCACTGAAGACTCAGCTGGTAAACTGGGTGCTTGCTTGAGATGAGTAGTTGCACATTTTCTAGAAAATGGGCAAGGGTTCCTACAGACCTTTTTGATTTTTTGGAAAGTTCCTAAGTTTTAGCTATATCATGGGGTGTGTATTTCCTATGAGTCTTGTTGCAACACAGCATCTACAAAACTCCTGTGAGGCTTGAAAGAAATAACAACTCACGTGGGCTTCTAAGTACTGACAAACGGTGGGTTAGGCTGTAGGAAACGCGTAACACAGAACAAGTAGGCGAATGACCATCCTTACTAAAGAGCCAGGCTTCATTTCAGGGGAAATAATGTTTTCAAATTTAATTTTGCACATAGTTGTGCAATCCTAATGTTAAAAAATCATTATCAAAGGCTTCTCTTGGTTGTGATAGGAAATTTTTAGCATTATTTTATGTGTCTTTCTGTGTGCTTGGCTTGCACTGCTTATACACCATTCTAAATAGATCAGTTCTAGGAGAATTAATTACAGTTTAAGACACACACCCACCCCACCCCACACATGCACACACCACACACACACACACACACACACACACACCCCACACATACACAAGCACACACACCCCCCAATGAGAAATATTGTAGTTGATCAAATAAATAATTTATGTACCCAAGTTTTCTACACTAGGAGTGGTACCAAGAGATTTTGAAATGTAAAAGAATATGGTTAAGATGACATCAGTATCAGTTTTTTGAGGATGAACTACAGTTACTTATTTAAAAATGCTTGGATAGATATTAGGATTTGTAGGAAATACAGGGAAATAAAAGAGATGTGGTTCTGAACTCAAGGAATCTATAATCATCTAGCTGAGGTCATAGAATGATCATCCATGATACGGCCTCAAGCATTTTGAGACAATGTGTCATTAAGCAGTGAATTGTGTGTACAGGGCTCTCAGATCTGCCACCACTTAGAACAAGCATCCTGAGAATGGTAGGGTGTGGCCAGGCCAAGTGGGCAGTGTGGATATTAGGGGTTCATCATACTCACTCATCCATGGGGACATTATATCATGGATTTGTGCAAATTTTACTTGGCTCTTTTACAAAAATACAACGGTCCTCTTTCTTAGACCATCAGGTTTGCAAATGAGGTGTTTAATTTGACCTAAATTTGCTTCCTTCTAAATTTCAAGGGGTGTCTCTTAATTTTGTTATGTTTGAATAGAGATTGTTGGATGAATGAATGGCTCACCCCACTCATATATTTCAGGATTTTTTAGATTTCTGATATCTACTCATGCTCTTAATGAGTGTAGCTGGAATAACAGCATTGCACAGGGAACCTACTGAGGAAGTGTCTAAGGTGGGACTTTGTGCAGCAAGACTTCCAGCTGGGCTTTGTCTGTGGGGTTCTCTCTTGCCTAAGCTCTGGGGTTGGCATGGAGAAGAAAGGAGGATGCTGTAAACTTGAGCTGAGGATGTGGAGCTTTATAAAGGTGAGGCAGTTGGGCATCAAGAAGGAAACGGGAGTTTCTGGAGGCATGAGCAGAGAAGGAATGCTCTCAGTGCTGGGACTTGGAGACATCCATGGAGCTGCAGAGACACAAAGGAAAATTGTTGATATAACCCTCGTAAAAGGTAGTGAGTGCCTATAATTGAGACAATGGAATTGTGGGAAGGAAACGTGGAGCTAAATGCAATAAAAGTCATGAACAGAAACTTGACAGAGCTTGGTAACTGATTTCAGGGGTGAGGGAGCAGAGGGTTCTGGAACAGGGAAGCCGTAGTGTCCTGTGCCACAGAGAAGTGGAAGAGGGTGGAGCTGAGCAAGCGAGGCAGCATTTGGTCATTCCAAGGTTGGTAGTGAATTTTGAGACAGTCATTTCAGTAAAGGGTTGAAAAGGAAGCAAACCGGTGGTGAGAACGTGGGGGCAGGTTTTTCTGCTACTTTTCAAAGAAGTTGGAAAAAGAAAAGGGACATGGGACATGTAGGATCCAAAAAATCTCCTTCCCTACCGTGTGCTGTTCAGTGGCCGCCTCCACACTCTAAGGCCTAACTTGTGGTCTTGAGAGACTTTCCTGTCTACAAAGTAACCTCAACATTATCTCTGAAAAACAATCCTCTCTGAAGGAAGTGAGGCATGTCCCTAGGGAGACTGTCAATGCAGAGCCAACATTTGATCCCAACTTCTGTGGTTTTTCTTCTGTCAAGTAAATACGGGTGTGTGAGTCCAGGATTCACTTCACTGATGTCTAGAAGGATCACTTGTTGCGGAATCTGGAGACAGTGGTTTGTGCTTAACTGTAAAGATCTTCTCCTTAGTGCATGATGCTGCTGCTTCCCTGTTCTGGATTCCTCTGCTCCATAATCCCCTAAATCGAGTCAACAACTTCTTTCAAGTTTATGTTCATCAGGGGAATTAAGTGGATTTGTGGCCAGAGAGGAACGTGGCATCGGGAGGGAAAATACTGAGGAAGAAAGAGCACAAGCCATCAATGGAGTGAGATCTCGGGAACAATGGTTGGGTCTGGGATTTAAGCTGTGGCCAGGAGGAAAAGTGCTTGTTCCTTAAAGCCTACCCTTGCTGGACTGATAAGCAGGCGGGTTTGTCAGTTTCCTCTTGAGCCTTCTCTTTCCTGTTTGGTGAACTTAGGGATAATAATGCCTACTGGCAAAATCATAGGTGAAGTGAAATACAAGAGCATATGCACTGGGCTTAGCACAGCGTCCGAATAGCAGGCACATAGTGAGTGATGAGAAGCAGGATGAAGACAGTAATGGTGACAATCTTGTAAGAGGCCTAGGAGAGCGTGTAGGACACTGAGTGTCCTCAAAGCCATGCATGGATCCCTCGGAACCAGACAGTGGGGACCCTGGGAGGCGAGGGGAGCAGCTCAGGCAGGGTGTTATCCTGCGTCACGCTCGCCATCCTTTTACACGGAGAGTTAACACCGAGTTTTAGCACCCTGCATTCTGGCCTCCTTTCAAGGATCAAGGGCTGGAGTTTGTGGAGTCAGGGCCTGGACCTTGAGGAGAAAACGTGTCCACCGCTGAGGGTGAGTCCTGCACCCTGATGTGTGGTGTTCATGAACGGAAGAAGAGCTGGGAACCACAAGTATGGTCTGAACAAATTTCAAATTTAAATGGACTGGGCTGAGAGAAGAAGTGGACGACAAAGAAACTGCGATGTGGAGGACCCTAGGGAAATAAGGACAGAGTCATCCTATTATAGGTCACCTGGGGCTTGATCCAGAGGAGAGGTGGGGACTGTTCCAGGTTCTGCATCAGACACCCCCTCCCCCACTGCCGCTATCACTGCCCAGCTTTCACCACCTGTGGCTGGCATCAGCACTGGGAATGCTGAGACTTGCATCGGGGTGAAAGGTTTGCAGAATGACTCTTGCTTCAGGACCAGTAACATACAAAAGAAAGAAAAGAAAGAAAGAAAAAGAGAAAGAGAGAGGAAGGGGAGAGAAGGGAGAAAAGGAAGAAAGAAAAAAAGAAAGGAAAGGAAGGAGAAAGGAAGGAAGGGAATGAAGAGAAAGAAAAATAAAAGACAAGAGAAAAGAAAAGAAGAGGGAGGGAGGAAGGAGGGGACCAATTAGTAGAGAAACATTTCACAGGCGCTTGGGCCATGTGTGGTCATTCCTGCAGACTCCTGCTATCATTGGGAATGGGGGCTTTCCTTGGTCCCCAACAGGCGTGTGTGAGGAAAGTGATCTGCAGCCTGGCTGGCTGCCCTCCATGGGTGCCCACTCTGCATGTCTGAAAACACAGCGGCCCTCGTCCTCTGAGGCGGTAATGTGCAAGGTGCCTTGTAGATTGCCGTATTTTCCTAAAATGCTGAAACTTTTCCTGGGAGAAAATTCCCATGTCTATCATGTGTCATCAAAGTCAGATGCTTACTAAGGAAAGTTAGTCCATTTCTAATAGAGAAACCTTTGCTTGGGTCAAACTATACATTCTACCAACCATGCTCCTTTTCCTTTCTCTGTTCCTTTGAACATGCATGTCATGCTTGGGAAATTTCCTCTTCATATTTCTGCTAAAAACATTCAAAATACTTTAATTTCATGGTGGAGAAAGTGTTTTTCAGAAATATTCTTTTCCCCTTCCTACCTCTAAGAGTAAAAGCCAGGGTTAATTTACACCCTCCTCTCAGATGAATATTTACTTCTTTGCATTTTTGGCAGGAGGTGCAAATGTCAGTCTCCCTCTGACTATTATGTAGTTTCCAATCAGGAACAAGGTAGCAAAAAAAACTGTTGCAGGAACACAGGGTTTCCTCTAAGAAATGATGAGCATCGGTACAAAAATGCCACAGCTCTTGGAGTTGGAAGGTGGCCTTCTGAAGAACCATCTTGCCTGGTTCTGGCCCGAGGCATGCCGGGTAATTTCCACCACTGGCTAAGTTCATAGCCATCTTTCCAATCTGGCTCAGAAACTGTGTCTTACGCCACCCTTTTCAGATTCCCCCAGCAGTTCTGTTCGCCCTCTCCTGTGGCCTCACAGCTCCTTCTTATATCTCTGAAAGCATTTATCCTGTGGAATTGGCTGCCAGCTTCTCTGTCTCCATGAGGACAAGGGTTGACATTTATCAATGTGTTCCTCGTCCCTACTATAAAGAGTTAATCTGGCACAGTCATATATTAGTATAGTAAACATGTTTTATGCTTATATACTGCTGGTGGGAATGTAAATTAGTTCCACCTCTATGGAAAACAGTATGGGGATTTCTTAAAGAACCAAAAATAGAATTACAGTTCAACCAGAAATCCCACTACTGGATATCTACCCAAGAGAAAATAAAACATTATATTTAAAGAGTCACCTGCATTTGTATGTTTATTGCAGCTCTGTTTATAATAGTAAAGTCATCAAACCAACCTAAGTGTCCACCAATGATGGCCTACAAGACAATGTGATGTACACACCACGGAATACTATGCAACCATAAAAAAGAATGAAATCATGGCCTTTGCAGCCACATGGTTGGAGCTGGAGGCCATTATCCTAAGTGAACAAACTCAGAAGCAGATCAAATATTCCATGTTCTCACCTGTAAGAGGCAGTTAAACAATGGATACACATGGTCATAAGCATGGAGATATAGACACTGGGAGCTCCAAAAGTAGGGGAGGGTGGGAGAGGAGTGAGTGTTGAAACTTACCTGTTGAGTACAGTGTTCAGTGTTTGAATGATGGGTTACACTAGAAGCCCAATCCTCCTTATTTCATGAGCAATTCCCATGTAACAAGCACAGGTACTCCCTGAATCGAAAATAAACAGTTTAAAAAAGAAAGAAATTATCTGACCTACTCTGTTTGACTGTAGGCAGTAAGACTCAAATTCCAGAGAGGGTCCTGCCTGCTGCATACCCAGAAGGAAGGAATGCTGCTCAGAGAGGCCAAGAAGAATCCAGACAGACAGGCCTTGCTGAGCCCCCACTCAGCCTACCAGCATTAGACCACAGCCTTTTTGTCCAAACTGACCTCCACACAGCTGCCCACGCTGTGTTGAACCTAAGCATAAATATTTGCAGCTTCTCCTGTGTCTTTGGTTCTGGATTCTGAGGGTTCCTTTGCCACATCAAACTATGATGAAATACATCTGTATGCCTTTTCCCCTAAAGGAAGAAAAATAAAATCATGTTTTAGTTCTGACTTTATTGCCAGATTACACAATTGAATTCTAGAAGTTTAAAACTCCTGTCTTTAGCTAGTAAGTGGTGAAGTTAGATGTGTGTGCTCAGCAGTAATGCATTTATCCTAAACCAGATATTTTTCATTTTCATTCAGATGTCTTTTAATTGGCCTATTAGAAATTCCTAGAATTATTATTTCATATTGCCTTCAAAATCTTCACTAAACATTGGCTAATCAGAGAATTAATGAGTAGATATTTACTGCCATCAAGCCAAGGTCCAGCCAAGAAGTTTGCAGTTACAGCGCCCCAATTTCTGGTGGGCACCTGCGTCCTCATCGTCATGATCTGGGTACAGCCCTCAGCCTTATCCCATGATGGTTGAGGGTTGCGGGCCGTACCTGGCTTATAAGTCCAGGTAGGGGGTAAACATTCTGTTGCTGCCTAAAGTGTAGAAACTTACAGCAGCCAACAGCCCTCCTTTGGTTCTGCCATATACCCAGGCCAGAGGCTGTAGACCCCAGAGTGGGGATTGGTCTTGGGAGATTTGTACAAACACCAGTAGGGTCTCCTGACTCAGAGCTTCTGGGGATGCAGAGATACCCAGAACATCTGCAGTATCTGGAGACAAAGTCCAAAACATCCTGCTCACACTGACCCACTAAAACTAGCCGCAAGTAGCCCACTCTTAGATATGGGTTCCAAATCGGAACATTTTAGTGGAAAGTTTAATGGAAACTTTAGGTGATGGTGTCATCCATTGTGCTTGAAGTCTCAAGGCTAGTTTCATTTCCTATACATTCTACTTTCTGTAGAGTCCTTTAAAATGGCCCACCTTGCCCCAGTGGACTTTTTTTTTTTTATCATTCCTGGGCCCAAGCATAGTGGAGAGGGCAGGGTTGGTGGCACCCATGCAGTCCATCACCACCCAATCTTATTCTTGGTTTCTTTGACAGTCAGGGCTTCTACAGTTCCTCAGGAATGATGGAGAATAGTTCTATCTCAACCTAAACCTCCTCCTTTACTGGACACTCTCAATGTTGAGAATCATACTCAATTTGCAGTATCCTCCTGGGTTCACAGCAAATGCCAGAGTATGCTCTTTCTCCAACTTTCACCAAGTCTGAACATCCGACCCTTTGGCCATGCATTCAGTCATAAACTCACCCTTACCTAAAATAGCCTGACATTGAGTCTTCCCCACCTGCACTTCCTGGCTGGCCTCCTGGTGACTCAACACCACATATCTGTCATTGGCCATCCATCTCAGCCACTGATGTCCTCCTTGAATTGCAAGTGTCTAGAGGGCAGGGGCTGGATCCCTGCAGTGCCTTCTGTGCAGTTCTCAGACCTGCCGTCATTACTCTGGTAACTAACCTGACCTCTGGTTAGGGCTGCCTGTCTTTCTCATGCATATGAAAATGCATGCGAAGCGCAGCCAGCAGGGGCTGCAGACCTACAAGTGGCCTTTCTTCCCAGATGGTTCACCTGTCTTCTCAGCACCTAGCATTTCGTTATGTCGACTCCACTGTGTTTCAGATGGGTTTAAGGCATTGTCTTGGAACGTGAATCGCAACAATAATGGGTGAGAACAAGCCTTCATAGCTTTTGCAGAGCGGAGTGACTAGTTTATGACAAGCATTTTTGTAATTGTGTATTTTCATCTTTCAGTTCAATAATCACTTTTCTCTCTTTTTTTAAAAAAGCCTCATGAGTTTCCAAATCGTAGGATCTGCAACCATTTTTCTGTGCAAAGGGATCTGTGAAGCGCTTAAGCATGGTCTTCTTTAAGCCTCGACATGACCCTTTGATACAGGTAGTGGGTTCTGTTACATCTAGTATAAAGATGAGAAGCTGAGAATAAGAGAGATTAGTGTTCTTTCCTGAGGTCACAGAGAGCAAGTGGAGGGAAACAGGACTCTTCCTGCTGCATCTTTTGGCCCATTACCTCCCGTGCTGTCCAGGTGAGAGTCAGCACTCCACAGTGGAGGGACATTTGAATGGAGGTGGCAAGAGTACCCTGCAGAGGTCAGAAAAGCTGAAAACCGTCTCATTCAGAAGTGTCAGGACTTGATGGAGTCAGTGAGATGGTACAAATGCTCAATCACCTTTAGGAGGAACAATGGGCTGGAATGCTGATGAAGTCTGAGCAATGGTCTTCAGGGAAAGCTGCCTACGTCTTTGTATGGGACCCCCAGCTTTGAAACAGCCTCAGAGAAGAGTCTTATAAAAGCTGCAAACTAAGCACAGGCTTAGAAAGACATGTGGGCACTGGTAGTTGAGTGCGGATAAATTCTCCACTTTGCTTATCTAGAAGTTTGTTTTGAATGAGCAAATAGAAATGTGGGAATTTTAAGGCTAGTTTTCTAGGCTGTGTTAATATTTCTTGTAAGTCAAATTCTGTGGCATGATTATTGGGTTTAAATGAAATTCTAAATTTCTTTTTTGTTTTATTTTTTTATTTTGAGATAGAGTTTCACTCTTGTTGCCCAGGCTGGAGTACAGTGGTGCTATCTTGGCTCACTGCAACCTCTGCCTCCCAGGTTTAAGCAATTCTCCTGTCTCAGTCACTTGAGTGGCTGGGATTACAGGTGACCACCACCATGCCCAGCTAATTTTTTGTTATTTTAGTAGAGACAGGGTTTCATCATGTTGGCCAGGCTGGTTTCAAACTCCTGACCTCAGGTGATCCACCCACCTCGGCCTCCCAAAGTGCTGGGATTACAGGCGTGAGCCACCTGGCCAAAATTCTAAATTTGTAATGCCTACTGCTTTTCAATGACCTGGATTAAATGGGACTCTTAAAAGAAATGGCTTTTTGTTGAATGTTGCCATTGGAGAACCCGGGTTTCTGCAGTTTCCTTTTATCCTGTGAGAAATATGCTAGTGATTCTTCAATTTTGAAAAAGCATGATTGAATAGCCTGAGTTTTAGTTACTGTAACAGTGCTATGTAACAATTATATTATTTGGAAATAACATGCCATATACAATAACAGTAATGTAATATCAAAGGACAGTAAGGCTCCAAATATCTTGGTTTTAAAGGGGAAGCAGATTTTGTTTTATTATCTTGGTAGATGATTTAAATTGCCATCAGTGGATCAGTGGTTAATTGATCATTGAGGACTTTTGGGTCCACTTACTAATTATATACATGAAGTCAGTTATTTTTAAAACTTCTTGAATTTTAAATCATGGCCTCTCATTTACACTTCCTGACTTTTTATTTACGGGGAGGGAAGGGACAGGCAAGCCAATGTGATATTACTGTCACAATTTTACTGCCATTGAATGACAGAAATTTAGGGGTCTCAAAAATATGTCATCCAAAAGTTAAACTTGGTTTTTCATTTGATAAAATACGTATTTGTATCCTAGGTTACTTTGCCAATACAAGTAGCAAATGTGGTGGATAACCCGCCAAGGTACATTTCACATTGCCCAGCAAAGTCGCATTTCTGTGTTTTACAGAATTTCTACAAGGTACAACGCTGTGGCTCATTCAGAAATGCTGACAGGAAGATAAGAGAGAGGTGGAATGAACGAGAACAGAACTAGGTGGTTTTGTGGATGATAGCTTTCTATCTCCAGCGAAGACGGGTCCAGCTTCCCCAGCCCTTTGTTTCAGATGCGTTCATGCTGCTTCTGTTCTCAGAGCCTCGGCTGCCCTCTGCCAACTGTCGGTAGCCCTGGAGGCCTGCCTTGGGAACACGCTGAAGCTTCCCAGTTCCTGTGTTTGTGATACCACAGTGCTCTGCCCCCCAAAGCCCTGAATGGCATCTTTGTAACAGCATGCAAGATATTTAAGATGCTAAGGGGGACACATTTCCAAAGAATGCCTTTAAAAGGAGGAAAATTAAATGACCAATGAAGAAGGAATCCTCACAAATTCCTATTGTATCTTATAAAAGGGAGCACTGATGTATTTAGGTCTAACTCCTCCAGGTCTTCAGGAAGTTGCCAAGCTCTCGCTCCCACCCCTCCCCTTCAATGGGAGCCAAGGCTGAAATCTAAGTCTAAATTAATGAATCTGCTTCTAAGTTGGGGAAGGAGCAAGTAAACCACAGCTGTGAGTCTCGGGTCACTGGGGATTTCTATTTCAAATGCAGCCAGGATAGAATCTCTGAATTTATTTGATTTGGGAACAGGATAAGAAATTGATAATATCTGATTTGTAGATTAGCCCTGGAGGAGGAAATACTAATTTCAAATATCATTCATCTTCCTTTTTATCTAGTCTCTTCAAGCTGTAATGAAATTAACCGAGGACTGAGCCCAGGTTGTGGAAACCTCAAAGGAGTTTGCACATTGAACTGGCAAATTAATCTGTGAACAGCCCACAGTTCAGCATTTATTTAGTCAATATTCAGTGAATAATAAAGGTGGAAAGCACATTTTTATTTGTCCATTTGTTCATGGAAATATTTTCAATCAAGACTGCACCTTGAGATTTATTTCTCATTTCAGAAATCATGAATTTTCAACCTAACTGCAATTTTTTTTCCCTCTGATGAAAACCTGAACTATTCCAGTAAATGTATTTACAAGTTAAAACTTAGCAGACTGATTTGGAAGGAGAATTAGAGCAGGACTCAGGAGATAAGAAATATGTTCAGTTCAATGGAGAAGTTTGTCCTGGAATGGTCCCAGAGAGTTATGTAATTAATGTAATATGAGATATTATACAATAAATAGAGATATAAGCTATTAGTAAATAGCTTATATAAGAGATAAGCTACAATAAATAGAGATATAAGCTTATCTTTATTTATTGTATAATAGCTGGAGATCATTCGGAAATTTCTGTGCTTTGGGTACATTATAAATGGAGTAAAATTAATGCATATGATGCACCCCCACATTCCTGTGAGGCCAGTGGGCATTATCAATTCATTAATTTATTCAGCAAGTGGTGAATGAATTTGGAGATCATCAGGAAATTTCTGCACATTGAGTATATTACAAATGGGATAAAAATATTGTATATGATGCGTCCTCATATTCCTGTGAGGCCAATGGGCATTATCAGTTCATTAATTTATTCAATAAGTGGTGAGAATGTATAGTGTCATATTTATTGGATGGAATTTGGACCCAGTCAACTGGGCCTGAATTCTGGCTCTATCACTTATTATCTGTGTGAACTTGAGCAAATCACGTGAACTTTCTCAGTTTCTTATCTGTGTAGTAGGGAAAATAATGAAAGACGGGTGATTGCCCAGGTTTAAATGACATGATTGACTAGAACAGTGCCTGGGATGTAGAAAGCACTACATAAGGAATTCTTCTTGTGAAAATGACATATCATATTCTGCACTAGGCATTTGAAGTAATAAGACCAAGTCACCATTTTCAAGGAACTCATATTGTGGCAAGTAAGAAAATATGTAAGCAATTAAAAATAGTGCAGCATTAAAAATTTTGGCATACAACAAGTCTACAAAAACAAAACAAAACAAAAACACCCTACAAAGTCAGGGAGAACTTTCTTAGAGAAGGTATATGAAGATGGCAGAATTAAAGAGGAAGCCAGGCACGTGTGCACAGAAAGCAGCTATTGCTTTTTGATTCACACATGTTGAGAAAATAGGTGATTATTCAGTGAATATTTGATCCATAAAAATGACTGAACTAGTGAATAAACAAATTAAGAAAAAATGAGTGAATGGAATTGCAACCAGACATATGCTCAAGTAAAGGGGCAGACAAACTCACTGCTGGATTCTGGGAGAATCCCTAAGGTTATGGTTAAGGAAACATGAACCTTCAATCCATCCTGGATCTGATGTTTAGAGCTAGAAGAGACATTAGAGATCATCAGGCATAGCCAAAATTAAAAACTCCCAAAAGTCGAAGATCAAAGAGTTTATGATTAGAACTAGAATCTTGGACCTTGGGAGGCTGCGGTGGGCAGATCATGAGGTCAAGAGATCAAGACCATCCTGGCCAACATGGTGAAACCCTGTCTCTACTAAAGATACAAAAATTAGCTGGGCATGGTGGTGTGCACCTGTAGTCCCAGCTACTCAGGAGGCTGAGGCAGGAGAATCCCTTGAACTCTGAGGCAGAGGTTGCAGTGAGCCAAGATCATGCCACTGCACTCCAGCCTGGGTGACAAGAGCGAGACTCCAACTCAAGAAAACAACCAAAAAAAAAGAACTAGAATCTTGGTCTGCTCAGTCTGTCAACTCTTATATCATATGGTCTCTATAGCAAATGATTCGAATTGGAGAAAGAAGTTTCCATGGATCAGGAGGGTTAAAAAATAACAGAAAAAAAGAAAGATCTCCAGGGAATGAAGGACAACACGTTCTGAAAGGCAGAAGAGAAACGACACCTCCAAAGAGACTCCCAGAGAGAGGAAGTCTCTAGGAAACAGTGTTCTGAAATGACATGCATCGTGAATCACTCATAATGCTCTGCTTCAGTGAGTGATGAGCAGAGTGCTTCTCCCATGTTCTGTTTGGAAATGTATCTTGGAATAACTTACATTCAAGGAAGGATAAAGGGGTTAAACATTTAGGTTTTAATTCTAAGGAGGGACCCTGGTTCCCTAGTCTGATGGCAAGCTTGTTGTATATCCTGTGGCATGTTTCAAGAAGTACTTTGAGTTCTTCTGGTTTATGAGATGTCTTCAAAGCAGAGCAGGGACCCCAGGGCACAGGCTCACCCACACAGCAGAGCATGAGCTCATAAGAGCTGCCCTCCAGGCTGCTGGAGTTTGTTTGGATGCTGCAATAATTTCTGCTGCTGAAAGACAGTAAAGGCCGCCCTCTGCAGCAGCTGCTGTACTACCCCTCTGGGAGAATGGGCTCAGGACTTTTCAATTTCCCAGACTAGTATAATCCTCCAAAGAAAGTGAGGTCTGACAGGGTTGCCAAACCTGTATTTTGCCAACAAGGACATTATAAACGAAACCAAATAGATACAACTATTACCTCGTATATATCATTAGAATTTCAGAAGACATTTAACATTTCACATGAAAAAAGAGGAAAGAAACTTCAAAAAATAAGACAATACTTATGACTATATCCAGCTTTATAGAAAACTCTCTACATTGTCATTATTTTTCTTGTCTCACCATGAACCAATAAAGTTTTTGGCAAGGATCAGTAATGGTTCCCCAAACAATTTTTGCGTCTGATCTCCGGACCGAAAATTTAGATGCAAGAAGGATCTTGTATTTTCTCAGCCTGACTGTCAATAGTACCAATTCACAGCCAGCAACAACTGTTCACAATGGAAGGGTGCCATCATTCCTTCAGACAAATGAGTCTCTCTCCCTTCTTTTCCTACTTCCCTAAAAACACTTCTGTGTGTTCACAGTGTTGCCGAATCTTGGAAGCACGTCATCCTGCTCTCCTACTAAGATGTTCTGTTGGCCTCCAGCTGAGGCAGGACAAGTCAGGAAGGTGGTCTTGGGCTATAACGGCTCTTAGGACCCCCATTCGTAAGTGCTAAGCCAGCACTGAATCTTAGCTGTTCCACACACTCTTCCCACGTTAGTTCCCAAATGTGCAGTTGGCACCAGAATCCCAACAGCCAGTGCAACTGGCTTTCGTCAGCAGGCTCACAGCTGTGGAGTTCCTGCTGCCGTCTGCATGTGGTTTTAGAGCATGACGTGAGCCTGCTCAGAGACAGCATGCTTTCTGCTATTTCCTTGCGGAGGCAAAGGGAGAAGTACCAAATGAAGCTCCCTCTCTTGTCTTATTCACCTGTAATTATTTTTTTTCTTAATTCTTTGTGACTTACTTAAATGGTATCTTTAACTTTTTACCGAGATTCTTTGTCGGAGGGATATTGATGCTGGGAGAAAAGTGCCTTTTGACAATCTACAGAGCTGCAGCCTTCAGAGACCAGGATCCCAAGACGCCCGCCTCCTGCAGAGGATTGTTCAGCTCTACATGTGTGGCCTTTGTTTGATTTCAGCTTGCAGAACGCTCGTGTTTGCGTAGGTGCCGTAGAAGGTGACAGTGATTAGAAAGAAATTCATTTTTGAGAGGCAATTACATATGAACAGGGCTTTGATCAGTGACACTATTTCTGTGCTTTTTAGCTTGAATGATACAATTAGGTGCTTTTTTTAATTTGGTTTCAAAGAACCTATTTGAGAACATACTGGAGATGTGTGAGCAAGTGGATTTGTTGAAATGTACTTATTTTTCAGCTTTTGATTCTTTGAAGCAGGCATAGGGTGAAGGCCACAAACCAGTCAACATATCAACAAATGTCTATCCTTGTCTTGCATTGTATTGGGACCTACTCGGGAGATGGGTAGGTCGTTGTGTGGTTACTCCTGACTTGGGAAGGGCCGGAACAGGAATGACTCTCTGTCACAACCACAAACCTGCTGTAGCCACGCGCACAGCTTCTCTCAGACAGCTCTGCTTATGGCCAAGAAGGCAAACGCAGTGGGCCCTTAGAATGAGAGAAAACTACACTTCTAGGCTGTGCCTGGGTTCATGGAATCAAAATAGTGTCTCTGACTTATGTGACATGTCTCAGGGCATTCACTTAGTCCTTTTTTTACTCAATATGTATATATCAAGCACTTACTATGTACTGAGTGTTGGGGACACAAAGATCAAAGGCAGCCCCTGTCATTAAGTCAAGTCAGAAGATGAGAAGCAATGGCATAATCCTGTCATACTCAACAGAGATAGCATGTAGGATAACAGGAAGGCAGAAAGGAGGAAGCTGGTGAGGTTTGAATGATGAATATACGTACATCAGAGAGGGGCCGAATGTGTGTGTGTGTACCTGTGTGTGCATGTGTGTGTGTGTGCCTGCATGTGTGTGCATGCACACACGTGAATGTGCGTGGACAGGCATGTGTGTACATATATGTGTGCATGTACACGCACACATATCTGCATACATGTGCACATATGTGAGCATGCATGTGTGTGCGTGCATGAGTGTATGCATGTATGAGTGCGTTTGCACATGTGTGTTATTGCACACATCTATTCTTAGTTTGTCTTTCTTCCTTTTTAAGCACACTGATACCAATCGTGGTTTGCTTTGTGAGGAGTTTTGCTGTCAGAGTGTATCACCTTTCTGCCCTGACAATGATCTGAGCAGCTCCCGAAGACACGGTTTTCCTGCCGGTCTCTCAAATGATGGTTACCTGCCACATGATGTGTTGTGTGCTCCCCAGGAACTGGAGGTGCCGTGGCATCATCCTTGCTCTTTCTGGGCCCCATGTATCTTTCATTCATAAAATAAACAAGCAAATGCTGTGTTTTTGCCGGCATCTTGGAAGCACCTGCCCCAGATTGCTCCCAGTGTGGCCTCTCTGAGATGAAGCTATCTGTTGGCCTCCAGGCACTGCCAGAGTTCCACAGCCACATCCCTGTTTTTCTCTGCACCGATACTCTGACCCCCACTCCTGGTGACTTTCTTATCCAGGCTTAGGGTTAGGGAGCCTCCTGTCCCTGCTCCTCAATTCCCTCACCTGCTGTAGAAGCTCTGCTCCTCCCACTTCGGCCATGCACTTTCACGACCATTTCTTGGTACGTGTATGACCAATAACCATAACTCGTACAACATATTTAATTACAGCACCCCATTCCCTGACCCAAGCTTTCATGTTTCCAGTTTGCTTTGCTGGTGCTTCAGCACCAATAAGACTTCATCTAAACCCAGGCCTCCAATTCATTTTTTTCTCCCTAGCTTTCAATGTCCCTCCCTCCCTGCATCTCCCGTTCCCCTTCTCACCCAGCTTCGATTTCGTGGACGATTAGTATTGTGACTCCCTTGAATACCTCCTCCGTGCCCCCCTCCCTCTATTTCTCCATTGCACTCTCTAAATAAACCCACAGTTTTAATTGAATCCAACTCTATTAGCTGTGTGCCCATACCAGGCCAGTTGAACGTGGCCTGGGAAAAATTATCTAATTGTGCTGTTGGTGGTGGGAGGAGTGTCTCACTTTAAATTTCTTATCACGAACGCTGAGTGAATCCTCAGCACTGCCTGGCAATACTAGGACACCTCTCAGCTCAATTCACCTTATCTCCCAAATGTCCATTCCACACCTCTTCCTCTCCTTAAGTGTCCAACAGCCCCTCTGTCATTCTCAGTCTTAGTGGAGGACTTTATATCTTTTTCCTGAAAAAAATAGAAATATTATAGAGGAAAATTCCTCATGTTTTCATCATAAACCTGCTTATCTATGATAATGTGCTGAGATTTTATAATCCACACTTAAAATCCAAGCAGTCACTCAGGCCCAAATCTTGGAAGCCACCCTTGATCCTTCTCTTCCCCTCATAGTCCCTGTTCCCCCAGGAGACAGATCAGAAAATGCTCACACTCCCCAAATCTACTTTGAAACCCACTAATTCTCACCTTCCACGCCACACCCAATCCCAACATCTTCATGTCTCATCTGAGCCATTGCTATAAAGTCTTGAATTAGTTGGCATTCAATTTGCTTACCATAAACTCCAGTATACCAGTGGCTTAAACAGGATAGAAGTTGATCCTTCACACAGAAGAATTCCAGAGGTGGCACATTCTGGACTGGAGTGGACAGTCTTATGGTTATCAGAGATGCAGGCTTCTGCCACCTTCCTGCTCTGCCATCCTAGAGTCAGCTCACTGTCCCTCATCCCTGTATCTCTCTATTCATCACTGGGCTCTTCTGATCGAGCCAGCAGGCACAAGGAAGGCAGATAGGACTCATGCCACATGCCTGCCTCCCTTGCTAGCAAGATTCTCAGAAATCCAGAACAACTTCTGATCATATCCCATCTGCAACTCCTATCTGAAGAAGGGCAAGTAAATAGTTTCTGAGGTAGCTACATCACCTTCCAGGAAAAACATTCTGAATGTCATTGCTGAGTAAGAAAGACGCGGCGGCTGGGCAGATCAGCTGCAGTGCTTGCTGAGCGCGCGCCTCCCTCACTGCCTCTGGGATCCCTTCCCCAGTCCACTCCCCATGCAGCAGCCCGCACGACTTTAAACTGTAAATCAGAACACATGACTCTCTTATTTAAATTATTAAGTAGCTTCCCATCGCACTTAAAATCAAAGGTTCTTACCATATCCTGCAGGGTTCTTCATGATCAGGTCCCAGATAAGCTCCGCCCCTCCCCTCAGGGCTCCTTCATGCTGCTCCTCCCCAGACACATTGTTCCTTAAACTACCAAGCTCATGCCCACATCCAGTATCGTTGCACTTGCTCATTTTTCTACCAAGAACACCGGCCGCTGGATGTTCACATTTCCTTCTCCCCCTCTTTAGTCATATTCCTGCTAACCTCTTACTTGCTCTAATCTCCCTTACCATACCCACCCTGCAATTTCCATCCCCTCCTCCATCTTCCCATAGCCCAGCCTCATGGAAGTCTTCCCTCTTGCCTAAATTCGGCAATGTTTTTATTTGCTTAGTAATTATTGATGCCATCCGCACTCTCTAGCTCCATGAGGCCAGGGAGTCTTCCTCATTCACTAATTCCTAGAATGGTGCCAGAGTCTAGTGGGGCCTAAAAATTTGTTGAATGAGAGAATTAATGAATTCTAATTTTGAGGCATTGGTTTTGCTTTATTTGAAAAATCTAAAAATGCTTGTTAAAAGAACATCTATAATCTAGAAAAAGTTTCCAAGATTCTGCTAAAACTGCCAATTTCAGCTTAATTAATACATTTTCTTGCAAGCATGAGGGCTAAGATACTAACAGGAGGTTGTCTGTGAGTGCACTTGAGTATATTGGCTTTCTAGAAGCCATCAGAAATAATAAAACTAGGATTTTGAAGTATACTATTGAAAGCATATCAGTTGAACACATATTGTACGTGTTAATTATGAACTGTACATTACATTTTATTTAGACCATCATGTGGCTAGTTTACCTAGATGATGATATTTAACTATTTTATATTTGCTTAAAATGCTTCCTGATTTAGAAACCATTGTAATAAAATTCTGCTATTAATGCAGTTTTTAAAATATAACTCAATTGAATATGTAGCCATGGAGATTAAGCAAAATATAACACAGACAAAATGAACAAAACAAACCTCTATTCATCAACAAGAGGCATGCTCTGAAGTTCCTTAGATTGCTGAAATGTAACACACTGGATAGCTTACAAAAATCTGAAAACTAGCATTCAGTGGAGTCTCTAGCAAGTTTATGTAAAGCCATTGACCCAGACCCAAGGGTAGACCCTTTAACACAATCAATACAGGTGCAATCAGATAAGAACATTCTACTGTTTTATTAAAGTGCATCTAATTCAAAACTCAATAACCCTCACACATCCTTAATCAGAGAGGACACCCTGGGAGGTATTTCCATGAGTGATCTTAAAACTCTGGCTTTTGGTTTGTAAGCAAGACTTTCTGCAAATAGGAATTTCAGAATCCCGTTTCTTCTTCCCTCCACCGAAGCCTGCCACCCTCCTCTGCATGCCTCCATGTTTTTGACTGTAGTGGACATGCTGAAGCCGTCCTCCCCTTTCTTTCCCTTTACAATTGAAAGGAATTCTCTGCGGTTGGATTGGAAAACTGGAGACCTCCTCCTTGGAAGGTGGAGACAACCTGGGAGGGCGCGGGGTCCCTGGGCTCAGCGCTGCTGCGCACAGACAGCTCTCCCTCCCTCCAGGCCTCTGAACAGCAGCACCTGCGAGAATCCCAGAGAAGGACGGAGCCAGGAGGCAGGGATCTTGTTTTCAGAAGGAATATGAACCAAAATGCATTCATAGCAAGAGAATGGCTGGTGCGCAGATCTGGCACGTGCGATCTTCTTGGCGGTGGCTGCATTTCCCAGGCTGCTTGGCGTGTTCCGCTGTCACGCATAAGTCGTTTGGAACCATTGAGGGGAACCTGGATTTATCTTCATGTAGTTAAACTGAAGTGAATTGTGAATATGAGGGCTCATGTTCAGGGGTACCCATGCATCTCAGTTGGGCGGGGCACTCGCTAACCCCGAGCTGGGGTGGGGAGCAGGGGTACCTGTGGCACCAGGGGCACCTGTGGCGTCATGGGCACCTGTGCCCAGTCTTGGCTGCGCCGCAGCTTCGCCTTTGCAAACAAAGTCCAGCGCGTTCATTCTTTTCTTTCTTTTTTATTTTTTGAGATGGAGTCTCGCTCTGTAGCCCAGGCTGGAGTGCAGTGGCGCAATCTCGGCTCACTGCAACCTCTGCCTCCAGGGTCCCAGTTCAAGCAATTCTCCTACCTCAGCCTCCCAAGTAGCTGGGATTACAGGCACGAGCCACCATGCCCAGCTAATTTTTGTATGTTTTAGTAGAGACGGGATTTCACCATGTTGGACAGTCTAGTCTTGAACTCCTGACCTTATGTTCTGCCTGCCTCAGCCTCCCAAGGTGCTGGGATTACAGGCGTGAGCCACCGGCGCCTGGCCCGCATTCATTCCTAACACCGTCTCCACTGAGAGAAGTCTTTGACCTTTTCCAGGGGAGAGGGCAGCAACAGCAACACCTTTGCCCAAAGCACAAGTCTCCTTTTAGGCAGGAGACTGATCTGTCTGCTCTACCTTGAACACTGTGCTCTGTCGACGAAGGGGGATAAGCCCATGAAAACAGCCTTTCATCAGGGTGATGTGTGGTGGTTAGGAGACCTTCTTACTATTTTTTTTTTTAATTGCACATGTTATTTTCATCTGCATTCAGTTAGCAAGAGGGTTGAGAAGCAAGTGGAGAGTTAATATCCATTGGAATTGACACACTCAGCTGGCTCATTTCTACTGCATTTACCAGGACCCTCTTGTGCTGGGAACCGGGGTGGGTGTGGCATGGACCCATGGAAGCCCCCTGCTCCTCAGAGGCATCAAGTTCAGCAGGGGCGAGGCAAGCAGAAAAGGAGTTAACAGAAAAACAGGAGTGCGCTTTCCCGAGGAAGGACAAATGGAGGCGCATCAGGCCACAGAGGCTGATGCTGATGAATGCACCCCACTCAGCATTTTATCCATGTAGATTCCAATGTGAATGGCTATGGGAATGACACCTCCCGGAGTTATGCAGTGAACAACCTGGGCAGCAGTATGTTGTGGTTCAGAGAGGAGTAGAGTTTTCTCTAGAGAAGTTCTGGAATAGCCTCACAACCAAAGGAGGGAAGATGGTAGAACAAATAGAAATTGACCAGGAAATGAGGAGGGAGAGAGGTACTACAGACAGAGCCAAGGCCAGCGGGGAAGCTCAGCGCCCTGGGGAGAGCTCCGTGCAGCCTTGTGCCGTGTGGGCCAGTGCTTTCGCAACGTGGCAATGTTACACTGGTATATAGGAGGGGAAAGTTGTAACTAGCCGCATAGTGCTAGAAGGAGATGCACTATTCTACAAAATGAAGAATTTTTTTTTTACCACAATCCCAGAATTCCTCGTAAGGAGCTCATGGTGTTAGGAAGAGTCATGGTATTAAGGGGACTTGGGAGTCCTGAGACAGCTCAAGGACCAGGACAAACTCACAAAGAATTTGCTTTGCTCCTTGGCGAGGAGGGAGAGAACACACAGAGTACATGCACCCACACACACACACAAATGCACAAGCACAAACCACATACACACAAATACATGCACGCACACAAATGCACACACACGCACAAACACAAACGCTCGCGTGCACACACACGGTGAGGGAAGGAGACATCAGCCTGGGTAGGGGTTGGGAAACTGTGTTTATGCTGATTTCTGTGGGGGCGTGGTTTCTGGTTCCTGCCTCTGCCAGGAGGGGAGGGGATGAGTAGCTCATTTTCATAGAAAGTAAAAAACTGCTGATTTCTACAGTACATGGGTGTGTGGGAGGAATTGGGGGAGCAGAGAAGGGCATCGGAGTAGGTCACATTGGACTCCTCTTCAGGGCTATGGCAGAAAATGTGGGATTTATAGATGTGAGTTTATTTATAGATGTGAGTTTATAGAAGGTGGGATTTATAGACGAGAATTTGCGACTCATCTGCTTTCAGAAATGACAACAGTAGTAATTTTTAAAACGGCTAATACTTATGCAGGCACTATGAGCGCCGTGTGTGCACTGATTCCTTTATACTTGCAACAATCTCATAGAGAGAGGTACTAGTATGACTACTGTTTTCAAGGTGAGGAAATGGAGGCAAGATTTCCGATTACTAGCCTGCGATCACACAGCTGAAATCTGTAGAGCAGTGTGGCACTCGGACTCTGGTGTTCATCATGACATTATATCGGAAGTTGAATATGTGGGAGTAGAAGGGATTTCTGTGAGAATGGAGGAAGAAAAAGAAGAGGAGAATGGAATTTTGGGGAATACCTACAGGTGTGATGTGTTATGGGGCTCTGAAGGAAACAGGCCACAGGAGGGAAGAGTGTGCCTTTCTGGTCTTGAAGGTCAGCCTTTCCTCTCCATTCTCCCATGCAGCCTGTGATCCGAGGTCAGCTGTGACCGGACCCTCCCGCCTCAGCTGCTTCCCTCCAACTCCCCGGACTCCCTCTTTAGAGCACCTGCTGTTCCAGCCTGCTCGGGAATTGTATAAAGTCATATTTGTCCTGCAGAGCAGTGAACAACACAGTGCACCACAGCCAAGACCCGTTTCCAATTCTGACTGCAGGTTTCTCGAAACCAGAACACAAATGTGCATTCTTTTGATCATTCGTTTATGACTGTATATTCATTTGCAGTTGATATGCATATTTCTATGTGGCGGAAGGCTGCGAATGACTTGATTCCTTCTTAGGGCATTTGGAATCTAGTCTGAGAGTTTGGAATATTTGGTTCCTAATGAACCATAGAAATATCGTTGAAATATTTCCCCACTCCACTAATCATTAGGCTGAGGCTGACAGAACCATTCCAAGTTACGACTTTTAAATTGTCTCTGTGAATTAAGAGAACACACCCAGAATTCACAGGAGAGAGATAGAGCACAGGACAGAAAGTGCCCAGAAGTGCCAAGGACATTCTAATTTTAGAATAAAGAGCCCAGTGTCCAAGCACGAGGTGGGGCTGCCGAGTTCTCGGGGTGAGCCAGTGCTCCCCATGCCTCCCGGCTCCCCAGTTTCCATTGAGCAAAGCTTTGATACCAGGCAGCCTGTCTTCTCATTCTTTGGAGACTTTTTATGGTTTTAATTGCAACTGATTTCTTAGAACTAATAAAGTAGCTTTATGACAATTGTAGTAAAAGTTAATTCATAACTTTTGTCTAATGAGCAAGGCTCTGTCCTCCAGGGGGAATGATTCCTGAATCCCTTTCGTCTTTGCAGACATGGCGAGCCTAAGCAGGAACTAGGACTTGTTCAAAGAGCATATTGTCATGAAGCTGACGGGCTTACCTGGAGAAATGGGGATGCACAGGTGCACAGATTTAGTTTGGTCCTGTGGGGAATTAAAATCTATTTTTAATCGGTGCTATAACAGAGAAGAACCCTGTGTGTGCTTAATATGAACAGTGGCAGCTGACGGAAGCCTGGCAGTTGTCATCCCAGTACTGGGTCTTAAAAACTATCAAATCCTCAGCTGAAAAATACAGACAGAAGAGTAGTAGCTAACATTTATTGAGCACTTACATGCCTGGTACTGCGTGCCTTCATTTGCATTATTTTGTTCCTTTTCACGTCAATGATACGAAGGTGTTATTATTAGCCCTAAGGTAACAAAGGATTTAAGAATTTAAGCAACTTCCCCAAGTTCTGAAGGCTGTGATAAAACTCCCATGTGAACACACAGGCTGATTCCCTGGTACACGTTCTCTATAACGCCACTCCATCTGTCCTCCCCGTGTGGGGCTGCCAGACTTACCTAGAACTCCATGAAATCCCCTTGTCCACAAAACAGTGTACCCTTCAGGAAATGCAACTTTCAGCTCTGTGCAGGTCAGAGCTCGCCTTGAGTGTTGTCCTCTAATCCCTGTTCCCAGCAGAGAGCGTGTCCTGTGAATCAGCATTCAATCAATATTGGTCACATGAATGAACGGATGGATGACAGGATGAGAGGAGCGCATCTCACTAAAATTTCTACCTCATTAGTCTGTGACCGGAAACCATGTGGGGTAGATGTGCAGGTCAAGAGAGATTTGAGAGCAGCATCTCTACTTAGAACAGATGTTAATCTTTCGGCAAAGTATGTGGTCGCCTGCATTTTTGATGGAGCAAATATCGGCGAAGTAGCTAAGTCAGACTTCATTGTGGACAAACATGCAATTCATAAAAACCTTTTAATTGTGAGTGGGAAAGAAGACAGATTAAGAAGAGTTCAATAGTGTGAACACCTAAATACAAGGCAAAAAGACGTATTAAATCAGGGAATATATTAGTAATAAACAAGTTGAATAGAAGCATGTAATAGATGCTCAATAATGCTTTGTCTAGTAAATGTCTGTTGAATTGGATTTAATGTGCCCAAATGAAATAGGCTTGTATTTTAGTTTTAGCTCTATGTTCCAGGGTTTTTATTACATGAAAAATACTGCATATGATATTTATAAGTACAGGGAAAAGCAAAGTCGATCTGAATTATTTCATTATCTTGTCGTTCCTGTCCATAAATTATTCTCTTTTATTTTGAAGGCCCTGCTTCTCACACTGCAGTTTCTAACTCATTACTATGGTGGTGATGTGTCATTTATGGAGGCAAGCAGCTTCCTTTCCTCATGGAAGGACACCCCATTTTTGGAGAGATCAAACACCTGATCTCAAGAGGGTGAACTTGGACAGTAAATGTCTTGTTATAGTCCTGCACGGCTGCAGAGCAAATACGGTGATCCCTCCCAGGGAAGAAGGGAGGGCAGACCACGATGTCCACCTTCAGACTTTTACGTACGCGTGATGGGCCCCAGCTTCCTCTTGGTGTGAGCTTGGCTTAGAAACTTCACTCCTCTACTTCTCTCCCCTCCAGGGACACAGTAAGGGAAGGTGTGGTGCTGACAGGGGAATGGAGCTACTGACTGCTGCAAAAAGCAGGAGTCGTGCCTGGCTCCCACGGGGCTGGGGGAAATCCATGTTTCCTTCATTAGGGTGGTGTGAATCCTGAGCATAAAACTCATGTCGTCGAATGTCATTATATTCTAGTGCTTTATGATATGTTAATAATATCAGACTGTGAGAATCTCCTGTGCCAAACTGCAGAGGGAACTCATCCTGAGGAACTGAATGAACTAACATTTGTTCAGTGTGTCTTGTGTATCAAGTGTTATGCTGGGCCTTTTCCATGTTTTATTGAATTCTCAAAGGTATTTGATCAATTAGAATAGTTTTGTCTATGTTTCATATCAGGGAAGGAGAGGTAAAGATCTCTCTCCAGGGTCATATTTACTAAATTAATTCTAAAACCCATGTCCTTTCTCTGTAGCTTATTGTCAAACACATCAATAATTATTCCAGAAATAAGGACAGAGATTTGGGGTACATGAAGTAAGTGGTCTTTTTTTGAACAGAGCTTTCATTCCTCTGAAAACTCCTCTTAAATTTTTTGTTATGGGGTCAGGCACAGTGGCTCATGCATGTAATCCCAGCACTTTGGGGGGATGAGGCAGGTGGATCACGAGGTCAGGAGTTCGAGACCAGTCTGGCCAACATGGTGAAACCCTGTCTCTACTAAAGATTCAAAAAATTAGCTGGGTGTGGTAGTGGACACCCGTAATCCCAGCTACTTGGGAGGCTGAGGCAGGAGAATTGCTAAAACTCAGGAGGTAGAGGTTGCAGTCAGCCGAGATTGTGCCATTGCACTCCAGCTTGGGCAACAGAGTGAGACTCCATCTCAAAAAAAAAATTTTTTTTTGATTGTATATTTAACTCAAGAAATTGTTTTTAGGTAGTTTCCTTTTACACACCACTCAAACGCTCCTGCCTCTCTAACATTGCGTATTATGGACTTTTCCTGACTTCCCTACCCCGACTTTGCCTGCCAAATCTTATCTCTTTTCTCTTTTCTTTTCAAAATTTGATTTGAAATTTACTACCTTTATACAGGTTTCTCAGATTAATTCTACAGTTGAATTTACATATATAGCATAAGATAAAATTCAGATCTATTGAATATGTATGATTGTTGTCTAGGGTTTTATCAGAATTATTCTTCGTGCTGTGTTTAGTGGTTTATTTCACTGTAATATGAGCTCTGCAAGAGTAAGATTGTGCACGCTCATGCCTCTATCCCAAATGCCAAGTAGGGGCCTGGCAAATAGATGATACTTGGTACATAACAGTTTTTAGTTAAATCAGTCAGTGTGGACAGCAAGTTTGAGGTTATATTATCATCTCTTCGTAGCATCCTTTGCATGAAGTTCAAAAGTCTTTCCCCCAGATTACGTTCTTTCCCGGCTTGTTGGTCTTACTACTTTTGAGATTAGTTATTTAGTCTCCACAATAGCTCTTTGCTGACTGTTTTACTGTCTGCACCATCAAGCTGCATACATCCAGCCTATTCCTGTTGCAGGACTAGGAAAGGCAGTAGTTAGTGAGGCTTAGAACATTCCTGGAAGAAAACATGAATACTTGTTAGGGATAGGAATGTTTTCTGAAATAATTGAGTATTTAACTGGAAGGAAAAATGTCTTCTAGGTTTCTGTTCTTTACTGATAACTCTACATGGTGTGTATGTACATGCATGCACATGTGTGTGTGTTGTGCATGTGTCTCTGTAGCATACACTTACATGTATGTGTGTGACTTCATATGTGCATTTAGCCTGTGTTGAACACCTTCTGATGTCTCCTCAGTCATCCACCTCTAGATTAAAATTTGGCCTCTGTTTTCCTTTTAAAATACCTTGTTTTTCTTTCAGTACTCACAGAATAAAGCAAGACAGCAAATCATTTCACATCCCTATAGACATTTCCTGTTTAGTATAGTGAATGAATGAATGAGAAGAAATGCTAATATTCTTGAAATACACGAGAAAGTATGAGAATAAATGCTTATGTGATACCAAAGTAAAAGCATTCCAAATTGCTCCCTTGTTTCACATGCATAATTACTGGTTTCTTTTAATAAACTGGTGATCATATCGTATTCTACAGCCAAATAGGAGCTTCTAAAAGATTTTCACACTCATTGGTTATTAAAGTTTCCAGTACTCGTAACATCCTGAGCCTGTGATTTTCAACAACAAGGCTTTAAATTCTTCTGACATTTAACGGAATTTTCTGTGGTGTTGGAGCAGTGTTCTTCTACACAAAATGTATTATAGAACATTTGATTTTTCTCTGGGAAAAAAAAAAGGTAGCAATAATGAACTCTTGAGAAAGGAAATCCAGTTCAATTGGATTTTAAATATGCATGTTAAAAATAGATGGTGTATCCATGAGCTGTTGGATGATACTTAATCAACAGTAATTGTTGTTCAAGCAAAGCGTGCCCTTTCCATCCTGTGCTCAGCACTCCCTCACATTAGCAGGATGTGTCACGCTCGGGAACTGTGGGGGCCTCTGAATTGCTGTACTTCAACCTCTTTTAAGCCATTTGGAGGTAAAGGTCATGCCATGTGCTACTGGAAAGATAATGTCCTACAGGTTGTCAATAAATTCTGTGATATGATTTATTACTTGGAGTCAAGTGTTAATTGGATGGCAGCTACCTTTGAATGGATAATCTTTCTCTTTTGTTTGTGCTGGTAGATCAAAATGGAGATATTAGTTGAAATGAAGGAAGCCTCTTAGTCCTCCATGGATGTCTGAAGTTTGCTAATTGTTTCACCTTTATTTAGTTATTCTATTTAAGCAATTGGTCATTGAGCTCTCAAAAAGGGAAAGACAATTCCACGCTGAATGGGAAGCGGTCTGCCTTCCTGTCAATTAGCTTCAGTTTGGAAGTGCTTGTGGGAGGAGCGTGTCTCTACTCCCGCATCCGGACTTGCCCATCTGCAGTCTTCTCCCACTTGGTGTCTCCCAAGGCCCCTCCACAGATGCCTACTCTTGCTTTCATCACTTCAAAAAGGCTTGTTCTTAACTGATAGTCTCAATGCATGAAGTTATGGTGTGTATGGATTATTATTTTCCCATTTGTCAGGCCTTCCAGAATATCTGTGCCATATCACATACACTAGAGGTGAGTTTGATTCCAGACTCCCCCAAAGGTGAACTTAGCTTATTCATCTGCACGAGGGGATAAATAATATGTTCCCATTGGATTTTTATGGAGATGAAGTGAGGTTATACATAATCTGAAAGTTTATAAATCACAAAGTGCTAATTACAGGAAAAGGATGATTGCTAGAGGAATATAGGCCTCATGGTATAGATTTAGGTATGAGTCATCAGCCTGAGGGATGGATGGAGTATTCCATCTAGTAGGGAGAAATTCTTGGTGATACTAAAATGAAATCTTGTAGGACATCGTTGCTAAAATTCCCGGCTCTGTGTCAAAACCAAGTGGATTGTTTTTACTACAGTTGTGTAGGTGCTTAATTTTAGAGAAGATATACCTTACTCTGTATGTTTATGGTCTGGTCTGAATTTGTCACACAAAATTTATATGCTGAAACTTAATCACCAATCAATAGTATTAGAGGTAGGGCCCTTAGGAGGTGATTAAGTCATGAGAGTGGCGCCCTCATGAATGGTATTAGGACCCTTATAAAAGGGCACGAAGGAGCATGTTTCCACTTCTTGCTCTTCCACCTTCTACCATATAAGAACATAGCATTTGCCCCTCTGCCACGTGAGGATGCAGCAATGAGGTTCCATCTGGAAAGCAAAGAGCAGCCCTCACCAGACACTGGATCTGCCAATACCCTGACCTTGGACTTCCCAGCCTCCAGAACTGTGAGGAATAAATTTATACTGAAACAGACTAAGGCAATGGAAATATTCAGCTTCCTCTAATATTCAAATTAAATGATTTCTGGAGTCCGTTTCACTTAGTGTTCTATTCATCCATCTCTCCCTCTCTGGGGTGCTTGGTTAACCCAAGGAATCAGAACTGGGTACTTAGCACCTAGAGCAGAGAAAACCCAAAGGCCTGCTCAAGCCACCACAAAGTTCAGTTTTCTTCAATTGGAGTTTCTGTGACTTGAAATAAAAGTGACCTGGTCACTCTAGTTGTTGGACTGTCCACTGCAGGGACACCTCTGGTAACCAGACTCACAGTCCATCCCAGGAGGAACAGTAGCTTCTCTGCGTGCCAGGTTGGAAAGGGAAGAAGTGGAGTAGGTTGTGTTATGTCTGGTGGGTTCATTCTGTATCTCCATTAGCCTGGGCCCTCGATACTTGAGACTTTTATTAGATTTGCAATGGTCTCCTGAAGGCATGGCCAAGATTTTAGGATGTCCACATCAGGGAAGGGTCTCAGCCTTAGGCCCACAGTGAACAAGGGCGGCTTCCTGCAGGATGGGCCTGACCCCAACTAGACCTCAGCGCAAGGCAGCTTCTCCACCTCTTCCCCCCGTGCTGCCTTTTTCCTTGGGGATCTCCAGTATCTTTTCTGCAAGGTTACATCAGCAGAAATATTCTGATAAGGCTGAACCTCATTGGAGGAGGTGGGGGCTCACTGGGCCTCTGTGCAAACAGATCTATATTTTCCAACAGTCCTTAACATTATGGCTTTTTTTTCTTTGAAATTATGAACTTTTTCCAAGTCTTCAAATGCCTTCTTATGTCTTCTTCCAAGAAAAATAAAGAAAAGTGATTTCCTAACCCCAAAGGACTACATTCTTTTAAAATTTTTTTTTCAAGAATAAAGAATGTATTTCCATGGCCTTGCCAGCAGAATTAGAGGATTTTCTTGCTAAGTAATTTGTAAAATATGACTTCTCTAGACACTCAGTGATAGAGAGTTTTACTAAGAAAAGTGTTTTTCAAAATGTTTTATGATTTATAAGCATTTTATCTAAAGCTTTTGACCAATGTGTGAGAATATGAACAAATATGTCATATTTGGTTTTCAGAAGATATAAACAGCAAAATCATAAAAAGTAAATGAAATTTTAGAATTCTCAGATTCAATAAAATAAACTGTCCAATACAATTATCAAAGTGTTAAATGCTACGGAAATGCCGGAGTTATATAACTAAACATGAAACCTGTCAGTGTATTTTTCGCTTGTGGTAATAACATTATAAATAAAGGATGACTGGCTTTGCATGCTCACCAAGAATGGGTTACCAGCAAGTGGGTGCAGTTGTTACAGCTTCACAGAGGAAATCTTCATCATGACTTATGGCTTTGCCCTTATCTTTATTGTTTAGTAAGAACAGCAAGATATCTGGCCCAGTATACAATGGGTGATTTTAAAGGAATGTCTTCCACTATTAAGATACCGCAAAAAATTCTGGGCAAGACCAAATGTACCAAGAGGCTAGATTTAAAATTTCATTAGTTTTACTTCAAATAAAATGGAAAATAAAGTTTAAGAATATAAACATCTTTATATTTGTGTTAATGTAAATTGACTTTATGTTACTTATCTGAAATCAAAATATACCCAGGGTATTTAATCTCAGAGGCTACTCCTGTAGTTTTTTTTTTTTTTAAGAAATGTATTATGTATGTACATAATATCTACTTTTACTAGATATTAAGTGTGTAGTATAACAAGTAGTGCTCAGTAGTACAGGTGGGAAAAGTTGAATGTGTCACATTCTCACCCTCAGAGAGCTTACAGTATAACAAAGGAATGAGACACATAAACCTAACTGTAATACAAAGGTATGCATGTGTGTCTTAAAAGGCAACCCGATGCACAAAGGCAGCCGTGGACATGTGGAACAATGGGGTGTGGCTGTGTTCTGATAATGTCTTATTTACAAACTGAATTTGGCCCATGGGCCGCTGTTTGCTGATCCTTTTTCTAGCTTGTTACCACACCGATTGGTACAAGTTTCAATCTAAGTAAACTTTAGGCAGAGAGGCAGGATCATTATCTGTTAAAAAGAAATTGGGTTTGGATTCATACATGTTTGGATCTAATTTTAGTTCCTATTCTAGCTCCTATCTCACGGGAGAATAAATATGATAATGTATGTCAAAGCAGCATACACGTAGCAGGTATTCAGATAATGTACACGTTTTCCCTTCATTCGGTGCCATAAAGTTCACTTCTTTTTTAAAAAGGTAAAAAATAGTATTTACTTCTTTCCCAGGAATATGTAACGAGTCCTTGCTTACGGAATCCATTTTCTGTATTCCAAATCACGTTCAGATGCCTTCACATTCAGGTTAGTTCACTGGTTTTATTTCCCTCTGTGGCCCATTTGCAACTTTAAGCCATCAGGCTGGTTGTGTTCATTGTCTTAATGGTATCACACCTGTTAATAAAAACAATAGCAGTGGCAACAATAATAATGACTACTGACGGATTATGATGATCAGACATTGTGCTAAATTGTCCATATATCATCTATGATATGGTTTGGGTCTGTGTCCCCACCAAATCTCAGGTGGAATTGTAATCGCTATTGGAGGTAGGGCCTGGTGGGAGGAGATTGGACCGAGGGTCCGGTTTCGGTTTCTGATGGGTTAACATCACCCCTCTTGGTACGGAATAATGACTGAATTCTCATGCGATCTCATTGTGTAAAAGCATGTGGCTCCTCCCCCTCCCTCTTGGTCCTGCTTGTGCTGTGTAAGACACCTGCTCCCCCTTTCCCTTCTGCCAGGAGTAAAAAAGCTGCCGGAGGACCCCTGGAGTAGGAGTCGCCCTGCGTCCTGTACAACCTGTGGAACCATGAGCCAGTGAAACCCCTTGTCTTTATAAATTACTCAGCCCCAGGTATTTCTTTATAGCAATGTGAGAATGGACCAATATAATCTTATGAACTACTTGAAACTACCCATACTAGAAGCATTATTGTTTTTATTCAAGAGTGATGGAAATGAGGATAACAGAAGTTAGGTCTCCAAAGTTCGACACCAAGTAAGCTCAGAACTAGTTTTCAAACTGTTTTTTGCTTCTCTGTAGTTTTTGAATTTCTGTTTCCTTGGTTTCTCTGATCTCCTTTTCACTCATCCAAATATAATCTAATTCTGCTTAAATCTGTACTTTAATGAAACCATTCTAGAATTCTTCAGCCTCCTTTGATTGTCCCCTTCTCTGATGGCTTACATCATTTAGACTCATCATTGTATCAATCTCTGCTTGTTTCTTGCATGAAAATGAGCATTTTCATCCTCCTGGTAGATGACTCATGCGACCCCTCTTTGTGTGTCCTGCTATTTGATGGACGTTATGGCCTTGCTCATTCCGCATTTATTACTGTGCAACTGCCAGATGCCATGCGACATCAACAGGGAGAAACCAGAAAAGATCAGTTTAAAATGAGAATGAGAGTAGATTTCTTGGGCATCTGAAGGAGCATAAATTAAACTAGGAAAGAGTGAACTTAATGTTTTTTGGGATCCAAAAAAAAAAAAAAAAAAGATTCCAGGCTAAGAGAAATAACCTGGACACTTCAGAGATCCTTGCTAAAGGCAAGAAGGAACCAACAGGAATTGTCCTAAAAGTCTAGATCGACCCCTTCCCCTTCCCCTTCCCCTTCCCCTCCCCCTCCCCCTCCCCCTCCTATATCTTCTTCCTCTTCCTCTTTTCTCTCTCCCTCCCTCCCTCCATCTCTCTCTTTTTCTTTTTCCTTCTTTCTTTCTTCCTCTTCCTTTTTCTCTTTCTTTTTGCGAAGGGGTCTTACTGTGTTGCTCGGGCTGGAGGTCAGTGGTGCAATAACAGCTCACAGCAGCCTCAACCTCCCAGGCTCAGGAAATCCTCCCACCTCAGCCTCCCAGTATAGGGACTACAGATGTGCCCCTTCATGCCCAACTAATAGCCAGTTTTTAAAATTTTTTTGCAGAGATTGGGGAGGGGGATCAAGACCAGCCCAGGCTGGTCTTGAACTCCTGGCCTCAAGCTATCCTCCTGCCTCAGCCTCCCAAAGTGCTGGGATGATAGACGTGAGCCGAAAGGCCTGCTGGATGCTCTTTACATAGGTACAGTCTGTGTCCAGTCACTTATCTAGGTCTAGCTTTTGAAATTTAGCATGTTTACTCCTCCCCGAGCACAGCAACATGGTGGCAACAATAAGAATTCTCACGGCCTGGAGCTCTGTTGTGATGATTCACCACACGAGAATGGTCAGAAGAATTAAGGACCAGGCCTAGAAAGGTGAGCTCGACTCCCAAAGCCACAGCAGTCAGGGTCAGGCATCTTCACCCCTCCACTTGCCCTGTGATGAGCGTTTTGCAATTAGTGAGAATCCTGTGTGAGTAACATGGAAGATACAAGTTCTTTTCATGTGATCACGGGTGCCACTATTTTAGAGGTTACCAGGTGTCCAAAAATATGGGATGACTGAATGCAGTCTTTCTGTGTAATGTAATCAGGGAGTCTGAGGAGTGTCTTCCTCTATTAAAGAACAATCAAGGTGGCTCAAGAGAGTCAAGCTGTTTTACTGCATCTAGCTGTTCAGACTTCGGGAGGCCTTGGGAGACCGTGTTTGGACTTAATGAGTCACAAGTTTTATTACCTGTTCAACAGGTATTTTAAATAGCGCTTGTTTTTCATTTCACGTCAAATGGAAAATGAAATAGGCAGCTTTGAAGATGGTTCCTTGGAGAGACAAAGGGAAGAGTCATGATGTCATCCTCTAAACTGGTTCAAAGAGATGCTGAGGGCAAACTGAGCCACTTCTGGGGGTCAGGGGGGAGCGATAGAGATGAGGCTGTCGCACAAATGCCATCCCTTGTAGGACAGAATTCAGGTTACAGGGCAAGTGCTAGATAGGGTAAGTAGCCTGCCGTTCGATATCAGGCAGCTGAGCTCTGCGTTTTAACACACTGCCTCTTTTAATGGGGTCCCAGGAGAATGTCTTCATGGCTGACCAAAAGTTAGAGGTAGCACAGGTTCTCTGGAGGCCTTATTTAATCTCCCTGTGTGATGTAGAGAAATCCATAGGCATTGCCAAGGAAACTAAGATATTTGCAAGTTTCTACCAGACAGCGGGATTTCAGAGAAAACTATTATAATTGGCATTTCTGAATAATGCTGGGGAAGGGAACAATCCTCAGGAATGTGGTGAATTTGTCAACGAATCCTGTAATAGCAAGGCCTGCAGAAAGCTGAGATTTCAGTTTTAGTATTGATTAAAAGCTCTACCCAGGCAGTATAAAAAGGAAAGGAAATTCTGAGGGAAAGGCTCCATTTCTCATTGTGTTTTAAGATACAGTATTAACATGAAAATCATGATGGGGACAGTAGTAATATTAACAGCTAGTGGATTTATAGATGTTCTCTCTTTCTTCAAAATTTGATAATGGAAACCACAAAACAGGAAGTTGAATTCCTCTCTGGTAAGAATATATCAAATAGATTTGATGCAGATTATAACAAAAAAGGAAGAGAACGCATATTAAGCACTTACTGTGTGCATAGTGTAGACAGGTGTTTGACCTGTGTTAATGTACTTGATCTCTTTCCTGAATTTGGGATTGTGAAGGGGTTGTCAGAGAGACAGCTATTAGTTAAAATGGACCTCAACATTGAAATGTGGCTGCCTTTGCAGCTACCCTTGAAACAGGGAATACAATGCCTGTGTCCTCCCTAGCATCTGGTCAAGTTCAGCTATTGCTTCTTACACATGGGACAGAATGCTGTGTAGCCTTCTGGTCAACCTCCTTGCCAGCATGAGACAAGACTCAAAACCAAGCAGAGGCCCAACCTACAGGAAGGAAACTGCTGGCATTCCAATCATCCCTCTCTGACAAAGAACTGGCTTTTGATGAGTGTCGTTAGCCTTTGCTCAGAAGGAAAATCTGAGTTTTTTTAAAACCATGAACAGACAGAAACACTTTACAGAAGTCCACTTTTGGTAAATGATCTCCTGGATCAGCAAGTAATCTTGACATCTTTCAGATCATTATTATACAAGACAAAGCTGTTTGAAGAGTTTAAGATGAAAATTAGGTGAAGCTTTGTATTGAGCTTAGTGATGACATTTCCAGAGCTGCTGCAATCCCTAGATAATGAGGAAATAATAGGAGTGTGGAGGCAGTAGAAAATTCCAAGATTTGTCTCTTGTGTTCTGGAAAAGACTGGGAGCCTTTTAGGGGGATGGATCAGAGCTCTCTGTGGGCTTATGGGCTGCAGGACTGAGCCCTCAGAGGGAGGCAGCCTGGACTCCCTCGATGTGTAAACACAGGGACAGGCTTATTAGCACCAGGGCAGGTGGGTGCCACAGGAAGTGTATTTGTAAAATGAAATGAATTAGAATGTTATCCCAGAAGAACAGACTTCTGAGCTAGGTTTATGAGGAGTGGCTCTGGGTACAGCCAAAGGAGCTAAAGACCCCCTTCCCCTGCCCACCACCACATGTGCCAGGCTGGCTTCAGGGCCCTGGTTCCCAGGTAGAGGAGCTTCTGTTGGTGGCTGCAGGCCAGGAGGGGTGGGCAGGGATGGGCCTAAAGGTCTGGAGTGAGGGTATAGAGAAAACCATGGAAAAGGGGCCTGAAGGGTTCTGCTGGTGACCATGGGCAGGCAGAGGTCCGTGGAGCAGAGGGAGGACAGGGATGGGGTCTGAGTTAGCTCCACTTCTGGAGAGGCATTCCAACACACCCAAATTGCTTCCTAATGAACCCGGCACTCCATTACTAATGAGATGCTTTATTTTGGGGGGAATAAATTGCGGTCAGAAGAGCTCAACTAACATTTAGAAATTCAAAAAGCAAATTTCTGTGGTAGGTTCAGCTATGTAAATTGTGGGGCCCAGTGAAAAAATAAAAATACAGGGCCTGTTGTTCAAAAAGCAGAAGGAAAGTACCATTAAAGGTACTAAAATATACATTTTTCTGTTTAAAATATTTCATTACATATAATAGTAACAATGATATGTGAGTAACAGCATGAACTTACAAATTGTGAAAAAAATACTTTTGCTGTCATAGTTTAACATAACATGGTTAAGTAACAATACTTTCTTAATGTGATGTTTTGATCAGGATTTTTCCTGCTCTATTTTCTGGAACTTTATTTATTACATTATTGAAATTTATATTTTTAGTAACCTCATTTTCATTACATATGATTGAGGATGTTATCATTTGCTCTTGGAAAATGCAAGATCACACATAATTTCTTATTTTAATTTTGAGAAGGACCTTTCTGCTGATGCAATTGTTACAGTAGCTGTTAAGTTTAGTAAGCTTTGACTCCATGGAGATAATTTTTTTTTGATAAATCATCCCAAAATACAAATTTTAGCATAGAGTTGATGATTATCTTTGAAGATTTTTCTAAAAAGATTTAACTCTTCATACAGATCAGGTTTTTTCCAATCTGAATTTAAGTGTAAATTTATATAATAACCATTTTAATGTTATTCTTCTGAAATTTTCTGTAATTGCTGGCAGTTGTTTGAGAAACTGATAGTGGCTTCATAACTTGGATATAATTCCAAATGCCCGTTTCTGCAAGGTAGTGCTGTAGCTTCAATTATAAAGAAGAAAATATTTGTCTTCCTTATTCATAACTGGTTTATATGAAGCTCCATAGGAAAACAGTGTTCTTTTCCATCAAATGTAAACATCTTTAAATTTAATTTCTAAAAAAGATTATTTGTGTTCTATATCTGTAGACATTTGTTTTGCAGTGTTGTGCTACCTTTCAAAAGCAGAGATTCAAAACTCTTTAAGGAGTTTTCAAGCTTCATGGTGATGCTCACGCATGCGCTTTTTCTTTGTAGTAATCCACTGGCAGGTCTTGCTGGCCGCGCGCTGGTAATTCCCGTGGCGGAGCTCAGGCTGGAAAGCCAGGGGCAGACGCTTTGCAAGGACCGGCTCTGGGGAGTGAAGGCAACCAGCCCCCTCCACGTGTCCTGGCTCTGCCCCTGCACGCAGCACCTCTCCTCCCCTGCGGCTATGGCTCCCGCTACTGCTGTCATCTATCTCTGCCACCAGCCCGGGTGCAGGTCCCAGCTCCTCTGCCCGGTCAAGGCCCACAACACCCAGACAGCTCCAAGGGAGGCACCCGTGCGCCAGGTCAGCTGTCTGTGCATGCGCCTCACAGGGCTGGTGGGCTTGATCCTGTGCCTGCGTGGGCCTCTGCTAGGCCGCAGCCACCTGCGCACTTCCTGTCACTTGGTGCAGGCACCGAGCTCAGTTCCCCTTCACTTGCAAAATTCAAATTAAAAGATAGGATTAGTTCAAGATAAGACAGCAGAGTATTCAGCCAAGCATAGGGGTCTATGGCACTGCAGTGATTGCACACCCATGAAACCAGCCGTATCAGGCAGGCAAGATTACCTGGGTGTCTGAAATAATTTCCCTTTTTGGAGAAATATACTCTTTAAGATGCAGGTGGAAAGCTTGGAGAAGGGCATCTGTGGAGGGCTTCTGAGTGGAGGATTATCAAAAGAGCGTGGAGAGCAACTCAAATGAAGAGACTACGTTCAGATACTACATGGCCTAGGAGCCACTGATTGGAGTTACACCTTTTTCCCTCCCATAAACCACAATCATAATGCATTATCAACACTTTCCACTTTGAGTTTCTTAAAAGAGGAGTTCGAAGTTAAAGACATTTGTAATGCCTTAAAGAAATTGAGCTTTCATAATTGCCTTTTCCTTACTTTATTTTAAAGCAACTATTTTTAGTGAGTCAGCTTTGTAGTAATTTCTAGAACATTCAATCTGGATTTCTGGTGAGTTGGTTAAATGGAAGTTGGTTAAGAAAGAGTTCACTGTAGCAGCCTCCTTCACTGTCTATAATGGGGGAACATATTTTAATCTTCCAATGACTTTTTATGAAGGTCTGTGCTCAATAACATTCACAGATGATTATTTTTACTAAACTTAAAAGGTGAATGATTGAGTTAAATCGTCCTCTAGTTCTATATTTGATGATTCAGACAACTTTCCTTTTTCATTCTTTCTCATTCTACTTCCTTAACTTCCCGACTGCTTAGAAGTTCACCCATGGGCGAGTGAGCCACATGTGAAACTGCTTTCCTGCTGGAAGAGTGCTCCACTAACCCTGTGACATCATCCTGTGTGTGTTCCTGCTCTGAGGACTTTAAGGTAAAATGATTTAATTAGGTGCTGGTATTACCTGGTATTTGTTTGAGCTGAGTGGATTATAGGCTTTTATTCTAGCTAGTCTAAATTTTATTCTTGAACCAAACAAGCAGGTATTTAGACTGCATTGTTTTAGTTCATAGTTGACTTGTTTCTATCAAATCATGCTTTGGTGTCATGTCATTGGTATAAATTGATTGATCTTAAAAGACATATTGGCAAACTATTTTTGCATTTATTATAGATATATTTTTGGGACATGGTTAAATAAATTCTAAGTGTCTTTTTTACGAGGGTCTGAAATTTAAATCTCTTTATCATCCTAGTAGTATTAGGAAAAAAAAAAGCTGTATTTAGTTCAAGCAACTATTTCTTTGTCCCTCGTCTTCCAGGACACTCAGAGGCACATCTTCTACCATCTTTTTTTCCAAGATGGAGTCTCACTCTGTTGCCCAGGCTGGAGTGCAGGAGTGTGATCTCGGCTCACTCCAAACTCCACCTCCCAGGTTCAAGTGATTCTCCTGCCTCAGCCTCTGAGTAGCTGGAATTACAGGCATGCACCACCATGCCCAGTGAAGTCTACCATCTTATAACTACTGCATAGAAATACAAGGAGTGAATTCATTGGCTTTACTTCTTGTTTTTTCTACTTGTGTTTTTCTTTACCCTGGTTTATGTTTATTTTTATTACTTGTGTAAGGATATAAATCATGCCAAACCATTATTACAGTAGAGTGGAACTGAAACACATAAGCACACACCCTCTGAAGCATTCGTAAACCCTTTCATCTGCTCACTTCGTCTTCATGTGCTTAGTTGGTATGATCAAGCATTGCTAAGGAGAGAGGCCTGTTTCCCTGATGTTGGCAACTATGATTTCTTACAGCCAGATGGCACACATCTCAAAACATGACCTTTCAAATACTCTTCTCATGAAGCTGAAGGAGAGGAAAGGAAAATTTATTGAGAATTTCGTAGCTTCAGTCCACAGAGACAAAAGTATTGGTATCATCAAATGCTGCACAGCCTATAACTGTCTGAGGGCCCAGGAGTCTGGCCTGGTGCCACAATAAGCCAACCGTTATCATAGGGGAAATTAAGTGTGTCTGACAGCATTTCTCACTCTAGTTCATATGCTCACGGTGTTATTGGGACAGCAATCCAGGCCTTGGGCCGAAATGAGGTTCCTCCACTCTGGCCACATCTCTTGATAGAATTCAGAGGTTCTAATAAGGTGCGTATCTTCAGAATTCAGAGGTTCTAATAAGGTGCGTATCTTCAGTCTGCAGAGGTCCTCACTGTGTCACATGTGGTCATGCAAAGGGCTATCAATGGTTAACATTTTGTGAAGAAAACGTTTTTGGATCATCTGCTATTATAGGCCCAGCTGAGACGTGGGCTCAAAGGCTTTATATTTCAGCATAGCCAGCTTGCTTTAATGCTCTATTTCCCAGCAGTTTGAAACTCACAAAGATGGCCAACAGTGGCAGATGGGACCGGACACTTGAACTTGGGGAGCTTACCTCCAACAGGAGGACTCCATGGAAGATACCAGGCACATTCCCAAAAGAACAGAAGTTTAGCCAGTAGAAATGAGGGTAGGGTGGATGTAAATTAAAATTTTTGATATGTAAATACCCTGATAGGGTATTCCCATCAGGAATTGCTGCTATAACAAAACTCTTAAAACACTGAACGAACTGGAGAAATGGATCTCATTTAACAGAGCATTTACTGGGGTCTATTTGCTGACCATTACCTTAGTGATTATATTATTGGCAGCAATGGGGCTGTCATCATAAAAGGTGAAAATGATCAAGGAGAAAGACGTATGAGCTCAGAAGAGGATACAGCAATGTGATCAGACAGAGCTGTGCCTTTTGGCCTTCTTCAGTGAGAAGGCTGCATCTGAAATTATCACTGGAGCAGTTTAAACGATCTCGTCACCCATTTTATTTATTCAAAAATGCAGTAGTGCACTGATGCATATGGAACCTGGGGCTACAAGAATTGGAAAAATTGACCTGGGAGAATTGTGTTGAGGTTATTGAACAGAATGCTGGCATTGGGAGAATCCTGGGACACATGAAGGAGTTAGGTCAACTGGGGACTGTGGACTTCTTGTTTTCAGGTGAACCTTTTGAGGTGGGTATGAGGGGTTGGTAAAACTTGAACTTGACCTTCTGGTGATTCCAAATGGCTTTGACAAAAGTGGTGGGCAAGGCCTAAGAACAGAGAGTGAAATACCTGGGGAGCCCCAGTGAAGCAGGAAAGTTAGGTCTGCTCATGTCTCAGAAAAGACCTCGAGGAGCCTCTAAGCAGGCGGTCCATGGTCTCGTGTGGCCAGAGACTCAGAGATGGTGATGGCATCTTAAAGGAGCGGAGGAAAGCTAAATAGGTCACAGAGACACTGGCAGACAGTGTGGAAGTGCCAGGTTGCCAATAGATGGTGATATGGTTTGGCTCTGTGTCCCCACCCACATCTCATCTTATAGCTCCCGTAATTCCCACATATTGAGGGAGGGACCTGGTGAGGGATGATTGAATTATAAGAGCAGGTCTTTCCTGTGGTTTTTTTTTTTTTTTTGTGATAGTGAATGGGTCTCATGAGATCTGATGGTTTTAAAAATGGGAGTTTCCCTGCACAAGCTCCTCTCTTGCCCCTGCCATGTAAGAAGTGCCTTTCACCTTCTGCCATGATTGTGAGTCCTCCCCAGCCATGTGGAGCTGTGAGTCCAATACACTTCTTCTTTTTTTTGTAAATTGCCCAGTCTTGGGTATGTCTTAGCAGCATGAAAGCAGATTAATTCATACAGGATGAGCTTGTTTTGTTTTCTATTGAAAAGTTTTGATTTTCTCATCTTGAAGTGATTTTTAAAAATCAGATCAAATAATTCCGTTTTCATCATTTTGTAATTTTAAAAGCAAATGATTTCTAAACTGTATGTCATATGTGAGGTGTTTTCTTTTATGGAAGATGAAAATGGTTTGTAATGTTGTTCAGTTCATTCCTGAATGGAATCTTATAGGTTGCCTTCCCTCTTTTTTTCTTTTTTTTTTTGCTTTCATAGAGACTTATACCTCTTTTTTACCAACCAAATTTTATATTATGATAATTTGTATCTTTTCACTTGAATTCATGTGTAAAGAAAAAGACTTGAAGGAAAAGCACTTGCTATGTTATTAGGGATTATCCATGAAGGGCTGGCATGATGGTGGCCTCTCCACTGTTCTGTATCGTTTAAATGGTAATCACGGAACGCTTACTACTTTTATGATCAGATCTAATTGATGGATACTATTTCTAAATTTTATCTAAAATTTACCACTTCTCCAGTATCTTTTTTAAAACCATTAAATTTTCAGCTTCCTTCAACACATGCACATACCCTTGTTGAACAAAAGTTATAAAAAACAGAGATTTGTCATTTATCTATGTATGTGTGTAAGCATTAGTGTCCACATTGTACCCGAGATCACGTAGTCTCAGAATCATTCTGTACAGTGCATCATTGACTCCCTGTATTCAAATACGAAGGAACGAAGTAAAATAAATTTCTACCCCTTTTACATTTCTGTTTTCCATAGATAGTTTTATAAAGGTATAAGCAGCTAAGAACATATGTATATTATACAAATACATAAAATTTTTAGATTATGTTTTTGTGTAGCCACCTTACAAGTTTTAAAGTATTTTTTCCAGTAATCCTGAATCAATTCCGTATAGTAACAAAAAGAAAGAAAAAATTCAGGTGAAGTGCTTTTACTCTTCATCTGGTGATGCCTGTAGATCTGGGCTGTTCTATAATTGGGCTGTGCACTACAAGTATCTTAGATAGGGCTGTTGTGTTCCGTTGTTGGGGTGCAGCTGGCGATTTCAGTAGCTACACAAATGTCTTCATATTAGAAACATTTCACATGGAACCTGTGAGGGGGGTCTTTTGCCTGGCGTATTAGTCCGTTATCACCTTGCTCTAACAAATTACCTGAGACTGGGTAATTTATAAAGAAAAGAGGCTTACTTGACTCACAGTTCCTCAGGCTATACAGCAAGCACGACTGGGGAGGCCTCAGGAAACATAGTAGTGGAAAGCGAAGGGGAAGCAGGCAGTAAATGAGGCACTGTACAGAATGGTTCTGAGACTATGTGATCTCTTGTATAATGTGCAACCTGTGAAGGTGGAAGAGAAATGTGAAGTTGGAGCCCCCACCCAGAGTCCCAGCTGGGGCACTGCCTACTGGAGCTATGAGAAAAGGGCCACCATCCTCCACACCCCAGAATGGTAGATCCAACAATAGCTTGCACATGCACCTGGAAAAGCTTCGGACACTCAACACCAGCCCATGAAAGCAGCCAGGAGGGGCGATATACCCTGCAAAGCCACAGGGGCAGAGCTGCCCAAGGCTGTGGGAGCTCACCTCTTAACTTTAAGATTTGAGTGCCCCATTGGATTTTCGACTTGCACAGGGCCTGTAACCCCTTTGTTTTGGCCAATTTCTCCCACTTGTAATGGCTGTATTTACCCAATGCCTGTACCCCCACTGTATCTAGGAAGTAACTAATTCGCTTTTGGTTTTACAGGCTTATAGACAGAAGGAACTTGCTTTGTCTCAAGTGAGACTTTGTGGACTTTTGAGTTAATGCTGAAATGAGTTAAGACTTTTGGGGACTGTTGTGAGGGCATGATTGGTTTTGAAATATGAGACTATAAGATTTGGGAGGGACCAGGAATGATATGGTTTGGCTGTGTCCCCGCCCAAATCTCATCTTGAATTTTCATGTGTTGTGGAAGGGACTTGGTGGGAGACAATTGAATCATGGGGGTGGGTCTTTCCTGTGCTGTTCTCATGATAGTGAATAAGTCTCATGACATCTAATGGCTTTAAGAACGGGAGTTTGCCTGCACAAGCTCTCCCTTTGCCTGCCACCATCCATGTAAGATGTGACTTGCTCCTCCTTGCCTTCTGCCATGATTATGAAGCTTCCTCAGCTATGTGGAACTGTGAGTTCTCCATTAAACCTCTGTCCTTTGTAAATTGCCCAGACTGGGTAAGTCTCTATCAGCAGCATGCAAACTGACTAACACAAGTATGAAAGCTGTTGGGTTTTTTGTAGATAACCTTTATTAGATTACAGAAGATTTTTTCTATTCCTAGTTTGCTGACTTAAAAAAAAAATCTTAAGTAGGTATTGAATTTTATCAAGTACTTTGATAAGTTGGGCTTAAGATTCAGAACTTTTGTTGACTAAATACATCAAGATTGTAAATAGACAAGCCATTGGCAGGGATCATATATTTACAATGCATGCAGCTGACAAAGACTTATAAGAAAAGACATATAACCCAAACAAAATGGGCAAAAGCATTTTCAAAGAGCTTCCACTGGGCAAAACTGATAGAATTTGTGCAACAAAACTTTTTAGAAGGACTTAGTTATATCCAAATAACAAAATAAATATCTATGAGCCCATACTAATATCAATAAATGATAAATAAATAAATTAGTGAGAAGAAATAAATATTTCTCTCAGAAGAATTACAAGTAATATTCTCTCCTCCAGGAGGTTGAGCTTGATTTCCCCTTCCTTGAGTGTGGATTGCACTCCAAAGAAAAGATAATGCAGAAGGAAATTAGCAGTGACACAGTTTGGAACCATCTTAACCAAGTGATGAAAGCTTACTCACTAGTGATAAGTCACATCAATGTTAGTTATTCTCTGAAATGATGCTATGAGATGGGCGTTTCTCCTCTATTATACTCTACTGAGAGAGTTACCTTAGACATCAAGGTAGACTTAGATCATGCAGGGGCTTTGGGACACAGTAATCATTCTTGGTTTTGTTTGAAAATCAACATAAAGGCATTCAGGAGAAACCAGTTGGGATGTTTGCAGGAGCACAAGAAGTAGAGAGAGGGCAGGAAGCTCGGTGTTTGGGTCAGGGACCAGCAGCAGGCTAGGACTGAGCAGAGGCAGTGGGGATGGTGTCACAGAATCCTCCTCATGCAGGAAAGGTCTCCTGCACCCCAGAGATGCTAAGCTTTGTAATCACAGAGGCTAGAAACAAATGCATAGTGAAGTAAAAAAGATTCAAATATGTTCTACAAAGTGATTATTTTAAAAATGCCAATTACATATCAATGGAGGCAATATTACTTTAAGATCACGTTTTTCATATGACTGTAATATCCATTACCTCCTAAGTAAGCAGTGCTAATATAGAAAGTCATTTTCTCAGTACATACTCTATAATGAAGTGACTCTTAGATGGGATTGCCTAGTTGATTTATTACTGCAACTAGTTGATGGGAAGACTTCCACTGAAAGGCTTTTACAATTTATCAAGTTTTGTTGGCCTAAGGAAGGGTAATTACTTTTCTGGGGTTGATGTGACGTGTGAACCAATATAAGCACTGGGAATATGAGCAATAACCAATCTTTTACTCAGGCAAAATTAAACTGTAATGCATTTACTTTATGTAGAATACACATATACAGTAACAGTTCCGAGGGCTAGTTTCTGAAATATCATAATTTTCAAAATCGCAAATACAATATGATATATACATTTGTCCTTCCATGCATGTGATGGCCAGGAGCTAGGGGCACTCATTAGTCAAAGAATATGCTTTCAAAACTAGGCTCACATAAAATCATCCTCTAGAAATTATAAATCAGTGCATGTCATGACTTTCAAAATGACTCATGAATAATAAAAATCACAAATGCTAAACTTTTAAGTCCTAATGTATTTTTTAAATGTGTGTGGTGGATCAGACTTCTTTTCTAATCATCAGTTATAAGCTTTTTATATCATTTTTTTAACTAATAAGACATGGGAATATTTAGCCTAAAAAACAGAGGACAATGAGGGCACAAGATAACTGCCTTCAAATACTCAAAATGTCACCATGTGAGAGCTGAAATGGATTTACTGTATAATACTCCAGAAGGTAAAACAGCAAGAGATAGTGACAGTAAGAAAGCAAATTTAGGTCTATCATAAGAAAGACATCCCTAATAATTCTAGTTCAACAATGGAATGGTTTTGTTTTCTGTTAGGTTTTCTGCAAAGCAATGAGTTTCCCATCACTGAGAGAATTCAAATAGAGGCTCAGTTCAATGTCAGAGAGAAGATGGAAGTCATTCCTACATTAGTTGCAGGTTAGACTAGATTACCTAGGAAATGACTTAAGACTCTAAGCATGTGTGTTGGTTGATGTATAGCACTGATATATCAAACTTCTAGGTAACATTTCTGTTTCTGGCACATACAAAATTTATTAAATGAATGGATGTCTTTATACATTTTTAGTGATACATTTTGAGAAGTCTTATGTCAGAGAGCATTTCTTAGGGAAAATGAAAGGTGTTTCTAAACCTCCTGAGCCCCATAAGGATGAAAGAACTTGTTTTAATACCGTGTGTTTTCAAATCTGCCTCTTTATCCCATTGACATTAAAAATCGTAAGGTTGTTAAGAATTGAGATGGTGTATAAGACAATGAAGCCAATTCCAGTGAACATCTACTAGTTGGTCTATCTGGGATCCCTCTCTTCTTTTCTCTTTTCTGATAGGACCCCCCTCTTTTCCTTTGTGGAAACTATTTTTCTCTCATCATATCCATGTGTTTCTATTCCAATCCCAATTGAAATAAATTGTCATCCACAGAATTGAATTGAGAAATGCAATAAAATGATTGCATTGTGTTCCACTGAATGCAATCTATTTTACTGAGGCCCTGTTATGTTCCAGGAACTGTGAGTAGGAAGAACTAACAATACAGGAGAACCACGAGAGTCCCTTGTTTTGAGAACTTATGGTTAACGATAAAAAAGGCCAAGTAATGGCAATTGAGAGCATTAAAATGCAAGTTGGTACATGAAAGTACCAGATGCCGAGGGAACACACAGGGAGGTCTGTAGTCCCTCTTGGAGATCAGGGATTCATACAGTTTTGTGGCACATTTCAGAAAGGCTTATATCCACATGTGTGTCTTGAAATCAAATGTGTCCTGAATAATCATGAAGAGCCAGACAGATAGTTGAGAAGAAAGGATGTTGAAATGGCTTAGGGGCAACATGGCTAAAATGAGAGAACATATTTGGGAGGCTGCAGATGTTCTCATTTTTATCTCTCCTCTTGTCTTTGGGTTTCCCTAAGAACTCTTCCCAATTCACTGTTGTTGCCAGAGCCCTGTTGGAATGGGGGTGAAGTGGGTGGGAGGGGAAGTGTGTTGTCATCTCATGATTCCATCTAAGTCTCTAGCAGACATGTCCCCTGCTCTAGGTAATGCAGGGCGACTTGCAAGGGCAGGTGTCTGGGAGATGCTCTTTCCCAAGGATGAAGAGGCTCAGGTAAAGACTTTTACCCTGTAGAGGAGGTCTTCATTGTAGAGAATGCTCTGTGTATATTTCACAATGATTACATTTCCCCTCCTGGCCCTCCCAGCACCACAGCCAGGAGGGAAACTTCGGGAGTCACCATGAGAACATGGTGAGGCTCCTGAAGGCACAATGTGAAAGTGTGCTCCTCTCCTAGGACCGTACTCTCCTGACTTCCTCATTCTCAGGCCTTTTGGCACACAGCCTCCAGGAGCTCCTCAAAATTACAATGCATATGTTCCTACCAGTTTAGGAAGAAAGCAGCTTTTGTTCCATGTCATCACATCATGGATGAAACTCCGTGGATTTGTCTGTTTCTTCAAGTTCTAGGTGGTATAGTTTGCCCTGTGAACTCACTTCTCTGATATGTTCAAGAAAATTCACTGATTTTCAGTTTTTGTTTTTGTTTTAATTGTGAAGATAGCAGTGATGACTTCCAATCTCTTTCCACGTCACATCTGAAACTGAAAGTATCATAACAGAATCAAAATATAAATTTTATCAGGAAAATAACTGTAACCTTTGCAAACACTTGGAAACTGAGTAACACATTTCTAAATAATCTACGGGTCAAAGAGAGAATCTCAAGGAAAACTTTAAAAATATATCAAACTTTCTAAAATAAAAATAGAACATTTTTCTTCTCTCAGCCAAAGCATTTTGGACAGAAAAATTCACAGCAATGAATGCTGAATGCTTATATTACGAAAAAGGTAAAGTCCCAGTTCAGTCATCTAATATCCTCTCTCAACAATGTAAAATAAAAAAGAAAAAAGCCCTAAGGCAATCAATAGAAAATATTAATGTTAACAACATGAATCAATGTATGATATTGAAAACAGAAGTAATAGAGAAAATCAATGAAAACAAGCTGACCTTTGTACATACCAATATAATTGATAAACACCTAGTAAATCTGACAAAGGAAAAAAGAGAGAAGACACAAAATGCTCATATCAGAAATAAAACAGTGGCTATCACCACCAACAGAAATCAACAGGATAATAATGGAACACTACAAACAGCTCTACATACAAATTTTAAAACTCAGATGAGATGAACCAAATCTGAAACAGCACACACTATTTCACCTCCCCCAGTATGAAATAGATGCTCTGAATAGCACTATAATTATTAATACAATTGAATACATGATTGAAAAACTCCCCCCAAAAAGAGATCTGCAAGCTCAGTTGGTTCCACTGGAGAAGAGTTCTACACTGACTCTTCTATAAAACAGGTGACGAAGGGATACTTTCTAACTAATTTTATAAACCTGGATTACTCTGTGTGAGGGTTAATATTGAGCATGAACTTGATTGGATTGAAGGATGCAAAGTATTGTTCCTGGGTGTGTCTGTGAGAGTGTTGCCAAAGGAGATGAACATTTGAGTCAGTGTACTGGGAGAGGCAGACCCATCACCAATCTGGGTGGGCACCATCTAATCAGCTGCCAGGGTGGCCAGAATACAAAGCACGCAGAAAAACGTGGAAGGACTAGACTGGCTGTATTCTGGCCTCCATCTTTCTCCTGTGCTAGATGCTTTCTGCCCTGGAGCATCAGAATCCAAGTTCTTCAGCTTTGGGACTTTTGGACTCTTGACCACAGACTGAAGGCTGCACTGTTAGCTTCCCTACTTTTGAGGTTTGGGGTCTTGGACTGACTTCCTTGCGCCTCAGCTTGCAGACATGGCCTATCGTGGGACCTCACCTTGTGATCGTGTGAGTGAATACTCTTTAATAAACTACCCTTTACATATACATCTCCTGTTATTTCAGTCCCTCCAGAGAGCCCTGACTAATATACTCGCACATTTGTTGAAAATCAATTGGCCATACATGTGTGAGTCTCATTCCATTTCTATCATGTTCCATGACCTATTTGCTATCTTGTTCCCAATGCCACACTGTCCTGAAATCTGGTGGTTTTATTTCATTGATTAGACCCTGCAACCCAGTGTGGAACAAAAATGGTGAGAAGCAAATATTTGCTCCTGATCTTCAGCCTCTCATCCCAGGTGTGATGATGTTTATAGTTGTGGTTTTTTTGTTTTGTTTTGTAGCTGCTGCTTATCCAGTTGAAGATGTTTCCTTTAATTTCTAGTTTACTGACATTTATTTCATCAGTAATGGTTGTTGGATTTTGTCAAGTGCTTGCTTTTTCTGTATTGATTGGGATGATCATACACTTTTTTTTCAGTTTATTAATGTAATAAATAACCTTCATTGTTTTTTTAAATGTTAAAACAATCTCATATTCCTTGGATAAATCCAAAGTGGTCATAATGCATTATGCTTTTTATACTTGTTGGATTTAATTTTCTAAAATTGTTAAAAATTACTTTTTCATGTGTGTCTGTGTGTTACATTGGTTTGTAGTTTTCATTTTTTGTAACATCTTTTTTTCAAACAGCTTTGTATTGAGCTATATTTGCTGTATACAAAATTGTACATACTTAATGTATACAATCTGATGAGTTTGGATATTGCTATACAACTGTGAAACTGATGGCTTCACAGTTATATAGTGATATCCAAATTCATCTCTTACCACAGTTAAGGTAAGAGGCATATCCAGCACCTTTAGAAACTCCCTTTTCTGCCTTTGTTTTGTTGGGCTTTTTTTGTGGTAAAATCACATAAAAACTTGAGTGCATGATACAGTGCTATTAGGTTATAGGCAGTCTGTTGTAGAGCAGATCTCTAGAACTTATTCGTCTCACACAACTGAAACTTTATATCCATTGAACAACACTCCCCTGTCTGGTTTTAATATGAAGGTAATGGTGGCTTTATTGAATGGGTTGGGAAGTGTTCGTTCCTCTGGAATTTTTCTGGAAGAGCTTAAATAAAATTGGTATTATTTCTTCCTTAAAAAATAGGCAGAATTTCACAGTGAGGCAATCTGGGCCTGGAAATTTCTTTGTGGAAAGACTTTCAACTATGAATTCAATTTGTTTAGTCAAGAGAGTGCTGTTTCTCCTTGTGTGAGTTTTGACAGTCACATCTCAAATAATTTGTCCATTTCATCTAAATTGTCAACTTACTGGAATGTTTGGATATCCACAGGCTAAAAAAACCAAGATGCATCTTGACCTAAACCTCACACCATATACAAAAATTAACTCCAAATAGGTCACAGACTTAAATATGAAATGAAAAATTACAAAATATTTAGGAATAAAACCAGAGAATCTCCATGATCTAGGGCTAGGTAAAGTATTCTTAGACTTGACACCAAATGGAATATCTATAAAGGGCAAAATTGGTAAATTTGACTCCATTCAACTAAAGAGCTTTTGCTATTCCAAAGACCCTGTTAAGAGGATGAAACATTACAGAAAATATTTTCAGACTGAGAATCTGATGAAGGACTGATCTCAAGAATATATAAAGAACTATTCAAACTCCATAGAAAAACAAACAATGCAATTAGTATCTATGCAAAGGACAGGAATAGACATGTCACTGAAGAGGAAATGCAGATAGCAAACACACGTGTAAAAATATGTTTAACATTTCTAGTTATTAGGGAAATGTAAATTAAAACCAAAATTAGATATCTCTAAATGCCTATCAGAGTAGCTGAAATTAAAAATAATACCACCACCAAATGCTTGCAAGGATTCAGACAAATGGATCGCTCCTACATTTCTGATGGTAATGTAAAATGTTACAGCCACTGTGGAAAAGAGTTTGGCAGTTTCTTAAATAGCTAAACATACAAGCACCATGTGACCCAACAATTATCTGTAAAGAATGAAGACTTATGTTCACATAAAATTTATACACAAATCTCATTGTAGTTTTATTCATAACAGCCTCAAATGGGAAAAAACTAAGAATATTTTTCAAACAGTAAATGTTTAAAAAAGCCTTGCTGTGCCCAAAATGTGGAATACTACTCAGCAATGAAAAGGAATGAACTGTTAATACATGCATGTTAGTATATTGACTCTTCAGAAAATTATGTTGAGAAAATGATATTAATCTCCAAAAGTTGTGTACTGTCTGGTACCATTTATAAAACATTCTTGAAATAACAAAATTATAGAAACAGAGACACACACTTGTGGTTGCCAGGAGCTAAGGACAGAGGAGAGAGGGAGAGAAGTGAGTGCGGCTTTAAAAGTTCAACATAAGGGATGTTTGTGATGATGGAAATGTTATATATCTTGACTGTATAATTGTCAACATCTGTAAGGTGTTACCACTGGGGAAATTGGGCAAAGGGTATATTGGATCTCTCTGTATTATTTCTTACAACTGCATACATATCTACAATTATAAATTTAAAGTTTAATAATAACAAAATCTTGACACATTTGGTGAGAAATAAAAATAGAATGTGTGAAAATATGCTTACTATATCAAGAGGAACAATGCGGTTTATTTAGCCAGGTAAAATAACCTGTTAAGTCTGGGCCAGAATACATCACTGGCTTTGGGGTACTACTTTAGTTTGAAATTGTTATGAATTTGTCTTCTGCCTGCCTTTCCATAAGACATGCATGCTGGTGAAAATGGGCTTTCCATTTCTTCCTTAAGGTGCACTGAGATAAGCTTTAGGGAGGAGATTGAAACATGACTGACCTGATTGATGGCATGAATAGTTTGATGCCTGTGTGGTTTATTTTAAGGGTGTCTCTGTTCTTTCCCTTTCTCTGCTGAAAAACCGTCCAACATTAGCCACCCTGCAAACTCTATTTACTCGTCAACCAATGTCTCATTTTTACAACACAACTTCCCTCTGAGATGTGGCCTTATGCTAATGTATAAGAATTCATTTGAATTTGTTGAAAATATTGCCTCTTACATGAAATTCAAAGTATTAATATGATTAATATATTAAATGTTCCTGATAGACAACTAATAAAACGATGACTGAGGTAAGTACTTAAGGTATTAGAAGACAACATTTTAGTTTATTCTTAAGGTGCTTCAAGTATCCTTGAGTTTTAGAGAGCATTTTACAAGGTAGCTTACTGATTGAGGCCCTAATCAAAGTATCCTCTAGAAAAAACAGGAATACTCAATTCCTCCTTTCCTGAAAATTATGAAAATGTATCATTTCAGAAAGGGAGAAATTGGGGAGGATTGAAATTGGCGGCCAATCTTTAAAAGCCTAGTAGACACCTGATGCCTTCAATATGTCTTATATGACCTTTGCCTCCAGTCATAGGTGAGTTTTGTTTTCCCCAAATAGCCTAAATATACCTACTATAAATCAAAAGTAGAATTTACATTCCCCCTTTTTTTTAGACGTAGCATACTAATGTATAAAGTCCCAGTGATTTTTTTTTTTCAGAAGCTAGTTTTATAGGCACTCTACCACAAAGTGGCCCTTACGCGTTCCTGAGAGTTCCAGGAAATAAGCACTACTCCCTCCCAATCACATTTTCCATGTTTTTGCTCAGCCCGCCTTCAGCACCTTGTCTTGCATCAAGCTGTTGATGACCAACAGCCTTTGTTGTTGATGACGATCACTTTCTTGGGCATGGAAACATGGCTAGCAAGCCTTGCTGCTTCTTCCACATGAGCCATGGGCTTGCCCCTTATGGTCTATTTTTCAGAGCTCGTCCTGCCTTTCCTGTGCTCCCCCTGAGTTTACCAGGCACCTTTGCCTTGGATGCTGGCGGCCCCCAAAACAGGATCCTTCCTATGCAACATTGTTGCTGCTTTCCTGGTGAGAGGATGAAGCTTTGTTCTGCTGCCAGCTCATGGCTTGTCATGCCATAGCCAAGGAAGTCCTCCTGCACCACAGAACCATCCCAGGCTCTGCTGGCCCCAAGTTCAGCTTAAATACCCTTTCTTCCCTGCCTGCACTATGGTAGGAGGGCAACTTTCTCCTGGTATGCCTGCTGATTTCCTGCCCCAGATTGGATCACTTCCAGGTGATCCAACGAATATGGTGTCAGGTGATGTTGACCCATGGTTTTATGAGAATCTCAAAATAATCTAGATTTGGTACATTACAGAAATTTGGATTAGTTTATTTGGTTTGCGGCTGCATAAAATCCTTAATTGCCCATTTACCTTGACACAGGCTTGGAGAGGAGACACCAGAAGCCCCAGCTCCTGAGATGACAAAGACTTTACTTGGATTTCACAGTTAGAACATCGTGCCATTTCCTTCTGCCTCTTGAGTCATTTTAGTCTGAGCAAGGATAACAAAGTTTAGTGAACCCCAAAGCATATTTAGGAAGCCCTATATTGCTAGGTTGAAGCTGGAAATAAGACTGTTTTATTCAGGGTCAGATCCTATTTACTACAAACCTCATAATTCCTTGCTTTAGAATAATAAGGAGCCTTGGGCAATGGCCCCAGACACGTGGGTATGATCAGAGTTGAGGGTTAACGAGGCGTCTGGGCTTATTTATTTATTGAGTCATAGCTTAGGTTTCCCCTGATCTGGCTCACCAATATTAAAAGATAATGGTGACAAATTTATATTTCACTGGATTTAATTTGCTAGTTTACTGGTCCCTCAGGAAATGTTATAATTGTTATAATTATTATTTTCCAAATAATCAAATGCAAACATCTCAAGATTATTTAGTTGGGGGCATGGAATTGAAAGTGATCATTTGGAGAAAATCTATTTGTAATACAATTTCCAACAGCATTATGCCACTTTTTCTGGGAGACCATGGGTAAATTGATTTGCAAGTAAAATATTTGGTAGAGTTAATATTAGTGCCCTTTTATGTGACTTGTAAAATTCCAGTATTCCTTTAGAGATTACTCGTGAATGCTAAAATTACTTGTAACTTTTATTAATTAATGGTGAAGTAGAATTGTTGTAGTTGGTTAAAGAATGTAGACTTGTTAATTGATTGTGCCCTCTAATTTTTTTTTTTTTTTTGAGACAGAGTTTCACTTTGTGGCTGAGGTTGGAGTGCAGTGGTGTGATCTTGGCTCACTGCAGCCTCCACCTCCCAGGTTCAAGCAATTCTCCTGCCTCAGCCTCCTGAGTAGCTGGGATTAGAGGTGCCCACCACTGTGCCCGGCTAATTTAATTTCTTGATAGAGCACATATAACTTACAGGAGCAGCATTCTTGCATAAAGTAAACATTAAAATATATCTTTATTTTATGTACTTTATACATGCTTGCCCATGTTGTGTGTTCATGTTTTTATCTTGTTAACTTTTTTATATTGGCATTTGAGAATTAGTGTCCTGAATTTGCATAAAATTCCAGCAAAAGCTGGAATTTTAATTTATGTCCCATTTGCATAAATCAGATTTATACAGTAGCACTGGCTTCTTGTAATTAAAACGGTAAGACTGACCTATTCCTTGGAAAACTGCTTAGGCAAGATGTTTATCTCTAGTTGCCTATTTTGCTTCTGATAGTGTTGTTACAATTGGATTCAACATTTATTCTCATGTCACATAAAACTTTGCTTTAGTAAATGCTACACAAAAATTTAAAAAGTCAAAGATAGACTCAATAGATATTTCCATTTGTATTAATTTGTGGGTGTGTGGAGAGATATGTTATCTTGGATTTCTAAGTATACCAATCAAACAGAAACCCATGGGAAAATAAGCTTATTCCATGCTGCTGTGAGAAATAAAATGTGTACATAAGTACATTATGTAGAGTTAAAAAATTCCTTGTTCTATGTTAGCATTCAGCATATAAAAGAGATCATTATTATTTTACTGATCCCTTCATGTCCCTCTCTGACTGCATTCTCTATGGAGTTACCCATTTTCCTGAATTTTACATTAATCATTCCTTTGTTTTTTAATGCTGTAATAATCTATGTATATAGAATGAAGCACAATGCTCTAGTTAATTTATCAGTTAATTTATTTTCATTGCTCTTTAGCATTCCACTGAAAAGATATTTTGTAATTGATTTGTCACTGTTACTATAGATAGGTATTCCAATTCATGACTCTTTTTTTTTTTTTTTTTTATGAGCAGTGCTCTCTAAACATCCTCATACACCTCCTGGTATATATGAGCAGTATTTTCTCTGGGGATTTGCTTATAGGTATTCTCATGTTCAGATTTGCAAGGGACTACCAACCTGAACTTCAAAGCAGTCGCAGCAGTTTTCTCTGTCACTGACATGTATTTGTTCTCATTGCTCTACTTCCTTACCAAACATTGGATATTACCAGACTAAAATTTTTGCTGATTTGGTGGTAGCAAAGTAGATTTTAAACTGTGATTTAATCTTCATTTTTCTGATAAATACTGTTGTCATGTCATACAAAGCGTTGTTTTAGTAAATGCTGCAAACATACAGAAAGGTAACCGTGGACACAACTGATATTTCCATTTGTATTTAATTTGTGGATGTGTGCAGAGATCGGTATCTTATCATGGATTTCTAAGGAAAGGCATGGAATCAAACAGAAACCCATGGAAAGTAAGCTTATTCCATGCTGTTGAGTCTCATTTCAGATATTTGTGGGCCATTCATTTGTGTATTTCTTTTTTTCTTTTCTGTCATTTCATCCCTTTTGGGGGGCCAATTTTTCCATTGGATTGTTTGTCTTTTTCTTATGATTAGTAACCTATGTCTACATACATGCACACACAGACACACACACACACAGACACATATACACCCACTTTGTATACTAGTCCTTCATTTTAACTGGTAAAAATATGGTCTCTCAGTGTGTGACTTGTCATTTCACTTAATGATATTTTTTGAGAAATAGAAACTTTTTCATTTTACTGTAGTTATAATTATCCATCTTGTATAATTATCCATTCTTTTTGGGGAGGGTCTTATTTAAGAAATCTTTCACTTAGAGGTGATAGAATTTTTTTACTTTTTTTTTTTTTGAAAGAAGTCAGTAGAAATGTCATTATTTTCCATATGAATACCACTTACCGTAGATTTCATTCTTTCCCCACTGGTCTGCCATGCACGCTCTGTCATAAATCATCTGCACATATGTAGATCTCTTTCTGGGCTCCCTATGTGTTCACCTTGGTCTTAACGTCACACTGTTTTAATTACTGCCACTTTACAATACACTTTGATTACTATTACTTGCTTAACTATAGCTTTATTACCATTACTTTATAACAAGCTTTGGTATCTAGTAGGGCAGTTACTTCTACCTTGTTCTTCAAGAAAGCTTTGGCAATCCTTGGTCATTTCTTCTAAATTTTAGAAATAGCTAAACATTTCTAAACATTTTTGTGTTTAGATGTTTGTGAAAAACCACTGAGATTGAACTGATAGAATGATTTCTGTAGAATTGATACGTGTTCAAATTAAAAAATGTGATGTAACACTGATATTATTGAGATCTTTAATATCTGCTTTTAAATGTCTTACACATCTTTGGTGAGATATTATTTTAATAGAATGCTTAAAATATTCTAGTTTCATTCTAAAGTCATATATGTTTCTTTTCTATTTAAATGGTGTCTTTAATTATTTAAATAACTTGCTGTAGAATAGAAATGCAATTATATCTCTGTATATTGATTTTGTATTCATAATTTTGCCAAATTCTCTTACTATAATTATACTATTTTATCTGTTGACTTAAGATTTCTGTACAGATAATCATATTTTCTAAAAATAATGGCAATTTGGTTTATTTTTTCCAGTTTTACATTGTAACATTTTGCTTGTGTACTTTACTACATTTGCTTATTTTGATCCTGATCTTGTAAAAAGGGTTGTAACTTTTCATTAATTCAACATATATTCAGATATGGCTCAGCATATGCCAGTAAACAACCAGCAAAACAAAACCCAACACAAATCCTGTACTTCCTAAAGCTTACATTTTACAAAGGTAGGTATGAAGAGAGAAAATAACCAATCAGTATAACAAATAACTGTATTATATAACATTCTAGTAGGTGGCGGTTGTCTTGGGGGAAATAGTGCAGAGAAAGGTGGCTCAGGCCTGGGGCGATGTTGCACATTTTAAATTAGGTGATCAGGTAGAGCAGGGATGCTGCACACAGATACAGGGAAGCCATCCAGGAAGCTCCAACCCTCTAAGTGAGACATGGTCATGGCTCTGAACCTGGTGGTCTGGAGTGGCTCACATATTGATATTTTCCAAATACACAGTTAATGAGATTTCCTGACAGTTAGAATGTCAGATGCAAGAGGCAGAGAGGAGTTAAGAATTAGTGAACAAAGGAAGGCCGAAGTTGCCAACTGGCCCACTGAGATGGGGAAGGTTTCTGGTTTGAAGAGGAACATCAGGAATTTGGCTCTTCACCCACTGCTTTTAGATTTATAGAGGGCTTTTATTAGGTTTAAGAAGTTCCTTTCTGTTCCTCATACTAACACATATATAGGGCACGTTGGCTCTTTACGTTTAATGCTCAGAACAACGCGATGACCGCTGGCCTACAGTGGTGTTTTAGATTCTGGTTGTGACCACTGTTTTGCTTCTCAGACGTCCCAACTGAAGTCTCTTTCCTTTTGCCTCACATAAATCCTTGAGAATTTTCTTTAGAGAGAGACTTCTGGAAAAAACTCAATTTGACTTGTCTGAATATATCTTTATTTTGCCATCATTCTTGAAAGATATGGAAGTCTCAAGTGACTATTATTTTTCATCAGCACTTTGAAAGTATTAATTCCATTGCCTATGGCTTCTTTTTTACTGTTGAGAAGTCATCATGATGTTTCTTCCTGGTAACCTGTCTTTCCTCCTTGGTTCTTTACTATTCTGCGTTTCACAACTGTGATTTTTATTTATTTTGATTGACATTAATGATCGACCTTGGGCTCCTTGGCTGTAAGAATTGGTACATTTCAGCAATTCTGGAAAATGTCCAGCCATTATCACTGTCTTTTGAACACTGATTCTTATCCTTTACATTTATTTTCTCCTGGAACTCTAATTAGACAAATGTTAAAATGTTCCACTTTATTTCTGTGGCACAATCTCCATTGTATTTCTCCTCTCTTTTTTATCCGTGCTGCATTCTGGATGACGTCTTCAGCTCTGTTTGCCAATTCACTAATTTTTTCCTCAGCTTTCTCCAACCTGATGTTTAATTCATTAACTTATTTTAATATCATTTGTAAAAGATAAAATTATGATGTCATTCTTTTTCAAATTTTCATGTTTCTAAGTGAACTGCTTTCTACTCTTTACAGCCTTTTCTTTGCTTAAACATATGAAATGTAGCGCATGTGTATCCTGATCATTGCTGTTTTGTAACCCTACGGACTTCCTTCTGCTATCTGCTGTTAAGATTGGCTGTCATGCATGCTATGTTTGTTTCCTTCTGTGTTTTATGCTTGTTTAAATGTCAACTCATTTTCTTTGGAGTTCATGCAGGAATGTTTTTATTCCTGGGTACCCTCAGCTGGGGACGATTCTGATCTGATTCTGCTAGTTGCCTGGTGTTCTACCAGACTTTGGACTACACATTTTCCCTGCATGCAAACAGTGCCAAACCTGAGGCCCTTTTGAACAGTGGCTTTATTCATTCTGGATCCCAGCTTTGTATGGGAACTCCTCCTGTGAGATTCCTCACATTGGGTAGGCCTAGGTTTTATCTCTTACTTCACATCAAAGCAGAAGCTCAAGGCCTCCAAGGTTTGGATGAAATCCCCAGACAAAAGGCAACTTTTGTTCCTGCAGTTCTTGCTTATTTCCCAGGTTCCTGCTTTCATTTTCATTTTGACCTCTGAGATTCCTTCTTCTGTGCCAACTCAAAAATGTGATGCAATATTACCCTCTATTCCTCATCTGTCTCTCTTCCAGCATTTTAGTTGTCTCAATAAAGAAGGCAGGGTGACTCATGGTATTTTGTCTGTGAGAAATGCAGGTCCACCTTAACGTTTTAATTAAAAAATTTTAGAATATCATAGGCATTTAAATATAAAATAGTCATAAGTGATATATTTTGAATATTAGTTTGAAATTTTTCATTGAGATATTTATTTTCATTCTTATACTCACTATAATATTTTATTACTTAAGGACTACAAACTATAGCCTATATAGTTTCCAGTTATCATATTTTATGTTTCTGATATCTATTTTGTTAAATTATTTAAGAGCCTTAAACTCTAGATTCCAAGAAAAGTTGTTCTATACTAATATTGCCTAAGGGGTTAAGTTTGTGTGTGGGAGAAGGTAAAAACACCTGTTATTTACATTATTCCTCCTTGGATTTTGTTCTATAAATGTACATGCATTATGCTTTTTAAACATCCACATATACATTGTAAATTTCATAATTGAAGGATTTTTCTAACACTATCCACTAAGCACTTAATGATGCTGCTTGATGAGAAGGAATATTCTAAGCAAATAGGCTTCACAGAAGTAGAAAAAAATACTCCTAAAATTTGTATGAAACTACAAAAGACCCTGAATAGCCAAAGCCATCCTGAACAGTAAGAACGAAGCTGTAGGCAGCACACCGCCTTACTTTAAAAATATACAACAAAGCTATAGTAACCATGAAAACATGATATTGGTATAAAAACAGATACATGGAGCAATGAAACAAAATAGAGAACTAAGAAATGAACACCCATTTAAAACCAAGTGGTTTTCACCAAAGGAGCCAAGAACATGCAGTGAGAAAAGGATAGTCTCTTCAATAAATGGTGTTGAGAAAAATGATGATATCTGTAACAGAAGAATGAAATGAGACCCTTATCACATACCATATACAAAAATCAACTCAAAATGTATAAAACCTTAAATGTAAGACCTAAAACTGTGATGCTTCCGGAAGACATGGGGGAGAAACTTCCTGACATTAGACTGGGCCATAATCTTTTGGATATGACCCCAAAAACACAGGCAACAAAAACAAAAATAGGCAAGTGGAATTATATCAAACTAAAAATCTTCTGCATAGCAAGGGAAACAATTAACAAACCAAGGAGACAACCCATAGGGTAGGAGAAAATATTTATAAAATATGCACCTGATAAAGTGTTAAGATCCAAAACATATAAGGAGCTCAACTAAAAAGCCAGAAAAAAAAATCCCAACAAAACATGAGCAAAGGACATGCATAGTCATTTTTCCAAAAAGAACATGCAAATGGCTAACAGGTATATGAAAAAATGCTCAACATCACTAATCACCAGGGGAATGCAAATAAAACACCCAATGAGATATCACTTTACACCTGTTAGGATGGCTACTATCAAGAAGACCAAAGATAACAAGTGTTGGTGAGGATGTGGTGAAAAGGGAACACTTGTACATTGTTGGTGGGAATGCAAATTAGCACAGCCATTATGGAAAACAGAACTATCTGTGATCCAGCAATGACACTACTGGGTGTAAAGCCAAAGGAAATAAAGTCAGTATGTGGAAGAAATGTTTGATTCCCATGTTCATGGCAGCACTAGCCACAATAGCTAAGAGTTGAAATCAACCTAAGTGTCCATCAATAGAGGAATGGATAAAGAAAATGTGCTACATTTTCTTACATATGTTCATATATTCTTACATATATTTTTACTTAAATATAGGAAAACATAGTTTCTGTATTTTCTTATATATGCACAAGGAAATACTATTCAGCCTTGAAAGAGAAGGAAATTCTATCATTTGTGTCAAGGTAAATGAACCTGAAGGATGTTAGGAGAAATAAGCCAAGCACAGAAAGATAAACGTCGTGTGATCTAACTCATATGTGGAATCAGAAAAAGTTGAATTTATAGAAGCAGAGAGTATATTGCTGGTTGTTACCAGGGGCTGGGATGACTTGTAGGGGCACTGGGCAGATGTTGGTCTAAGGGTACAAATGCTTAGTTAGACAGAAGGAATCAGTTCAGGAGATCTATACAACATGGTGACTATCGTTAATAGTAATATATTGTGTTCTTGAAAAATGCTGAGAGAGTAGATGTAAAATGTTCTTACCACAAAAGTCATAATTATGGGAGGTAATGGGATGTTAATTATATAGATTAAGTCACTCCACAATGTATATATTTCAAAACATCATGCTTTACATGACATATATGATACATATGTACATGTTACATATGATAAAAAGGCAATAGGTATAATGTAAAAAGTTGTAGGAAGTTTGTTTTGTAGGAGAAAAAGTTTTCTTGTTGGAAAATCAAGTGAAGAGAGAGTTTTAAATTGTTTTCTTCTTCTTTTTTATTATACTTTAAATTCTGGGGTACATGTGCAGAACGTGCAGGTTTGTTACATAGGTGTACACATGCCATGGTGGTTTGCTGTGTCCATCTCCCCGTCATCTGCTTTAGGTATTGCTCCTCATGTTATCCTTCCCCTATCTTCCCACTGCCTGCTATCCTTCCCCTAGCTCCCCGCTCTCTGACAGGCCCCGGTATGAGATGTTCCCCTCTCTGTGTCCACATGTTCTCATTGTTCAACACCCATTTATGAGTGAGAACACGCAGTGTTTGGTTTTCAGTTCTTGTGTCAGCTTGCTGAGAATGATGGTTTCCAGCTTCATCCATGTACCTGCAAAGGACCTGAATTCATCCTTTAGTAAGAAAGAGATTTAGAAGATACAAGGAAGCTGTTCTTTTAGCTAGGTCAGGGCCAGGGGTAGCTCCATGACCCTCTCTGAGTTTTCTCCTGATAAGCTTCCTTAGGAGAGTCAATAGGATGTCCTATATCCAAGGATAAAGTTAGCATAAGAGAGAATTGAGAAGTCCAGAAACATGAAAGCCACCGCCCCTGTGTATATACAACAGATTGGGATAATATGTCTTTTTATCACCACTTCCCTGTTCTTTAAAGAAGACAAATTGAAGGAGGTTGGCTTATTTATCTAAAAAATTGTTTATATTGAAGGAAATGCTGTAGATTTGTGGTGTTTTCTAGTGCTTTTCTGTTAAAAGGGTAAACACCTACAGTCTCCAAATTCCTGCTTAATTCAAGGCAGAGGCATTCAGCTCTTCTTCTCTCCCCAAACAAAATTTCAAGTTTTTAAAAGTTTGGAGTGAGGAGGATGTCAGGTTTGAGAGAGAGGGTGGGCCAAGGAGAGGATTGTGAGAAGTGAAAAGTTTCCCAAGGCAGGCATTGTCCAAATATTAAAGGTAAAGTTGGCCCTCGGAGGCTACACGTCTTGGAGGATACCCCAAACCGAGTGCTATTAGGCATCTCTGGAATGCCTAGCTTTATCTTAAATATGTTAAAAAGTGAGAGAAATAGGAAGTTTATATGACCGCTTTTCTGTTTTTAGTTCGTTTGTTTTACTGAAAGTAGGTACTGTGGAAAGAGATTATTATTAAGTAGTTCTCAGTATTCATTAAGTGGTTCTGCTGCTTATATTAGGATAAAAGCCAAGTGTTACCAAAGTTTTGAGGTGATCTGAATGAAAGTCCTAAAGCTTGTTTAAGTATGCATGCTTTTCAAATTAAATAGAAAAGGCAGACTTGAACTATTCACATAAAGCAAGTTTTGATACAGAGAGGGGCCCAGGGCTGCTGGTAGTCGTTCAGAGACAGGTTCAGGAAGGTTTACACATTCACCTAAGTTAACTGGGTCACTGGTGTGCTCCCAGCTGCTGATTTCCAGCTCCCACTCCATCCCTGTTCATTAACATGGAGCACAGGGGAAAGCAGAGGTTCGGCCTCTCTGCAGCTAGATGCATAAATCCACAGTGTCTGTTAACTCAGCTTGCCTTCGGGGACACAGGAACAGGGGAAGGGGTTCAGCTGGGCAGTTTTAAACCTCTGAGAGTTACTATGTAACACAAATTACCTTTCTCACTAGGTTGTGTTGGAAAATATCTTTTTTATGTTATCTCAGTAATCATGTTGAAGAGTAATTTATAAAAGGAGTAATTTCTATAATTCATCTATAGGCTCCTAAATGTGTCATGAAAGCAACATATCCTCTCAAGAAGATATTTCTCCTGGGGGTGCAGGACTCCCCAATTAGGTGTTTGAATGCCGTCCTTCAAGGCTGTCTACTCCCCAGGGCGGACACTGTTACTGGTCGGGCACAACTTTATTTATCACACTTCTCTGTATACATTTATGGTGCTGAATAAATGTTAAATAATAATTATGGAGACTTTAACGTCTTTCCCAGAAGCATCCTTCGTGGCCCAGAGTGGAAGATGGACTAGCGGCCATTTCATTTTACCACAGTTCTTTGTATTTTGTGCAGGCTAGAGATAATCTCAGAGTGTTTTGCTTATGCCAACAAAGATTTTCAAAATTGTTAGAATGCCATGTATAAGACCCAGTGAGTATTCATAATCTTTTAAGTATGATGGTCGCATGATTTGAATTTCTTTTTGTGTTGCTTTGTGGCCCTTAGGTTGATGCACACATGCAGGTGTGTGCACACACAGTTTATGTGGATATGTATATATGTGCACATATGGAATTTAATTACTTTTAAAACTCTAAAGCACGAGGATACTGTAAATTTATCTCAGCACCTTATGCAAATTTGAGCACCAAGACCACAAGAGCAATCTAGTAATAGATAAATACGTGAGTAAAGAAATAAACATATCAGGGAGAAGGGCTAGGAGGTCTTCCTTACGTGGCATGCCTCATGGGAAAAGTGGAGACAGCGCTGGAGTTTTGCATTTGTTAGAATAAAAATCGGATCAGACAAGAATCATCAATGGATGGTAAATCTAAGAGGAAATTTTGATAAGGAGCCTCCAAGTATCTCCCCACAACCTGCTTATTCAGTTCAAAAATAATGAGGTGGAGAAATTGGACAATGCCTTGGTTGAGCCATCAAAATTAACATCATAGATGAGGAAGAGAGGAGCACTGAGTGCTTCCAGATGGCACTCCCTGGACGCGGCGCCACCTCTGCAGGGTTCTGGCTGAGAATGCACTTCCTGAATCCAATCATGATAAGCCACAGACAAACCCAACGTGAGGACCCTCCTACTAATAAAAGGGGAGGGAGCATGACGTTCTTCAACAGTGTCAAAGCTGTAAAAGAAAAAGGGTGAGGAAATGTTCTAGATAAAGGGAGACTGAAGATGTGTGACAACTAAATGCAGTATCTGACTCTAGGCTGGATCCTGTCCTGGAGGAATCAGAAGTTATAAAGGACGTTATCGGGCAGCTGCAGAATTGGAATACAGATGCGGATTAGATCCTGTGCTGTATTAACGTGAAAGTTACTCAAGTGGGAACGCCACTGTGGTTATGGAAAAAGAGTTACCTATTGTTAAATAATACACACTGGAGTATTTAAGGGTAAAATTATACTTTTTGCAAAATTATTCTACTTTTTGTTTCCATATGTATGTATGTATGTATGTACATCCTTATTTTCATTATTAATCGACTTTTGGTCTTTTTTCATATAGATATGAATATTCCATATACATATTTCATATTCATGTATTTGTATATTCTTATTTTCTTCATTATTAGACAATCTATTTCCAGTTTATAAAACCTGAGTTAAATAAATATTTGCTTTTTGAGGAATATAGAAAATATTTCCAGGAGTATAATAAAAATTGGGAGAAAAATTGCATTTCCTTTTAAAAAAGGAAATACTAAACCTATAAATATTTTGATAAAATAAGAGTTTTAAAATATATGGGTACTATGCTCCCTTCTTTCATTCTCTCTTTTTCGTGTCCTGAATTGGAGAAAAATGAGCTGTAGTGGCAAATATCCCAGCGATGGCGCCTACGGGTTCCTGCTCTGTGGAGGTTCCTGGGTCCCAGAGCCCGCGGGTAGGTGGAGGGATGGTAGCGCGTGAAGCAGATGTTATTTTCAAATCCAGAATGCCAGATCGCTGACAGTAAATACAGACTGCACTCTGCCCTTCTTTTCAATCTCCCTGTCTCCCATGACTTTGCCAAGGGTTCCTTTATTCTTATCCCCAGCTTTCTCTGTTCCTCGCATTCTGGTGACTTCATCCGGTGTGTGTAACATAGGCCTTCAATGACCATGAACACAATGAAATGATGTCATTCCCCGGCATCCCTGGCCCAGTGCTCATGGTTTCCGACGAAGCCCCAGCCGTTCCTGACTGCACAGGATGGGGCATGCCTCGGCCTCTAACTGAATGGTGTAATTGAAAGACAGTGGATGCCAGTGCAGCAGAAGTGTCTTTCCTTTTTGTTCATCTGAATGAAATCTCCCAATTATCTGCAAAAGGAATGTTGAGAGGTTTTGTTGGGGTGCAGCTCTGGAGAGGGAGCAAGATGACTAGCAGGTTAAAAAGGAGACAGATGAAACTTTTGTGTCTAGAATGAGAAAATTCTGAGCACATTCACAGATGGCTTGTGTACCAAGAAAGTCCCAGTGGCTAGTTACAGCAATTCATGCCCTAATGTGAACAGAGCTTTTGATTTCATGGTTTAAAATAAAATGACCCAATATAATTACTAAAGCTTATTAATGTATTTGTTCTGGGTCAGTAACCCTTTACTGGCTGCAGGGGCTTTTTACATAAGGGGCATGAGAATTAGAGCTTTCTATTTGGAATACTTTGATTCTTCCATGGAAGCTGGAAGAAATAATCAACAAACTGCTTGTTTTAATAATTGTACCCTATTATGAACCACTTGATATTTAATTTTTAAAGAATTAGCTTAATTTTGCAGAAGAAGTAGTGTCAAAGCAATACTGCACACCCTATCAGCCCTCAACACCGGTCAGCTGCTGTTTGAAAACGTGACACCGTGGGGTTAACGTACTTGTAGTAGGAAGACGAGCAGTTTCAGAAAGAGCATCTTTGTTGGCTAAAGCACAGAAGATGAAAAGAAAACGCAGGAGTGAAAAGTTGAAAAGAGACATGCCTACAATTTTATTCTTGTACAGAGAAAACGGTTTTTCTTTAATACCTTTCTTTAGAAATTTCTATGAGTTTTTAAAATATTTTGAGAACTCAGGCACTAAACATAAGGTTTCTTTCCATAGAATAAAATTTTAATGTAAGAAGTTTAGAGAATTTGAAGTATTGAGGAAATGTGTGTTTTTTAAATGTAAATCCTGAAAGCCCATATCCTACATTGGAAACCTATGCAATAGTTATTAATGAACTTCAATTTCTCTTCCTTGCTGCCATTTTCAAGTGTAGATATACCCATCAAACGGCGCAAATGGAGAGAGACTCGGTGTTGAATTCAGACCCATAACTGTTGCAGATGAGGCTGTAAAATGTCATGTTCCTTGTCATTTTCTTTTACAAATTCATATCATACAATTTGAAATCAATTCTTTGAGACCATATTTACTTAAAGGCCTATTTAAGATTGCGTGAAAACATATGTGAAAACTGAAACAATAAGCGATATTTAAGCACATCAGCGTGACTGTTTTCATGCTATTATAATGAACAGAACATTACTGGCACTAAATATGAAACTTTTTGAGACAGAAACCTGAATGTATTTTGTTAGGGGAGAATCTTAGGAGTGTTTCTGCTGCAGGGACAGTAAATGAGGCCACACTGACCAATGTGCTTCTGCTCTCTGCATGGATAAAGAGTAAGCCACTTGTCTTCTTATGGAGTGGCTCCCTGGGCATACACTCAGCATTGCTTTCCCACACGTACTCGAGCTGGTGTGTTCATTTGTACTCATTTAAAAGCAACATTGAGCATCGACCTGGGGTCCTGGGTACTGGGGTGGAGAGGGGAACCCCAGTAGTACCCGCCTTCAAGGGGCTCCATCCAGGGGAAGAGGAGAGATGACACACAAATGGTTAATCCACAAGGCTCTCCTCTTGAGCCCTGTGGGCTGGGTCAGGAGTCCAGGCTGTGCCTTGCTGCTGAGAAAAGCTCTTTCAGCCCTGTGGGGAATCTATCCATGACCCTGCCTCATTAGCTTGTGCGTCCACCAAAAGATTTAACCTGTTCCACGAGGGTGCTGAGCCTAATGACATATAATGTGCAGATGCCTTGAATATTCTAACAGTTTCTACATAGTATGGATTTTAGCGGATGAGTGAAAGCCTAGTTCTTAAAGCATAAATCTCATGCAGTGTTTCCAAAGACAGACTTTTCTCCCAAAGTCCAGGGTACCAGTAGATGAGAGGTGATTGGTAACTTTCAGCCTGGAATAGAACTCAAGAAAATATACTGAAGCTTTTTTGCCATATACCATAATATACCACAGCGATAAGTCTATGAAATAGTGTTGTTTCTAAGGTTCTAATGCGGAAAAGCCTTTCAGTTAAATAAAATGTCTGCTTTTCTCTTTTACTGGGTCTGTGCTATTAGACATAGTGCCAACACTTTCCTTTTATTAGAATGAAGCTGATATGCTTGTTTATGGGGTAAAAATGACCTTGTGAAGAATTCTTATGTCATAACCCATAGATTCAGCATCCTGGTCGAGTTTAACAGCCCTGCCAGAAAATCTGAAGTGAAGAGCTAGGAGGGCCTCCAGCAGTGCTCTTGGGACTTGCCTTGCCATCAGAATCCCCCAGAGTGCTTGTTAACTACATAGGGTACTGGGCTCCCTCCCCTCCAGACCTATTAAATTTGACTTCCAGGGAAGGGGCCAGTGAATTTGTATTTATTACACCTTTTTCGTGGAGATAATTGTAAAGTCACATTCAGTTGCAGGAAAGAACAGAGTGGTCTTTTATTCTCTTTATAACTTTACACATCTTACATAACTACAGTACAGTGTCACAGGCAGGAGACTGGCCTTGCTGCAGCGCACTGCCCTTTTCCAGATTTCACTAGTGTCGTATGCGCACCGTGTGTGTGTGTGTGTGTGTGTGTGTGTGTGTGTGTGTGTGTGTGTGTATGCGTGTGTGCATTTAGTTCTATGCAATTTTATCATTTTGAGATCGGTGTATCTATCACCACAGCCAAGATACAGAACTGTTCTGTGACCACAAGGCTCTCCCTGGGACCTTTTTACAGCCACTTTCACCTTTCTCTCCCTCCTCTGTGCCTAATCTTGCCAGTTGCTAACCTATTTCCTATCTCTGTTATTTCATCAATTCAAGAATGTGCTATGATGTATTAACACCCTATGTCATCTTTTGGGATTGGCTTATTTCACTTAGCATAATTCTCTGGAGGTTCATCCAAGTCACTGCATATATTAATATTTCATTCCTATATTAGTTCATTCTTACCCTGCTATGAAGACCTACCCAAGACTGGGCAATTTATAAAGGAGAGAGGCTTAATTGACTCACAGTTCCACATGGCTGGAGAGGCCTCAGGACACTTACAGTCATGGTGGAAAGGGAAGCAAATATGTCCATCTTCACATGGCAGCAGGAGACAGAAGAATGAGAGCAGAACGAAGCGGGAAGCCTCTTATAAAACCATCAGATCTCATGAGAACTTAATATCATGGGAGAAACTGCTCCTATGATTCAATTATGTCCCACAGAATCCCCCTGGCACATGTGGGGATTATAGGAGCTACAGTTCAAGATGAGATTTGGGTGGGGACACAGCCAAACCCTATTAATTCCTTTTTATTACTAAGCAATATGCCATGGTATGGATGTACCACAGTCTGTTCAACTATTCACCTTGGGAAGGGTATCTCCAGTATTTCCAGGTTAGGGCTATGGATGAGCATACGTTGCCATTTATCTGAGATAATGGCACACTACAGCTGCTGAGTCATATGTTAGTTGCATGTTCACCCTTTTAAGAAACTGCCAGTCTGATTTCTGGAATGGCTGTGGCATTTTACATTCCCACCAACAATGTAGGGCACGAGTTATCTAGTTTCTCTGCCTCCACCACCATTTGGTGTTTTTTCTATTTTTAAATTTTTAGCCATTGTGGTAGGTGTCTAGTGATACCTCATTTTAGTTTTAATTTGCATTTCCCTAATGGCTAGTGATATTGAACATCTTTTCAAGTGCATATTTGCCATCTGTATGTTCTCTTCTGTGAAATGTCTGGTTAGCGAAATATATTTTTCCAATGTCTAATTGCGTTGTTCATTTCTTCTTACTGTTAAGGTTTGAGAGGTCTTTATGTTCTAGATAGTAGTTCTTTGTCAGATATGCAGTTTGTGAATATTTTTACCAGTCTGTAGCATGTCTGGTAATCCTCTTAATAAAGCCTTTCACAGAGCAAGAGTTTCAGACATCAGGTCCAGTTTATTAAAATTTTCTTTTAGAATGTGTGCTTTTGGTGTTAGGTCATAACTTTTTTTAGTCTTAGGTCCTGGAGATTTTCTCATATTTTTTCAAAGTTTTATAGTTTTTAATTTTATGTTTAAAGCTCATGACCCATTTTGAGTTACATTTTGTATGATGTGTGAACTTTAGGTTTAAATTCTTTTTTTTTTTTTTTTTGCTTATGATATTTAATTGTTACTTCTTCTATTGGTTTTTATCCTTCTATTGAGTTACTATGTTTTCTTCTGCTGTAACAGAATACCACCATAGACTGGGGAGTTTGGCTAGCAAATGAACTTTCAGGGGCCTGGGAAGTCCAAGACCATGTTGCCAGCATCTGGCAAGGGCCTTCTTACTGCATTATCTCAAGCTGAAGGACAAGAGAGTACAGAAAAGGAAGTGAGATGAGCTCATCCCTTTTATTAGGGACCCCTCCCATGATAACTAACTCATTCCTGAGGTAAATGTAATAATCCCTTTGTGAGGGCAGAGCCCACATAACCTAACCACCTTTTAAAGGCCATGCCTCTTAATATTGTTAGAATGGCAATTAAATTTAAACTTGAGTCTTTGTGGGGACATACATATCATAGCAATTGGATTGCTTTCTGTTCTTTGGTTGTCAGAATCAGTTGGACATATTTGCGTGTGTCTGTCTCTGGGTCTCTATTCCGTTTCATGGGTCCATGTGTCTGGCCCCTGCCTCTCCTACACTGTTTTGATTACTGCAGCGATACAGCAAGCCCCAAAATCTGGTAGAATGATTCGTCCTACTTCATTTTTGTTTGCAAAGTTTGCCTTTGGCTTTCCAGGTACATTTTAGAAGTAACTTGTCTAGGGTCTGCAAAAAAACTCTCAAGGGAAACTGACAAAAATAGCATTAAAGCTATAGGTCAATTTGGAGAAAAGTGACATATTTAACATTTCATTTTTCAACCCACAACATGACTTCTGCTTTTATTTATTTATGCCTTCTCTGATTTCTTTTATCAGCATAGTTTTCAGCATATAGATCCTGTAGATATTTTTAAAGTTTATATCTAAGAGTTTAATTTTGTTTGGAGAAAATAGTATTGTATTTTCATGTTGGTTTCTACATATTTGTTCTATATATAGAGATGCAATTTGATTTTTGTGGGTTGATCTTGCATTTTGCAGTCTTACTGAACTCATAATGTCTCTCTAATTTCTAATAATTGGTAGATTCATTTGGATTTTCTATATAAACAATTTTTATTTGCAAATAGGGACAACTTAGTTTTTTTTTCTTTAAATGTGTATGCTTTCTATTTCTTTTTCTTTAATTATTATATTGGCTAGAACTTCCAACCTTATATTGAACAAGAGTGGTGAGAGCAAAGGTTTTGCCCTGCTCTTGATCATAGGGGAAAATTGTTCAGTCATTTGCCATTAAGAAAAATCTCAGCTATAGATTTTTGGTAAATTCTCTTTATCCAGTTAAGAATGCTCCTTTATTAGTTTTCTGAGATTTTTTTTCATTGTGAATGGGTGTTAGATTTTGTCAGAAGCTTTCTTCTGTGTCCATATAATTATGAAAATTTTCTTCTTTATCCTTTTGATAATATTACATATACTTCTTAATTTTTGAATGTTGAACCAGCCTTGTATACCTGGAACCCCACTTGGTCATGGTGTATAATTCTTTTTCTGTATTGCTGAATTTGATTTGTTGAATCTGTATTTTTCACACACTCTTTTTTTTTCTGTAATTTTTATGATCAAGCCAGGCTGGGAAACATCAGGGTAAGAGGTACCAATCTATCTTTTGCATTGAAATAAGCCTATTTTTAGCAAAAGGAAGTTTTCTAGTTTTAAAAATAGAAGATTTTGCTAACTCAGGTCTTCCTTTTGTAACAATATTTCTCACAACTATTAGGCATTAGACTTATTCAGGTGGTTTGTCAATGGACTTCACTTGTGTCTAGTAAATTCACAGAACAGTCGGCTGCCAATGGATTAGATATATTATTTTCCATTCTGAGGTATTCCAGACTTTTTTTTGTTATTAACCAAACTTACCATTCAGAGGTCACAACAGAAAAGCAACAAATTAATTGGAAAATTCTAAATTAAACTTTTGGCTTTAATTTTGCATAAATATATTTCTATGAAAGAATTTATGCATTCAAAAATTATTTGTTAGATCTCAAGTAAAAAAAAAATCACTCTGCTGTTTCCTGGGAGGATTGTAAAGCTGAGTTAAATGTATATCAGTCCTCCTTTATTCTTTCATTAAATTGTTTATTCATAAAACCAAAAACACGTTTGAGCCTATAGTGTGCCAAGAACTGCCATGGACAATGAGATGCAGCAGTAAAGGAAATCAGCAAGGCCAAAGCTCTCATGGGACTGCCCTGGAAGAATAGCGTGCATGCTGGGGTGCATGGTGGCGCTGGGAGCTCTTCGTATGTAGCTATGAAATGGTGTAGATGTGACCATTTATAACAGAAGGCAGAATTTTAAGCATGATGAGAGGGGTAGTGTTCAGTGATTAGGGAGTTTGGAAAAGGGCACAATTACTTTTAGTTTAGAGTTGAGCTTCATGGGGAAGCTGACTTTTGAGTTAATCCTTAAAAGATGAGGAACATTTGGATATGCTAAGAGGGTGTCGGTGATGGGGGGGGTAGAATACAGCATTCCTGCCTGACGGCAACATCGAAGCAAGGTGGCAAGTGCGAAAGGTGGGAAACTATAACTAGTTCCACTAAACTTAAGCTTAACTAGTTATACTAGTCAATAACCAGTTTAACGAAACTATGCGAGTCAATAGTTTAACAAAACTAGTTATGTGAGTCAACCAGTTTAATGAAACTAGTTATGTGAGTCAATAACCAGTTTAATGAAACTAGTTAAGCATAGTGTAACTAGTTTAGCGAAACTATATTAAGTGTAACTAGTTAAACTTAAGTGAAATTTTATAAAACATAACTAGTTTCACCAAACTAGTTATACTTTCCCATGCTTTCATTAGTTATGAGACCATAACTTATGACATCATAACTAGTGAAAGGATTATCAGGCTTTGTGTGTACCCAAAAAGAAGAGGCTCAGAAGAAGACAGTGAATGTTTTTGATTTTGAATGTGCACATATGAAAATGCTCATATATGTAACAACATACATATATGTACACACACATATCCACATAACAACGTAAACCAATAAAATTAAAGTGAATTAAGATTGTAAATAAATAAAAATGATGGTTTGGAAAGGAATGACAATGTAGGTTGTTGTAAGTCCCATAAAACAAGAACCTCTAATGCAACACTGAATATGTTAACAGTGTCCTTTTCTAAACATACGGAAAGAAAAATGACCCTGTTTTATCCCTGGTCTCAGGGTTTTTGTGGATGTAGGTGGACAGGACAGCTGTACCTGCTGGGAGCTGGGGGCTTCCTTGGGAGATGATCAGGCAAGTCTGCCTAATATCTGAGCACATCTCCAGAAAAATAAAATAGACACACAAGTAAGTAAACGAGCAAATAAATAAATATACACTTTAAAATTTGACCATCCTGAAATGTCACATTCTACTTTGATCCCATTATCTCCTACAAAATGAAGTCCAAAGCTTTTAGGACTCCTGATTCCCTTCCACCTCCTTTTCTGGTTTGACACTCCAGTGTCCTCACACAGGAACCCCTCATTCTCTGGAAACCGATGGGCTTCATGTCCTAAAACATGCTTTCTCCTCTTCTGCTGGCCTTAGCCCAGTTCCTGCCTGGATTCAGGAATGGAGTCCTTTCTTTCTTCTCTATCAAATTCCTACTGTTTTGTGAAGGCTCAACTCATATCCTCTGCTTGGCACATCTTCAGGTCCAAGTGGGAGACCCCTTCCTCTTCAGGATTCTGATTTCAAGCCTCTGTCTTGTACATTTGTAGCATCTGGAAACTGCTGTGTCATGCATCTCTGAGAGGTAATAACCTGGGGAGGCCAGGCTCGTGCCCCACCTTCTTCCCAGAACGCTCTAGACCTGTGTATTTGCACATCAATATTCGTTCTTCATAACAGCGATCATGATGACAATAATCAGCCCTTCGCCCTCCTCTGCATTATCATTTATGATTGGGGTTTCCTGGCCTTCCCTCGAGTCCCCAGAGAGTTTGCAAGTGGTATTTTTACCATTATCGTTTCCAAGCTGGAAGTGAGGAAATAGCATGTTCTCTTAAACACACAAGAGTCTTCCCTCTGTGAGATTTAGAAGATCAGAGAGGGGAAAGGAAATCCTGTTTTACTACAATTTTTATCAAGTAGAGTAACATCCCAACAGAAAATAAGACTAGAAAGTTGACTGTGGACATTTCTGTGTCAGTTAGGTTCACCTGTCTCAGGGGAAGGCTGCTGGCTGCCACTCGACAAGTTTAGATCATTTCAAAGATGCAAACTGAGTGCTAGCACTCACTTTTTGTTTGTGTTAACTTTCCCGGACAAATACACACTATGCTAAGATAATCAGGACCCTGGAAGGCTGTGCTCATCGTTGCTGAGGGCTGCCTTGTTTCAGCCCCAGTTGGAAGCTGTCTGATTACACTGAGGCGTCTGGCTAATAGTCTGAACTAATCAAGACAGCTCAGAAGGAGGGAGCAGCTCATTAATCTGGTTGTGCTCGTTTCTTAATGTCCTGAGCCCTGGAGTGTTTGCTATTTTTGTGTGTTCTTGAATGAGTAAATGAAGAGAGGAGAGAAGAGCTGTCTATGATGCTTACGAGGGATTTGATGGAAAGCTGACAGCGGGATGCTTCTGTGACGTATGTGAGGACAGCAACTTTCCCCCTCATCAGTTCTGGTCTTCAGGCAGCATTGCATCAGCGGGAGAGATCTGGGGTGGGGGAGTCTGTGAAGGGCGAAAAGGAAGCAGCTGGGCCAGGCTGGCATCTGTCAGAGGAGAGAGACAGGGAGAAGTGGGTGGAGGAGCTCTGGTGGCAGCACCACCAAAGAGAGTCTCAGCCGGCCACCAGTGCACCCCTGAGCCAAGGTCCAGCGGTAGAGGATGGCTGTGCTTGGCAGAAGTGGCCTGGTCCCAGTGCCCAGCTGTGATCATTCAGTGCCTGGCAGCAGCCTGGGAGGCATGGCCTTGGCAAGATGGCTGTGGTGGGAGCCATCTGTCACCTGGGCCCCCGTGGCAGGCGCCCTCCATGGACACATAGACCCCCTCCTGCATGTGTGTCTGAGGACACCACTCCCAGTGCTCATTTCAGAAGGGAAACGCAGAAGAGACTGGATAATGGGACCCCCACCGCCTGTGGCACATTGGCCTTGGGGACCACCTGAGCTCGCCGTCCCCCTCGGAGCTCCCACTTCTGTGGTCTTCGTGGCTGTACCGGTTTGCTGTGGCAGACATAACGAAGCCCTGCAAGCTGAGTGGTGTACAGTAGCAGTGACTCCCTCGCAGTCCCGGAGGCCAGAAGCCCCCAGCCGAGGTGCGAGCAGGCCGGGCTCCCTCCGATGCCCATGCAGAGGCTCCTGCTCCGTGGCAGCATCACTGCAGCCTCTGCTTCTGTCTTCCATCCGTGGCTGTGTCTCTCCCCCTCTCATCAGTTCACCAGTCACACAAGCTCAGGGCTCACCCTCGAGGCCTCCTCTCAACTTCATTCCGTCTGTAGAGACCCTGTTCTGAGTCAGTCCACATCCTCAGGCCTCAGGTGTTTGGACACAAATGCATCTTGTTGGGGACATACTTCCAGCCGTCGCAGGGGCACAGCTGGGGTGTGGGCGCAGGGTCCTCAGCGATCATCCCTTCCCAGGCAGGGCTGCTGCACGTTTCTAGCCGCTGTTGTTTGAGAGAGCAGAGGGCTGCCTGAGGTCCCTGTGCATTCTTTCCCATCCCGTTGTGGAAAAGCAGCTCTTCTCCTGCTGGCAAGGCCAGTGCCCTCACCAAGACGGTGGCCCCAGTTCTCGCGGCTGCTCCCTAGACATGAGCAGTCCGTGGCATCAAGGCAGCAGCCGCCACTGTAGCAGAGGGGCTTGGCCCTCCCACCCTGCAGATCCCAGAGCTGCGGGATCAGGAGGCAGTAGCTCCTTCAGTTGGCCATGAGGAGTGGTGTGGGTGGTCTATGCCTGCGTCCCACCCTCGCTCGGTCCCCAGCCCAGATATTCCCCCTACCTGGGCTGCACTGGCATGAGGAGGCTCTGAGGCACACACTGTCCGTGCAGGCTGTTGTCACCAAGCTGCTCGACAGCAGTGCATGGAGCAGGCCGTTCAGTCCTCTAGGGGGCCACTGTCCCTGGGTAATGTGGGGTGTAACATAGCCCATGGACTCCACGGTCATGGGGCTGCCTTACACCTCCACAGCTGCGAGGAGAGCTCTCTGGTCAGGTGTAAGTCAGTGTCTCTCGGCACTGGGCAATGCTGTGCCGATAAGAAAGGCAAACCCGTGCCCACAGATCCTCATCAGCCAGCTCCTGCCAGAGGGGCCCGTGTGGCTCACCTGAGCTGCATCGTTTCAAGACAAGTTTTCCTGTTATCAACTCAGCAGTCAGAGCAGCTGGCGGGGCAGCTCCTCTGGGACCAGCACGCCTTGCTTTGCAGGGAGGGACCTCTGCAGTGAGTTCCCACACATCCTCTCATTGCCCATCTGCAGGTCATCATTACAGCTTAGCACAAACCAGCCAACTCCACTGGACATTGCCCATCTTTCAAATGTTAGCATTACCATAAAAGTAAAGATCTTCCCTTCCCCAAGACAGTTCCTCAGGTCCCTGTCAGTGAGACACTGCGTAGGGGCAACCACCAGGTGCCGGGCACCATGCACGCCTCCCACCTTCCACTCAGCATGTGGTCTTCATTGTCAGGCGTGGGCTGCGCCAGTGTCCAGACCTCAGCTTGCCCTCTGCTTTGTCAGGTCACTCTTGGCACCGTCTGTGTCAGTCCAGGTCCTCCAAGCAGTGGATTTCCAGAGAAGAAGTCTCCCTCTGTGGACCAGGCTGGAGTGCAGTGACATAGACGCGGCTCACTGCAACCTCTGCCTCCCAGGTTCAAGCGGTACTCCTGCCTCAGCCTCTTGAGTAGCTGGGATTGCAGGCGCGCGCCACCAAGCCCAGTTAATTTTTGCATTTTTAGAAGAGACGAGGTTTCACGATGTCGGTCAGGCTAGTCTCCAACTCCTGATCTTGTGATCCGCCCGCCCCAGCCTCCCAAAGTGCTGGGATTACAAGCATGAGGCACTGCACCCAGTTGGATTTTGCATACTTTTAAAGCCTAAAATTGGCTTTATGACAAAAAAGACTGGGGAGGTTTGAATTTGTGGGTTCATGTTTCTGAAACGCCCGAGGGTAGATCAGGCAGAGGTCGATTCAGGGACTGAGAAGCGCCTGTGGGCCCACCGTTTCCTCTCTGTGTCCTTGTGGGCTTTCTTCGGCCCTAGGTGGAGGGTGAGATGTGACCCATACGTCCACCAGCCCCAGTGCTGAGAACAACACAATAGGGCCAGGGGCTCTCACGCAAGCCCAGACCACGCAGACTGGACCAGCTGGGTCCCCATGACGGCTGCTCCTGGGCCCCTTATGTGTTTAAGGAGCCCGTTGACCACCTTTGGATCACGTTGGAGGCTGGAGCCCCCAACTGAACCCCATGGACTGAGGTAGAGGGAGGCACAACTCCCCAAAGGAAACCCGGATAGCGTCTCCAGAAGGAAAGGTAACGGGTAGACAAATGCAAACAGAAAAGCAGCCACCCCTGGGAGGGAGAGCGTTGAGCTGAGTATTAGGAAACGCAGACGGTTCACAGTGGATGGGCTGGGGTGTGGGCTGAGACGCTTTCTGCATGTGGCTGGTGACTGAAGTGACCCTAGGGAAACCAAGTGGAAGTGGAAGTCTTGTGTTTGAGGATTTCAGCTGAAGCCCTAGAGCTGAGAGCAGACAGTGAAAACTCACACATTCTAAGGAGGGGGGCCAGTCACAGACAGAGCAGGGAAGGAAAGCTCTGTGGGCATCGCCCTGAATCCCCTCCCCAGGGAAACCCAGATGTGTGGAGGGGGACGTTCTGCCAGGGAATTTGAGGGTGTGAGTGTGAGCTGAGAGTTTTCTCTCTTTTTTCGTATAAGATACGGAGTCAGGGTGTTCTCTCTTTCTAATTCTGTCCAAGCTGAATGCCAGAGGGGAGGGTGAGAAGAGACAGCATGAGAACATAACCACACAATGTGGGAATGCAGGCAGAAAGAGACTGGTCTCTCTAGGTATACCAGAGAGCTTGCCCAACTATGGAATTCTCAGGCCCCTCTTGGGTCCTCCAGAGCAGGGGCACCATGGCAGAGTGCATGTGCAGAATCAGGCATTAGTTCCTCAGTCTCGCCTCAAGAATGCAGAAGAGGGAAACTGGCTCATGCAGACAGAGCAGTGGTGATGTGGTGGTGGGGGTGGCCTATTCTGATACCCTGTGGGGGTGAGGTTATGGGCATCTCTTGGCCAAGTGCAGATTGCAGAAGGTGGTTGGTATGGATACCTCTTGAGAGACCCTGCCCAGGAGGACCACCTGGCAGAGGAGGGTCCCAGGCTGGAGGCTGCAGCACCCTGCTGGGTAGAAGCAGCACTGGGAGAGAGTCATCCACTGAGAGTGTGTTTCCTGGACTGTGATCAGGTGGGATAGACACCCTTGAAGGGGTCTCCAAAAATCCCAGAGGCCACCTGACTGCCGGATCAGTGTGTCCCAACCACCGATGACATTGGCACCTCTGGGCAAAACTCCCAGATGATGTGATCTGCTCGTGAGACTGAAGTTTAGGTCTAAACTGGGGTGGAAATTTTACCATATGAAAGCTAAAGACGCCTGTAATCTCAGCACTTTGGGAGGCCAAGGCGGGTGAATTACTTGAGGTCAGGAGTTCAAGACGAGCCTGGTCAACATGGTGAAATCCTGTCTCTACTAAAAATACAAAATTAGCCAGGAGTGGTGGTGCCCACCTATAATCCCAGGCACTTGGGAGGCTGAGGCAGGAGAATCACTTGAACCCAGGAGGCGGAGGTTGCAGTGAGCTGAGATCATGCCATTGCCCTCCAGCCTGGGCAACAAGAGCAAAACTCCATCTCAAAAAAAAAAAAAAAAAAAAAAAAAGAAAAGAAACCTAGAGGGGTGGAATGTTTGATGACTGGAAAGTAATGGCATCTGCCCCATCCAAGGACCAGGAGTGGGGGTCCCCCAGCTCACGCATGGGAGACTCATGGAGCCTTTTCTGGATAGTGTGCCGGTCAGTGAGTCCAGCCCACTCAACGCCCAGTCACCTGTGGGGCAGTCTCTTCCTTCCTCCGTGCCTGTGAACAATCTCTGGACCCGCCTCAGAGCCCACGTCCTCTCGGGAGCCTGCCTACGCCTTCCTCTTCATCTCCTCTTTTCAACTCCTTGGCCTCAGCCATCACTGTTAGTAGAAACGACACTGCCATTCCCTTCTTGAGGACTGTGACTTCTGTGATTAGGGTCTAAGCTTTTCAAGACTCTTGGCCTGGTGCATTTGTGTGTAACCACACAGAAAACATGGAGCTTGGACCACGGCTGATTATGTATTTGGGAAGGAGGTGATTAGAAGGCAGTGACGCAGGGCCCGGGAACTGGACAGGGCTCACATCCATCGGATGCTGATGCTAAAGAGAAGGGGCCCTGGGCAGCGGCAGGGGACTGTGATCCACACCCACAAGCCCAAGTCAACTCACCTGCCTGCCCTGCTTTTCATGGGGGCAGTTGTCTGTGTTTTTCAGGAGCTGCTTTCTCAGACTGTTGGCAATCTGCTTTTTGATAGAACGGACACAAAACACACCAGAGGAATGACATTCATTTTCTTTCAGGAGTTCAAGGTAATGGTCTATCCTCTAGGGGAAGAAAGTACAGTAAATGAATGTCGGTTTCTGTTTGCCATCGATTATTTTGAGTTGATCTGCCACAGCTGACACCTTCGCGCTTACACTGCGGCCATTTGACAATGGGGAGCTGGAGACCGTGGGCATTCCAGGAAATGTGTCAGCCTGTTTTCTGCACCCTTTCTACACAGGTCAGAAGTCCTTTTGAGACTTTTTGCTCCTTTTCTTTTTCACTTCTTTTTGTCTTTCTTTTTGAGAAGGCTAGACAGATTTTTGAAAGCTTCCTTTAAACTGTGCAATTGGGCACATGTTCAAAAGCGAGACCTTATTCCTTGTGAGAACTTTGTTGCCCTCCCTCTTCTGTCACCCGTCAGAAGCGCTGGGCTTTTTCGGAAGCTTGGACTCTGAAGGGTCACAGATTTGTTTCTCAAAGGCCCCTCCGCTGGCTCCTCTGGCCCCACAGTCCGGCTGCCCATGTGCTTCTGTCCTTGCCTGGCAGATACCAGCCCCTCTCGGGCAGAACTGGCTCTGTTCCCCCTTTCATTCTTGTCCCTCCTTTCAATCTTTCTGTACCTTTTTTGCAAAAAAAAATAAAGTGTACCAGGCCCGGTGTTGCCATGGCAGTCAGGGAGCTGCGGGCCTCTCATGGATTTGAGCTCCAAACTTGGGGAAAAAGTCATAATGCCCTCAAAGAGGCTGGAAGGAGAGAAAGAAAGAGAGAAAAATAAAACCGGGAAACAGCCTGCGAGGGACAGATCAGGGGAAAGCAGGGCAAAGCCCCGAAAATGCATTTGCGGTGACATCACTGCCTTTCCCACAGAGGCCATTGACTGGGGAGGTCTCCCGACCAGTGGCTGCCCTAAAGCCGGCTCTCCAGGGCCGGGGAGGCTGCGCTCCCTTCCTGAATGCCTTTTTGTTGGGGAACAGTGGACTGTTTCTGAAGGCCTGCATAAATGACTGGGTAATTCACTGCCGTTGCCAGGAAGTCGGGGCCGCTTGTGAGCTAACAATAGTGAACTTTATCTCCCGCCCCATGCTGGAAGTTCCAGCTGTAGTTCCCGAATTCTAATACGGGCTTTGCTCATGCCTCTGAGGTTATGGTAATATTTTATCCATCTTTTTTCATGAAGACACAGTCATTGCTGCTATTGACAACCGGAGGCCAGCGCCGAGGACTGAGGCGGGCTGGGGCCGGGGGCGAGGCTGCGTGTGCCGCGAAGATGGTGAATAAAAATCAGAGGAAGGAAGGAAGAAAGTGGTTTCCCTGTGAGCTCGACATGTTTTTTTGTTTAATATGAGACTCTAAACTGATGTAGAGGAGAGAAGAGAGATTTCACTCTGACCTATAAGTGCCTGAAGCAGAAAGATGGCTTGGGGACATTTCCCGTGTTTCCCACGCTGCTCCTCCTGTCTCCTCCTCAGCAGATGAATCGGCAGTCGAGGCTGATCGTGTGCTCGGAATTAGTGTGAGGCTATGAGGTTCCTCTTTGCTCCCGTGTTTGTGGGCAAAGCCGATGTTTATTATTAAGCAATTCCATATCTGAGTATCAGAGACCCCAATACCTTCTTTACATGATAGCTCTTAGCTAAGGGAACACTAAGAATTTACTCACTTCCTGCCTTGTGGGTTTTAAGGACACACCCCAGTACATTCCAGGGAAGAGGGGTCATGGATCCCCTGAGAGGCCCCAAAAGGACAACTTCTAGGGCCTGGTCGCAGAGATGACAGATGACCTAACAACTCGCTGTGCTTTCGTGATTATTGCTTTCGTTAATCTTCATGACAACCCTGAGACATAGTTACAGCTTCCCATTTTGGGTGTGCCCTGGCTAATGTTCCCGAGCGCCCTGTCACCTCTGCAGCAGAGCATGCCAACCTCAGTTACTCAAGTCCACATTCAGGCTTCTCATGACCTTGGCTTCTTGCCCAGGGAGAATAGAGAAAAATGAGTAAAAAGGAGTGGGGGTCTCATGGGTGTGTGGGAGGATGGCAGGGGCCTGACTTCCCATCTCCCTGCACATCCTTCCCATAAAAATAAACCAGTGAAACCACCTGTGAGCCACATGTGCTGCTCACTGGATGACAGAGGACACCAGCATCAGCAAGATTACCTTGACACAGAGAAAGAGGCCACATTTCAGCTGAGCCCCTGTCACCACTGCTGGGTGCTTCTGGGCAATGGGTCGGCAAGGTTCAAGTGATTTTTTGGGGGGAAAAAGAGACAGGATGGAGGTGCCTTAGATGAAACCTCAAAAAGAAAAATCCACTCTGGATGCTGAAGGCCTGGGGACGGATGGCTCAGGGACTGGTAGCTCAGAGCAACAGGGAGGGGACTTTGAACACGAGTCAGGCAAGAAAAGGCAGCCCCAGAGGTGGGCTCCTTCCGGAGAAGATGTGCAAAGAAGGAATGGAAACCACCAGGGATATGTCACGAAGGAGAAGGGAGGAACTGAGGGGACTTACGGAGTTGACAGAGATGACAGATGACAGTGTAGCAGACACAGCAAGCCATCTCTTTTCCCTCCACCATCCTCATCACCCTCCACTAGGGAAACCATACAAAAGAAGATGGATGTACCAAAAAGGGCACTCTCATGTTAGAAGTCACACCCATAAGATGAACAGGAATAGAAAAGGCAGACCACATTCATGGGAAACTGTAGTAAGAAAATAGAAAATGTGAATCAACACATAGAAGCTGCGAAAAGTTCTCCAGACAAAAAAAATCAACCATGAAACAGAAGAAAATTGTCACAGAAGAATCAAAACTGAATTAAATAGACATAAAAAGGAATTTGAAGATGAGGAAATATTTTAGATCGAATATTTAAAAATTAAAAATAGAGGCAGGAAACAGAACAAAAAAATAAAGCAAGAGTTAAGGAAAGGCATGGAAAGAAAAGAGAGTAAAATGTTAGCACCATGAAGGAAATGAAGGCTGAGTTACCAAAGATGAGCAACGAAGAATAGACTCAAATAAAGGTTAATAAGGGTCATGGAAAAATTAAGCAATCAAGAGGCTAACATAATAGAGAAGATTAATGAAAAGAATGAGAGAAGATGGTTGCAATGCTGGAGAAGAAAGGCGCAACATGGGTGATGGTTACTTTGATGTTTCCACTTGGCGAGCTGTAGGAATCAGTCACTTAAACCCTAACCCAGGATTTGCTGTGAAGGTGTTTTGTAGATGTAGGCTAACATCTATCATCAGTTGACTTTAAAGTAAAGAAAATAACCCTGGATAAGGTGGTGAGCCTCACCCAGTCAGTTGAGGAGAGAAGAGAAAAACCTGAGGTTTCCCACAAAAGAATAAATTGCGCCTCAAGGTTGCAGTATCAGCTCTTGCTGAGTTCCTGGCTGTTGGTCTGCTTTACACATTTTCTCTTGCCAGCTTCACAGTCATGCAATCGATTCCCTTCAAGCAAATCTCCACGTACCCTATTGCTGTTCTTTTCTCTAGAGAACCCTAATACAATATGTGTATGAGTATGTGTGTGTGTGTGTGTGCGATTGAAATCTCTGAAGAAAAATATCAAAACAGTGTGGTAGAGCTAACATTTAAAACTATAATTCAAGAAATAAAAAAGAATAATAAAAACGTTGTATTAAAAATCTATGAGTTACATTTAAAGCAGCAGTAATAGAAAATTTGTGGCCCTAGCATCCATGTTGATAAAAATAAAATAACGAAAAAAATGAGTTGCAATCCTAAGTAAAAAGAGAGGAAAAAAACCAAAGAAAAACAAAAGATTTAATAATAGTAATAGAGAAATAAATGTGATAAAAATGGAAAAACAGTAGACTGCATAAATCAAAGTAACTTTTGAAATAATAATGAACAAAAAACTAGGTAATTTAATCAAAAAGGGGCAAAACTTTAAAAAATAAAATATGGCAAGGAGTAAATGACTACACAGAAAAAAAAAACTTTTAAAATTGTAGACTACTTTTATGCCAATACATTTATAAAGCCTGATGAAGTGGGTAATTTCTGTAGTCAAATGTTCTACCTCTGAGCTATACTGCAAGCTATGAAGTGGGGAATTTATTAATAAAATATAGTTGGGGTGGTGGTGGTGGCTAATGCCTGTAATCCCAGCACTTTGGGAGGCCAGTGTGGGCGGATCACCTGAGGTCAGGAGTTCGAGAGCAGCCTGACCAACATGGAGAAACCCCATATCTACTAAAAATACAAAATTAACCAGGCATGGTGGTACATGCCTGTAATCCCAGCTACTCAGGAAGCTGAGGCAGGAGAATCACTTGAACCGAGCAGGCAGAGGTTGCGGTAAGCCGAGATTTTGCCATTGCAGTCCAACCTGGGCAACAAGAGAGAAACTCTGTCTTAAATAAATAAATAAATAATAAATAAATAAAATAAAATACAGTTTACCAGAATTCACCTTAGTAAACTGAAAGCTTAACCAATTTCCATAGAAGACATAGAAAAATATATTAAGTACTGCTTCTTAATAAAACACCATACAAACAGTTTCAGAGGGGAATGCTTCAACATCTGTGGAGACTCACTGGCCCAAATACTACATACCTTGTTTTAAAATACAGAAAATGAAGAGGAATTTCCAGTTCTTTTTATGAAGAATGAATGACATTGATAGCCGAGCTTAATAAAAATAGCACACAAAAAATTAGAGATCAATTTCACTTATTAATACTGATTTAAAACTTCAAAATAATTTACCATGGCCATGTATAATTTTATGCCAGAATTCAAAAACAGTTCAATATGAGGAAATCTTATTAATATATTTTACCACATAATTAAATCTAAGGGGAAAAGTGTTATAACTATCTCCAGCCATGCAAAAAATAGCCTTTGATAAAATTTAACTTCATTTTTAATAAAATCTCTAGAAAAAAATCAAAATGCAAACTCCTAATATGACAAAATATATTATTGATAAAAGATTAAGAAAGAAATGAAAGTAAAAAGTTATTAAGAAAGATTCTGAAATTAGGATTGAGATATGCACATTTATATTCCTACATATATACATATATTTTATATTTTATACATATCCCAATCCTAATTACAGAATCATTCTAATTAGGAAACACTAGAAATATTCTAGTTAAGGTTAGAAACAAGGCAAGAATTTCTGCTATCATCACTACTATTTAACATTATTCTGGAAGTATTGGCAAATGTAATTAGATTACAGAATTGAAGGCAAGATTATTGGTGACAATAAATAAACCATCTTTTTCAGGTAACATGATAGTATACCTGGAAAATCCCAGAGAAGTAATGATAAAATGAACTTAAGTGAAAACAGTCAATTAGCAGAATATAAAATTAACATGTAATAATCAATAGCCTTTATATACACAAATAACCAACTAAAAGATATAATAAATAATAAAGTCACAATTACAATAGTAATGAAGGATTAACTACATACAAGTTACTTAAAACCTATCTCAAGAAAACCATAAAACACCCTAGAAAGCCCCAATAGGAGATGATGATGTTTTAATATTATAAACATAACAATTCTTCCCATGTTAATTTCCAAATATTATGCATTCTCAGTTAAACACACACACACACACCCCTACACACACATCAAGCTAGACAAGTTGATACTCAAGTATGCAAAAAAACCTTGAAAAGGAAGAAGTAGCATGTATGAAGATTATAAGGGTGGAAGGAGTGCGGGAATTGAAAAACAACTTATCAGGTACCATGCTCATTCCATGGGTGCTGAGGTAATCTGTACACCAAACATGCAATTTAACTGTGTAACAAGCTTGCTCAGGTGCCCCTTGAACCTAAAAATAAAAGCTGGAAATAAAAAAAGATATACTCTAAACCTTCTATAATTCAAGCAGCATGGACATGTTTCCAAAAGGACCAGCAAGTGGAGCAGAACAAATGGTGCGTATTAGTATAACATGAAGGCACATGTCAAATCACTGGGGCAAAAATGGATGTTCTGATAAAATAAGTGATATCAGAGGAACTGAACAGTCATTGATAAAAGATAAAATTAGATTCATTTCTTTCCTTCGTATAAGAAAGGATTTCCAACAATTCAACATCCAGGTGTCATAAATGAAAAGATTGATGTTTGCTTACATTTCAAAAAAAACAATTTGCATGGAAAAAGGCACCATATACGAGGTCAAAAGGCAAATGACAAACTGGGAAAGAGTACAGCTGAAGGGCTATGTACTTATTATATAAAGAACTTCAGTATATTGGGGAAAAAGGACAAAAAGTCTTATAGAAAAGTAGACCTAGTCATTCGTGAACCGAAAATTTACAAAATAGATATTAAAATGACTCTTATATGTTAAAGATGTTTGACTTCATTCATAATAAGATAAATGTGGATTAAAACTGTACAGAAGGACCATTTCTCACATCCATTGGGAGAAAATATGAAAGCTTGACAATTCACACTGTTGGCAAAGCTGTCTGCTAACATGCACTGCTGGTGGGAATTCAAAATGGTATTAGGTTGGCGCAAAAGTAATTGTCATTTTTGCCTTGACTTTTAATGTAAAAATGTAACTTAAAAAAGTAAATGGCAAAAACAAGCAATGGGGAAAGGATTCCCTGTTTAATAAATGGTGTTGGGAAAACTGGCTAGCAATGTTCAGAAAGCAGACACTGGACCCCTCCCTGACACCTTACACTAAAATTAACTCCAGATGGATTAAAGACTTAAGACCTAACACCATAAAAACCCTAGAAGAAAATCTAGGCAAAACCATTCAGGACCTAGGCATAGGCAAGGACTTCATGACTAAAACACCAAAAGCATTGGCAACAAAAGCCAAAATAAATAGACAAATGGAATCTAATTAAACTTCAAAGCTTCTGTACAGCAAAAAACAAAAAAACAAAAAACAAAACAAAACAACAACAAAAAAACAATCATTAGAGTGAACTGGCAACCAACAGAATGGGAAAACATTTTCGCAACCTACCCATCAGACAAAGGGCTAATATCCAGAATCTACAAAGAACTAAAACAGGTTTACAAGTAAACAAACAAACCCATTCAAAAGTGGGCAAAGGATATGAACAGACACTTTTCAAAAGAAGACATACATAAGGCCAACAAACATATGAAAAAATGTTCATCATCACTGGTCATTAGAGAAATGCAAATCAAAAATATATTGAGATATCATCTCACGGCAGTCAGAATGGTGATCATTAAAAAATCTGGAGACAACAGATGCTAGGGAGGAGGTGGAGAAACAGGAATGCTTTTACACTGTTGGTGGGAGTGTAAATTAGTTCAACCATTGTGAAAGACAGTGTGGCGATTCCTCAAGGACCTAGAAATAGAAATTCCATTTGACCCAGCAATCCCATTACTGGGTATATACCCAAAGGATTATAAATCGTTCTATTATAAGGACACATGCACACGAATGTTCACTGTGGCACTGTTTACAATAGCAAAGACTTGGAACCAACCCAAATGCCCATCGATGATAGACCGGACAAGGAAAATGTGGCACATATACACCATGGAATACAACACAGCCATAAAAAACGATGAGTTTGTGTCCTTTGTAGGGACATGGATGAACCTGGAAACCATCATTCTCAGTGAACTGACACAGGAACAGAAAATCAAACCCCGCATTTTCTCACTCACAGATGGGTGTTGAACAATGAGAACACATGGACACAGGGAGGGGAGCATCACACATTGGAATCAGTTGGGGAGGGCTAGGGGAGGGACAGCATCAGGTGGGGAGAGTAACGTGGGGAGAAATACCAGATGTAGATGATGGGGGGATGGAGGCAGCAAACCACCTTGCCATGTATGTACCTGTGCAACAACCCAGCATGATCTGCACATGTACCCCAGAACCTAAAGTACACACACACACACACACACACACACACACACACACACACACGTAAATGGCATTACTTTTAATTAAAAGTAATGGAAAAACCACAATTACTTTTGCATCAGTGTAATACAGTTCTAAACATAACTACATATACATTTGTTATTCAACCCAGAAATCACACTTCCAGAAATTTACTCTGACAATATAGTTCAAATAATACAAAGAGAAGGCATATGATTATTCACATTGTAAAATATTAGCAGCTACCTAAATGGCTATACAGTACTCCCTTCTTATGGATGGTTTTATTGACTGCATTTTCCTTTACACATAGGTCAATAGTGATCTAAAGATATTAAATGGAAAATTCCAGAAATAATCCTTACATTTTGTGTTGTGCTCTATTTTGAGTAGCTGATAAAGTTGTGTACTCTCCTGCTCTGTCCTTCCTGACAGTAGAATCATCCCTTTGTCCTCCATCTGCACACTGTTTACACTACCTGCTAGCCTCTTAGTAGCCATCTCTGTTATCAGACCAACTGTCATGGTGTCACGGTGCTTGTGTTGATGTAACCCTTATTTTACTTAACAATGGTCCCAAAGGGTAAGAGTATTGATTATTGACAATTCAGACTAGAATGAATCTCCTATCCAGGAAATTGTGAATTGTTATATTGTTCTGTTTCACAATTATTACTGTTAATCTCTTCTTATGCTTAATTTATAAACTGAAGTTTATCATAGGTATGCATGTAGAGGAAAAAAACATAGTGTATACACAATTGGGTACTATCCAAAGTTTCAGGCATCCACTAGGGGTCTTGAAATGAATCCTCTGAGGATAAAAGGCGGGACTAGTACATAAGAGATGGATTCTATAAACTATGCTATATTTATACAATGGAGTTCTGTGAACTGGGAAAAGTAAGACCTCTAAGAAAGGGGAAGGGATGATTTCCAGATGTTTTATTAGTGAAAACACAAAGTGTAAGAAAGGAGAGGAGATAATAAATGACATCAATCTGATTATCTGTTCAAACATTAAAATGTCATGGATAAGCCAGAGAACAAGGAAGTTTGTTACCTATATTGAGAGGGACAACCAGGGTTGAAGAGATTCAGGAAGAGACTGCCTTTTTATACAGTTGAGATTTGAACATATGTTAATATTGTACATATTCAAAAAAATAAAATGGAAACAAGAATAATGGGGAAATAGAATTGAAAGGAAATGGGAGCAAATTAATGTGACTTGTGTTTAAAACAGATAACACAATGGTTGGGGAGGAGATAGTTACGTAACTTATGAACAGAATGTTGACCATATACCTGAACTCTTTTCAATAGTTTTACTTTTCATGGTGGTATAAGCAAATCCATTTTGAAACTGTTTTAGATCTATTATAGGATTGATCCAAATAAGTAGTTGGATTGATGTTAAACCGTGGTTGTTACAGTGAAAGAATCAATAATATATGTACATATATATTCTGTAATATTATATATGTTATGAAGAATATATATTCCATTTATCTATCCATCTATCTGTCTGTCTGTCTGTCCATCTATCAATCATCTACTGTGTGATGGCCTTGCTACCAAAGGAATCCAGCAGAATTGTAAATAATTCATTATAGTCTACATCCTAGGAGCAGAGCAGCTCTGTAGAACTCTCTCCCTGATGCCATGAGAAGTACGTTGATTCCATCAATTTTACTAATGCTGATTCACTTTTGAATTGAAAGACTTGATTTGTTAATATATTTTTAGAATCTTAGACTTTTAGAGATGAAATTTCTTATTCATTCTTTTCTAAAATGTTGGCAAGGATTATCTGTTTCTGAAAATTTAATATTAACCAAAGCTTTATGTCTCCGTCTACCTGGAATGCCATTGGAATATAAAAAAGAAGACAACTGAGTGTCTCCAAGACAAATACCTTCTTTACTTTTGGGGCAGGGCTACAACTCCACAGCAGAAGAAAGGCAGAATTAACATAACCATGCTGTAAGAGAAGTACTTTTAAGATAACTGCAAACTAATCAATAAATGATTCCTTAACAGTTAAATCAACTTCAGAAATCCAGGTAAATGAGAAACTAGGTGTACACAGCTCTCCAAACTCCCTATCAAATTTCAGTGAAGATTGCCAATGTTTGAAAGTAAAGAAGGGTTAAACTTTGAAATCCCTTCAGACTGAGGTAGTAACTGATTCATTTCCCTCTCATAAAAATGGAAAGACCAATGAATAATGACCATACCAAGGAAGAATTCTTTCTTTTTTGCCTCTATCAGTTATCTTTCAATGGCCACTCTAGCTCATCACATTTTGAGGCTTTACTGGTGTGTGTGTGTGTGTGTGAAATAGTACATGGGTGTGCGGTCAATAACACAGAATGGACAGGTGGCTGAAGCTCCAGCCACAGTATGGTCCGACCCAAGGTCAAGTGCCAGTCTGTCCTTAGAGTTTTCTGCAGAATTTCTGTTTCTAAACTGGGGCACTTAACCTAACAGAGAGATCCAAATAATCCTTAATTTGGAAATCCTAGCCATGCTTATACATTAATACATATGATGCTTCATCACAATGTTTGCCCGTGATCACAGTAGTACTATGCCATAATTCATAACAAAAATACCAGAATATGTTGGCATTTTTGTTACTGCTAATTTTTCTTTTAAGTTTGATGCAGATCATCACATGTGTCTTAGAGACTGTTTACACCAATATGAATGAACATGTTTATGTTCACTGACTTAACAGCAAGGGATAAAGGTCTTCAGAGTAGAATGGAAAAAAAAAGAAAAACATTAAAGTTTACAAACTCTACCAAGAAGCACATCTTGCTTTGTGTCTCTTGTGGGAGGGATTATTAACATAAAAAGGCTACTGAAATGGATTGGTTTTACCCAAAACGTAATATTCTACTAGCTTTTGTTGTTTTGCTGTTTTATCCGTGTTTTTCTTCTTGGATATTCTAGAGTTTTGCCTCCTATTGTCAATTCTTCTTTTTTTACTTCCTTTCTCCATCTGCTTTCAATATTTCATATCTTTTTAGTTTTCTTTCTTTATTTTAAAGAGATTGGCTTATTTTTCCTTTTGTTTATCTTTCTGCCTTTGAATTCAATCATAGAAACTGAGCTTCTGTGAGTTCTTAATAATAGTTATGCTAATCATAAAAAAGTTTAGCATTTTCAAATCTCCTTTCTTCCTCAGGAAAGTCTTTCTCCAGAATTACTATGAAATTGCAGGAACAGCAACCTTGGAATGCATATGTATGTGTGTGTGTGCATACAGACACACAAGCTTGCACACACAATTTATATATATTTACTCTCTTGGTCTTGGCCTATTTCAGATGATAATCAGCTTAGTAGTAAAATGGCCAACAGATATTCCTTGAAGAAGAAAGAACAGAATTGGGGAAGAGACTCGAAGTGTTAGAAACTGGAAATTTTGTTGTTGGCAGCTGATGGAGGCAGGCTCTAGAAGTGGGTTTATAGAATGGACAAAGGATGAAATGAAGAACAGAGAAAAACCATACATTGTTCTGACTGACATAAATTTACATGAATGTAGACTTAAAATATTTGTTATTTTGTGATCGTCCAGTAGTTAGGATAAATTCAGAGCCTCAGCAGAGTTTCAGCACATAAAAAAGTATGTTCTGAAAGTGGTATTGTCTGTGCCCAAGAACATGGGGAGACCAGAACTGAATCACTTGGCCATGGCCTCAGGGTGCAGGACAGTGTGACCCCATTGTGCATTGAGCTGCAGTTCATGACCTGTTGGGATCTGATCTTAGTCATATGTTCATCCATTTATCAAAAAAGATTACTCAACAGACATCAATTCCATGTCTTTTATGTACCACGCACTTCCTGAGTGCAGGCTTAGAAAAGGTGGCAGATCTTAGAGATAATTCAAAAAGCAGAAAAGGCAGTGATTGATAGTTTATTGGATGTGGGAGTGAAGGAGGGGGAAGGTTTGAGGATGACTCTGGCTCACCACGGAGATAAATAGGCGGGTGATGATGCCATGTAGGGAGATGGACACAGCAGAGCGGAGGACATTATGAGTTTGGTTTTCAGCCTGCCAAGTGTGAGATGCTGGTGGGATTTCTAATAGGGAATTATGGTAGGCGTTTAGAGATAGTGAGCTGGAGCTCTGCATAGAAAAATAGCAGCCATGAGCAAATAAAGAGTAATTAAAGCCAAAAGTGTGTATACATCTCTAAAAGCGAGAAGAGAAAAGGTTCAGATGAAACTCCCCAGAAAAGCAAAAAAGAAAGTTCTCCCTCCTCCCCAGAAAGAAATAAATAGATGGTGAGAGCAAATCCTGTGGATGAAGGTGAGAAAAAGGTAGGAGGACAACCAGGAGATCATGGTGTTCGGGAAAACCAGGGAAGAAGACATCCAAAGAATAAAAGAGTGGGCAACAGTGCAAAATGTTCTAGGGGAACCAAATAAGTGGAGGCCTGGAAAGGATCACTTGAAAGCCTTGGCTGTCATTGGTGATCTTGTTACAAAGGCAGAGCCTGAGGGTCAGGTTCAGAGAGTTGATAAACCCTAATAACTGGAGGCAGAAGGCATAAATGACTCTTTTGAGAAGTGTTTCTTCTCAAAAGCAACACTTTTGAGAAGGGTAGCTGTATTAGTCTGTTATCATGCTGCTAATAAAGACATGCCCAAAACTGAATAATTCATAAAGAAAAGAGGTTTAATTAACTCCCAGTTCAGCATGGCTGAGAGGCCTCACGAAACTTACGATCATGGCGGAAGGGGAAGCAAACACATCCTTCTTCACATGGCGGCAGGAAGGAGAAGAATGAGTGCCCAGCAAAGGGGGAAGCCCCTCATAAAACCGCTGGATCTTGTGAGGACTGACTCACTATCATGAGAATAGAATGAGGGAACCACCCTCATGATTCAATTATCTCCACCTGGTCCCTCCCATGATATGTGGGAATTATGGGAACTACAATTCAAGAAGAGATGAGTGTGCGGACACAGTCAAACCATATCAGTAGCCAAGCAATATCATATTAATTAGAGGGTCGTGTGGAATCCGGGGAGGCTGGAGTTTCTGTTGTTGCTGCTCTTTTGTTTTTTGTTTTAGATTTTAGAAAGCAGACTTAAATCCTTCTGCAGGATAGTCAGCTCCAGAAGGCATGTGTTTTATTCACTAACACATCTTCATCAACCTCAGTGCCTGGCACAGAGCTGGTGGTCAATGAACATTTGTTGTGTGCATGGATATGCAAATGAGCACAAGCAAAGCAAGGCAGATGCATAGGAGAAAGGGGTCACTGATAAACACGCTCTAGAGTGGTGGCTCCTGGTCTGCTCTTCTCTGAGTTAGTCATGCTGGAAACATCCAGCTATGTTCTAGTCAAGGAGGCCCTCAGGGAATGTCTTCCAGTCCAGTCTTCATTAGGCAGGCATTCACGAGGCTGATCTTCAAATACCTGACACTCACCATTCACTCACTAACACAAGTTCCCTCAAGTTGGATTTTAACTTTTTTTTTTTTAATAGATATTTTGCTGTTTCATATCCTGAATAAAATTTTATTTTCTACTTTACTTCCATAATGCTCTATATCCTTCTGTCCTATCTCTCTCTCTAATCAACCTGGCATCTAGTCTCTTGCTCTCAATGATTTTACTGTAAAGAGAAAGACTCCATGGGTGATGCTCGGGGAGGCTAGAAAGAGCAGTGAGTTCCTTTGACTCACTCTTGCCCCTTCTGCTGGGTTCTCTGTACCTGCTACAAGCTGGCCTTGCACTGCTGCCTGGCATGGTTAGGCTCTGAGGCATTTATAAGCACAGGTTCTTCTGGAATTCAGCCGGTCACATATTTGCAGAGTCTCTGTTGACCGAACTGTAGGAAAGGGAAACTAGGAAGGTTAGGCCTCTATTTCCTATCGGCTTCTAAGCTCAGCTTTGGGCTCCATGCTGGGCCTGATGGTTTCCCACTTTCAACTCTAGGAATCTCTTTCTGGCAGACTTCCTCACAGCTCCTGCACACTTCCTGCTCCCTCAACAGGAAGCGCTGCAAAGGAGCTGTCCTCGAGTTCTTTCTGAGCTGCCGCTTCCCTCTAGAATCAGGAAATGCTATTATGCATAGCAGTTGGAAATTGAACAAAAGGGAATGAGCGTAAGTAAACAATAATTATCCATTACTCACACACACGGGAGGTGGGTTTGGGGGTTGCAAACACACACGGCTTTAATGACCATAAAACAGAACCAAGACTACATGGATTAAAGTGAGTCCAAGTTTTCCAGAAGATAGTATGATGTAAGAATACAGGCTGTGTGTGAGTCATGCTTTGATAATTCAGCTGAGTGACTTTGGACGAGTTATTTGAACTTTCTGAGTCTCAGATGCCTCATATATTTAATGGAGGTAACACAATGCTCGTTGAAGGCATTAAGTGAGATAACTCCTTAAAAGCTTAGCTCAGTGGTGGCACACCAGCAAAATGCCTATCATTCAGAATAGTCATTATTAATTACCCTACTTTGTCTATAGGAAATAGTGATGCTTTAAGTGTCTAGAAAATTTATTTATCCTGAGAGTATAAAGGTCATGCTATCTGAAGCAACGCTATAGAGAAGACCATGGAGAACAGAATCTTTGTTGAATTATTGATCTACACACTACACTGGGGAGTGCAATGGATCATATCAGCAACTGTTTGATTCAACTCAGCATATATTTAGCATCTTCAAATATACCATTCAGATAGAATTGAGGGCAAAGGTTTTTTTCTCTCTCTAATTTATCCAAATATAAGAAACTCTGGGCTTTTTTCCTTACAACACAAACATTGGGGTTATAAATTACATTTTTCAACTCTGATCCAGATATTCGGCATTGTATCGACAGAGTCTGGACATTCCTCAGAGGAGTGCAAACCAAGCCAAAGAGTTTAGCACGGGGAGGGACGTTGTGTTTGTCTAGCGTCTGTGACAATGACACTAATCCAAAGCCCACACCCAAGGGAATGTGCAGCAACACGCTTGAAAATGTAGCTGCAAGCTGCGTTGGCCCTGTGTGGAGCTGCTGAGCCGGGGACGTATTGTAAGCGAACTCAGTGTGACGGAGCGGCAGTCACAACCCCTTATCTTCAGTTGAGTTCACACCCTTGAGAGCACCAGGAGCAAGGACAGCCAATGTGAGGCAGGAACGGGGACCTCACTGTGGAGTGAGGAGCACAAGATGTACATACTGAATGAAAGTAAACTACCTGCTGGCCTGTTTATTCATGCACCCCAAAGCCCTTCAGACTTGCTTGACATTTAATGCTAAGTAAATGGTAATAATGAATGGAAATTCTGTCTTTTTCCTGTCATTTTGGTTTTGTTCTCCTTCTTTCCCCCTCCCCATTTTTAAAGCTCTAAACAATAGCCAGACATAAAAAGCCAACTTGAGGCTCATCGGGTGATCCGCGTGAGTCACCCCCGACCCGGGACTGTGTGAACGCAGGGGCCGGCTCTCTGAGTGAGGCTTCCAGGTGCTGCAAAACGCTCCATTCAGAGGGACCCCGAGTGTAAAAAGAACGCTGCCATGGGTGAAAGGAACACAAAACAGAACGAGAGAGCAATCGTTCTCAGAGTCATACCGGGGCCTCTATGGGAAAGCTAGGCAATGTAGTGCAGATGAAAGAAAGACAGGAAAAGGATTTTGGCCAGAGCAGATGCAGAACTATTAGAGTGGAAAGAGCAGACCGCTTCTGACTCTCCGGGGCAGATCTGGCCCGGGGGCAGCGGGCAGTGCTTGTCCAGAGGTCGGAGAATCTTCGCAGTGCACCGGGGCCTCCGGGCCAGCACCGGGCACGTGGCTGCGAAGTAGTATTTTGGGTCTCTCATTCATTCCCAGTTAATCTCTTAGGTTTTCTCGAGCAACAGAACTTATTTGTAAAACCGTGTGCTTCATTGTCTCTCAGGAATAAATAATAAATTTCTATGAGGCTGCACTGTGGCTTTAAAATAATTCATGAAAATCTCAAGGGAAGTCATTAGTTTAGAGAGGAAATCAAAATTGGGCAACTTGATTAACCTTATTTCAGGGCGTGTGGGAGCATATGAACCAACGGTATTTTTTTTTTTTTTTTTTTTTTTTTTTTTTTTTTTTAGACGGAGTTTCACTCTTGTTACCCAGGCTGGAGTGCAATGGTGCGATCTTGGCTCACCGCAACCTCCGCCTCCTGGGTTCAGGCAATTCTCCTGCCTCAGCCTCCTGAGTAGCTGGGATTACAGGCACGTGCCACCATGCCCAGCTAATTTTTTGTAGTTTTAGTAGAGACGGGGTTTCACTGTGTTGACCAGGATGGTCTCGATCTCTTGACCTTGTGATTCACCCGCCTCGGCCTCCCAAAGTGCTGGGATTACAGGCTTGAGCCACCGCGCCCGGCCACCAACAGTATATTTTTTGGTAACTTTTGAAACTCTCTTTTTCTGTATGCCTTCATTGCTATCTAAGCATGCCGTGTTCATGTTTTTATCTGGAAGATATTTACGTTTCTATGTGTGTATTAATTTCACAGATATTTATATGTAGATGTCTGTTATTTATACATGTATACATTCACACTCTGCAAACTCAGTTTGCTAGACCCAAAAAATTAGCCCAGTATGTTCTAACTAGAACATGAGATGGCCAACAAGCAAGTCCTAGATTCATTCAGATTCTTTCCTTCTGCTTTGGTCCCAGACCCCCTTCACCCCCAGCCTGGACCATGCAATGGCCTCCTAGGGGCTCCTGCTCAGTCCATGCGCCTCCTGCTTCGTGGTCTCCATACAGAGCTATAGTAGTGTTTTAAAAAATGTCACAAATCATGATATTCCCTTACTTTAAACCTCCAATGAAAGGAAACCTATGGATCAAGAGAGCCTCATGCCAAATACCCACCAGTTGTAATATATGAACTTTATTTAGATCCTGATTCAAACAAACGGAAACAAAAATTATACACACATCAGCGTTTAAATACTGACACAATATTGGATCATGTTAATTTGTTGTTCTTAAATGATTCTTCAATGTTCCCATGTGATACATGCAGAATTATTTATGGGTGAAATGAAACCGTATTTGGAGTTCACATTAAAATCTGGGTGGGCTGGGGAGGACTGGGTAGGACATGGATGAAAGAGGGGGTTCAGCAGTGGTTGATTGTGGGAGCTTGGCAAGGCCTCTTGGTGACTTGTGAGTACCATTCTCTACACCTTTGAGTATGTTTAACATCAATTGTGTTTTTAAAACCAGAAATACGTGAATAAATAGAGCCCTCCGCAGACTTACAATTGAGCTTTGGCTCATCCTGGGCCTGAGGATTCTCTTCTCCACCTGCTGGGCCTCTCATCCACCTGCAGCCCCCCTCCTTCACCTGCAGCCCCTCCTCCACCTGCCGCCCCCCTCCTCCACCGGCCACCCCCTCCTCCACCTGCCGTCCCCCTCCTCCACCTGCAGCTTCCCTCCTCCACCTGCAGCCTCCCTCCTCCACCTGCAGCCTCCCTCCTCCACCTGCAGCCCCCCTCCTCCACCTATGGGCCCCCTTCCTTCACCTGCAGCCCCTCCTCCACTTGCCGCCCCCCTCCTCCCCCGGCCATTCCCCTCCTCCACCTGCCGTGCCCTTCCTCTACCTGCAGCCTCCCTCCTCCACCTGCAGCCTCCCTCCTCCACCTGCTGCCACCCTCCCCCACCTGCAGCCCCCTCCTCCACCTGCAGGCTCCCTCCTCCACCTGCAGGCTCCCTCCTCCACCTGCTGCCCCCCTCCTCCACCTGCAGCTCCCCTCCTCCACCTGCAGCTCCCCTCCTCCACCTGCAGCCCCTCCTCCACCTGCAGCCTCCCTCCTCCACCTGCAGCCCCTCCTCCACCTGCAGCCTCCCTCCTCCACCTGCAGCCTCCCTCCTCCACCTGCAGCCCCCCTCCTCCACCTGCCGCCCCCCTCCTCCACCTGAAGCCCCCCTTTCCCAATTATGGATCCTCCTCCTCCACCTGCAGGCTCTCCTGTGCCCAGGTCACTACCTTGGTTTCCTTGGGTTCCTCCAGCACTTACTGCACATCCTGGCCAGGAGTCTCCCTATCTGCCCCTCCGTCAGTGGGGCCCTTTACATCACTGGGGCCTCAAGTCAAAGGCCATCTCCCCAGAGGCTTTCCCTGGCAGTCACCAGGTCGTGCTTGTGGTTCTGTCTCTAGCTTCCCTGCTTCATCTCCTTCCTAGGCATTGCTTTTGTTTTCTGGTTTGTGACAGCCTTCCTTCAGCAGACAATGGCTCCTGGGCAGTTGGGACCTGCCCTGAATTTTCACTCCTTTACCCTATTTATCTATAATAAAATAGAACCTGGTGCATTCGATAAATATTTGTTGAATGAATAAATAAATGTTATAATTCCCAGTGACAGAGCAAAATCCATGATTATGTGTGGTAAACCTCTCCTTTTCTATGTTTTCAAAATTAGATTGATAGGAACAGAAAGAGAGGGTTGAAGGGTTGATTGTTTTCTTATTCACCTTCTCTCTCTGAAAATTACAATGGGAGAAAAAAGAAGAGGAAACTAAATGTGCACTGTTTCTTCTAGGAGCAGACTCCAATTAGTGGCAATACTGTGGAAAGTAGGCAAGTGGGGAAGAATTCTTTCCTCTCCCTAAAAAATCTTCCACTTTTTCTACTTTTCTCTCTCCTTGACTCTCTCTGTACAAGGAGCTGGTATAACCATGATTCAGGAAACTCCAAGCCAGTTGCAAATGAACTAATCATTTGTTAGGAAATAGACCTTAAATAATGAAAATGGACATTTCCCCTTCCAACTTCAAAAGTATTTCACTGTTTTTCTCTTGTTCTCCCAACTCCATAATCCTCTGCTCCAGCCACGACCCCTCCACCTCCTCCGCAGGCGGTCTCTTTGTATGAATGCAGGGTCATAGTGAAGCAGTTACTTCTGATGTTCTACCAAATTCCATTAAAAATGAAACATATATGTTACTCTGATTTTATGTCTTGTCAGTCAGAAGCATGGGACATGTTTTGCCTAAGGGGAAAGAACCATGGAAGCCAGGGGGTTAAACTCATTTTTAATTTGCTCACAGATGGATGCACCCAGCTTTTCCTTTATCTGAGAAGCCTACATCCATAGGACTGCAATAACAAATATCCAGGAAGCTGCATCCACTGTGAAATTTAACAAAGGGAATTAGCCACAGTATGTGAGCAGTAACTTTAAATAGCAGAAGCGACAAAGAGAACTGTGGCTGATAAATGAAAACTAGTAATTACAATATTAGTACTCCTTCCACATTAAGTTTCTAAACCACATTAAAAGGTTGCTCACAATTCCACTTTTCCTTTCTCTCATCAAAATAGAGCAAAATAAAATATAATAGAGACAAATTGCCGGCATAAAATATTCTTACACATAATGAAATTTCTAATTGTAACAATTAATTTTAAAATATTTTTTAAAAACTTAAAAATATTTTTATAAAGACTGTTTTACCAGGCCAGCCCCAAGGGAAGAAGTGGAACAGACCTCGTTTTTCTCAGCCTTCATCCAGGAGAAATGGACTGTAGCCTTTCTCTTTAATATTTAATCTAAACTTTATTAATTTCTTTAAAAATAAAAAGATTCTGTGTCTAATTTACACTCACCTCTGGGACTGCTCCAAAGCATGGCTCGTGTGATGTAAGGCCTACATAAAAGGCCATATTATCTGGAACTTTCTTTATTATCATTTTAGTTTAGCCATATTTTTCTTCCTGAGCTTTAAAAAGCATTGATCTGAAACAAGCCCTCACACTGAAACTGTCTACACTGCAGGAACACTGTGGAAAGGAAGGTGGAAAAATACCGGGGCTTCTAATCTCTGAAGACCCATCACCAGGACCCCGAGGCTACCATCATTCTACTTCCTGCCATCCAGCAGATGAGAAAGTAGAATGGGTTCGCCAAGAATGGTTTTCCATTATCAACAGCCTTCAGCATGAGATGCACTGAGCCTTTCTCACCTAGTCCCACTGTAGTTGATTCTTCTCACCTGATGAAGCATTTTCATTCTTGGCTAAACATTTTAAGAAAACCAAGAATAGTCACATGGGCATCCTAGTGTAATAAATGCAATGAAAATCAATAGGAAGCTGCAGATGCTTAAAAAATTAATCACTTAAGGCACACATGGTGGATCTTTAATCTTTTGAAGGCCTGTCAAGGAGAAGATGAAGTAGACTTACTCTGTGTGATTCTAGAAGGGTGGAACTAAGATCAACAGGCGGAAGTTGCATGATGAAATATTATAACCCAACATCAGAACTTACAATTGGTCAGAGTCTTTTAAAAAATAAATATATTTCATTTCAAAGTAGACAACTCTTGATCCCTGGTAGGGCCTCAGAGTCATGGTCAGAAGTCACTGTTGGGCATACTATGGAATAGTTTGGTGCCCTACCATGTGGCAGAGATTGCTGTTTGTCCACAGAAATTTAGCCTTTCCCAAACACAGAAAAAAAATTGTCCCTAAGAAATGGCTGCTGAGCTGGGGACTCCACTTCTCAGCCTTGTTTCCACACAGTCGGGGTCCTGTGAGAAGTTCTCACCATTAGAATATCAGCAGAAGCCACATTGTCATTTCTGAGCCATAGCAGTTAGGGAGCTGACGGCCATCATCACCCTCTCCTCCTCCATCTGTGGTTTGGATACTGAGGACTTGGAGTCACAGGAAGGAAGGCAGCTCAGGCCTTGAAAGCTGCCCACAGACCAAGAACACGTGACCTAGATGGATATATAAGCCAGTGTTAAGCCAGTGTCGTCTGGGGATTTATTTACTTTTTACGACAACTACCATTACTACTAGTAAAGTCTTCTTCCAAATGGAAACACAGTGTTGATACTCAGTACATATGTGTTATTTCTGAAGTTTATGAATCACATAGGAATTCTAGAAATATATTTTTTCAGGCATGGATTTCCTAGGACAAATGGTCAGGAATCTGACTTGTTTCAGCCCTAGTTAAGTTTGGGTAGTTTAAGCCAAACCTTCCCAAACAGTTAAAATGGGAGATGTAATTGAGCAGGCGAGCAGCTCCTTACTTCACATGCCCTCAGAGTCATTTTTAGGGTACCCTATAGTTCTTGGGCAGCTTGGGGGACACTGGATTGTTTCCTAATTTCTTCAATTTTTATTGAAAAAAGAAAATGGGCCACAGGCAACAAAAGAGTCCCTAATAGGGACTAGGATGATAATTTCACTGTTGGGTGAGGGACAGATGTGTGTATATATATATATATATATATATATATATTTTTTTTTTTTTTTTGAGATGGAGTTTCGCTCTTGTTGCCCTGGCTGGAGTGCAGTGGCACCATCTCAGCTCACTCCAACTTCCGCCTCCCAGGTTCAAGCGATTCTCCTGCCTCAGCCTCCCAAGTAGCTGGGATTACAGGCATGCACTTCTACGCCTGGCTAATTTTTGTATTTTTAGTAGAGACAGGATTTCTCCATGTTGGTCAGGCTGGTCTCGAACTCCCGACCTCTGGTGATCAGCCCGCCTCAGCTTCCCAAGGTGCTGGGATTGCAGGCATGAGCCACCTCGCCCTGTGAGGGACAGGTATTTATTAACCAGAAACCAGAATCCAAGACTTTTCCTGAAAGACAGCTGAGAACATCTGCCTCCTCAGACTTGCCAGGGCACGACAGGCGTGGTCTGGGTTTCTTCTGTGCACACATCATTCTTTTTTTTCCTTTATAATGGACACTGAATTTCTGTGTAACTGTGAGGGCTGGAGGCACGAAACAGCACGAGGGATGCCAGAGTGCAACCTCAGTTAAACATTCACATCGTTATACCATGCTTCATTGCCACCAGGAATTATGTATTGAAATTGTTTGGGTTGGAAATATGGGTCATGATTTGTAGAGCAGGGGCCTGAGGCAACAAGAGGTTAATCCTTTATCAGGGGCGGTGTCAACCCACGGCAAAACCTGGTTCAGAAGCCGGCGTGTTTATTTCCCTTTGCCGTGCTCAGTTGGACTCAGAGAATGTTATTGCTAAAAGATAAAACCTTTATCTCAAGCCAGATTCCTGCGGAGGGAGGGGAGGGGATGAACAACCCGCTTGTTTTTCTGTTATGTGCTCAGTCTAATCTATACATTCACACAGATCTGTATTTAGAACATGTCTGGTCATAGATTTTTGCATCCAGAGTAGCATATGCAGTTCTTTATGAAGATACCAGGAAGGAGCAGGGATGTTTTTCCTCTAAGTTAGTGTCGGGGGCTCGAGTTCTCGCTGCTCCTCTGGATCAGGTGGGGAAGAACCTGCCTGCTCTGGAAGCTGGTGCTGTCTTTCTCATGGTTATGGTATGGAGGGGTCTGTCATCAGCAGGCATAAGTGGGACTCATTTGGGGCCGTGGTGAGTCGATGCTGTCGATACGGAGCTGAGCTTTAGCTTTTCTTTGACTAAAGAGTTGGCTCTCCTGGATCATGAAGGCTTCAGAAGTGGTGTCAGCACTTTTCCCTTGCAGGCAGTGTGAGTGGGGCCGGGGCTGAGGAGCTGAGCTCTGTGACCTCTGGGGTCCTTCTCGTGCTCACATTCTGCAGGCTAGGACTCCAAACTGCACTCACGCTGCCCCGGCCAGAGGCACTGCTCATTTCAATGAGCATAACTGAAAGATTCTCTGCGTTGAGAGCTGCCTGCTTCTTGGAGAAGCCCAGCCACTGGGACTTTGTGATTCTCGCGTGGCCGGCCCAGATGTGGCAACATTATTAAGCCAACGTCACCAGCTACCCTGCTGTCACCACGTTGTTCCCTTACCTAAATACCTACCTCCACCTCTTTGGGAACGGCCCTGCTGGGTCTGGCAGCCTGCAGGGCCCCTTCCTGGGTGCTCAGCCATGTGTGGCTCTGTGTGGCTGTCCTTCGCCGAGGCTGTGGGTTCCAGGAGGAGCCACTGCCTCTGGGCATGTCCTTCTCGCTGTGTCTGAGGATGTGCAGGGGTGGGTGTGCTGTGTGTGAACGTGTAAACGTGCGACTACAGCTGTTGTGGGGGTTCCTCAGTCCCTCCTCGGATCTGGGGACCCTCAGACATGTGGACACCCATGCCCCTGGCTCCCTCTAGTGGTGCGTGGACCCCATCCTGAAGTTTGCTTCCTGAGTCCCTGGTGTGACTAGGTCTGGAGTCTTTCTATGTTCCAGGAGCCCTGGGAGCGCCCTGACAGGTACCAGTGTCTTATCCCAAAGGCGCTGCGTGCCAGAGAGTCCTGCAAGCTCTGGAGAAGGGTCTTGTTCTTCTCTGCTTCAAGTTCAATGTCCTGCCAGTGCCCTTACCCTAGTCTTTTGCCTTGGAGATTGCATTTGGGGTTTCTTAGCTTCGCTGGCCTATCTCGAAGCCCAAGGTAAAGGGGCAGACATCTCCATCCCCTGGGCTGGAGCCAGCACTGGAGCACCCCCACCCCGGCTCTTGTCTTTGACATTTTGGGTTGAATCTTACCGTCATGTCCCAGAAATTGTTCAGCAAATTTTAATGCCTATAATTCTCAGACTCTGAGAAACGCCACCACCACCGATGATATAAATTGAAACAGCAGCCACAGGCTCAAAACGGAACAAGGCAAACTGGGGCATTTGACCCACCTGACATTTGCTGAGAATTGGGAATTCCTTAATTTTATCTTTTTGCTTAAATTCTATTTTTTTTAAATCAAAGAAATAGGGATTTTTCTCATCTTTCTAAGACAGCACTTACGGGATCTCTATTAGGTTCAGTGGACTGGCACCCCGGAAAGAGCACAATGGGGTGGCTTAGTGGACTGGCACCCCGGAAGGAGCACAGTGGGGTGGCTCAGTGGACTGGCACCTCAGAAGGAGCGCAGTGGGGTGGCTAAGAGCGTGAGCTGTCAGTCTAGTCTATCTGCTCTCAGGGGCTGGCCCCGCCGTTAACTTGCCATGTGGTTTTCAGCAAGTTATTAAACATGTGCTCCTCAGTGTCTTCATCTGAAAAACGTACCTGCCTGAGGTCTCCTGGGAGGGTTAATGGAGCTATTACCTGGAACTACCGTAACTGACATTCAATAAGTGTTAGCTGTTATTATTAGAATGAAGAGAGCACCCAAAACATACACTTCCATCAACTGTTGCTTCAACATGTTTGTGCCTCAAGATCTCACCAAAGTCAAACTAATCTGGCTTTTGGAAATTGAGAAAAAGGTGAGCGGTCTTGCTGAGACCTGATTCGCCAAATACTAGCTCACCGTGTGTTTGTGGCTGATGCAACCGTTGGAAACGAGGCTGGAGAGAGCCGGATGCCTGCGGAGTGGAGTCATGGCATGGGCTTTATTTGTAGACGGCTGATTACATTCTGACCCAAGTTATCTTGGGATGGCTTTTAAGTGGCCTGTGTGAGATATGTTTTGGGCTGAAGCCTGGCTCTTGGAGAACAGGTGTCCACCGAGAGCATTGGCACTGGCCTTGGAAACTTTGTGGGAGACAAAGCCTGGGTTTAATCCAACGGTCCGCAGGTCCCCCACCTCAGGGAAAGGCCCATTGGGCAGTGGTCTCAGACCTAAAAGCAGGGATACTGGCTATGAATGGTGGGGTGGAAAAAACACACAACGATGGTTTCCAAAGCTTGTCAGTTGCCAATGTTTTATAAAAGTAAAACATAATGATGAGGAGCTGGGGAATAAATGCTTCCGATAGACGAGGTGACGCTGAATTTGGCGCTTGCGATAACATGTTGAATATTCAGCTCGTCCATCACACCAAGCCTCTTGAAGCCTGTGGTCCCAAGGAGCAGAGCTGGTAAGTCTGAGCAGCTTTCCCAAGTCACTCAGTTCTGGGACCCAGCAGCAACCACGTGCTCCCTGTGGCCTGTCCTGATCCCTGCTTCCATTGGGACCTATTCCTGCTTTCTCTCTGAATGCTGAGATGCTGTATTTTTCCCATGGTGTAAGCACACCAACATGTATTTTTCCAGGAGCCTAATTGTAAAGAGCAGTCAGACTTGGAGGAAATGGTTACGAAATTTGTCTGAATCAGAAATGCATCTCCTCTAGTGGATATGAAGGGAATGGCGCGGTTGCTTCCTAGAGGTCTCCTTTCTGTCTCCTCCTGACCTTTTATAAAAGAAAGAAGCAAAGGGAAGAATGAAAAATGTACCAGCGACTGTTTGACTTCTTTCAGCTCCCATCCCTCACGTTGACATGGACCAACATAGACTTAAAATAAAGCCGGTGTAGGGGGAGGAGCGGTGGGCTCCAGAGTTTGGAACTGGTCCCCACCATCAAAGGCTGGGCCGCACAGTGCAAGGAGAGCAGGATGTCCGTGAGAATCCAGCGCTGAGCTCCCTCCTATTCAAACGCGAATCAAGACAAAGCTTGCCCCCACACCCCGCCTCATGCTCCCTCTCAACAGGGCCACACACTTGCTTCTCCTTCCAGACGAGGGGCGTCCCCCGCCCCATGCTGCTGGAAGAGGCACTTGGAACACTTTCCCTTTTGCTTCTCTTTTTTGGGAGGTTGTTGTTATTGTGGTTGTCATTGGCTTCGAGTATGGCTGGGGGTGAGTTGCCCAATAGTTATGTGGTACTTCTCAGGCGCTGTCGCCCAAATATGGAACTGTGGCAGTAGGAACACCTTATGAAAATAGCATGAAAATGTGTAATGTGCCATAAATAAACAGAGTGACCGCCAGGAAGCTGTGCTAATCACTGCTTTGATGTCACCCGGATTACTGTATTTTTTAAGGGCCTCGTGTTTCTGCCTGCTTGTTTTAACTCAGCTGCCACTGCTCTGTGAAAGGTTGGATTCAGTTTTCCAGCTCTTCTCCCCTTCGCCGTGACAGCTGTTGTCCCTTGACTCACAGGAAAGCGATGTCTCCACCCTTCCCCGGCTCCCAGCCCTTTCCTGGCAGGACTCCTGCGAACCTCACTCTTCGTCCCTGCCCTGAGGTGGCCGAGGGTGAGGACGGCCGCCTGGCCCGAGTCCAGGCACTCCCAAAGTTCCTGTGTCATTGGCCAGCCGGTCCCAGGACTCTGCAGCAATGTCCTATTTTTAATCTCTGGTAACCTGGCGTTGTCTTACTTGGCCATGCCATGTCGGGAAGTGGAAGTTTGGCTTGACTTGTGTAGCAAGGAGCATGGAGGAGCATGAGCCCCTCGCCGCGCGGAGCTTGCAGGAAGAAAGTCCCAGACCCTTCTGTTTCGGGTTATCAGGGTTTTTTGGCTTTGCCTACACCCTGGCAGTCATTCAGAAAAAAATCCCAATTCTGAATTGCTTCTCATGAGTCTACACGTTCTTTGGTTTGATAAGAGCTCAAGGCTGCCTTCCTTGATCTTAGGATTCTGTGATGTCACAAAGCACAGGTGAATGCCAGACGCCGTCTCCTTCCTGTAGCTACCCAGGTAAGCACTTGCCCAGGTGACCTCTCGGCAGCCCTGGTGCAAGTTCCATCCACGCCCGGGGCCATCCCGGCTCGGCTGCTGGGTCCAGGAACGCCCTCTTGTGGTTGGAAGAGCTTTTACAGACTGTAGTTTTTTAAAAAACAACTACATTAGTAAACATTTTCTCAATTTTTTGTGTTTTATCTAATCTTGGGAGTGAAAAAATGGTAGTTTTTAGTCTGAGGATAAGTAGGGGAGAGGGAGAGAAATCAGACGTAGTTTTAGTATCATCGTCGCTGTATTCAAGCCCCAGTCAGTGGAGATTTCCCCTTCCCAGCGTGGACATTGAAGATATCTCTTTAATGGTCTGTTTGTCTTCTGGATTATTTTCCCTTACCTTGGTTAACTGTGTCAAAAGTAAGCTAAATTTTCTTGAAACACTTTCTTTAGTTTTGTCACTGCTTTGTTCAAAAAATGTTCAAAGCTGCCATCTGGATAGTTTAAAGGCTGAACCCTCCATAGGCTCAAGGCTCCTCCAGGGTCTTCATAAACCGAGTTCCTCCTCTCCCAGGAGTGTCTCTGTCCATCCCACCACGCGGTCTTCCCTGCCTGGCCCTTTGCGGAGGCTTCCACTTTAATCCCTTGAAGCTTGCAGTTCATGCGATTTTGCTGCTTTTATCTTTTGAAAACAATGATCCTCGCCCTATCTAGATGATCTCTCCTGGGAAGGGGCCAGCTCTTCACTTTTTCTTCCTCTTTGGTTCATATCAACAGCAGCAGCAATGGTGGTGGTGATATGTGTGGCTCTTTCACAGCTCACCAGGCACTGGCGAGGCTCTGCGTGAGCATCAGTTTACCTAACCTCACGGAGCGTTGTGGCATCTGCATTATGAGTCCCATCTGCATTATGAGCCGGAGCAGCAGAGGTGCAGACAGGCCACGGAGGTTGTCCTGCTTGCAGGCGGGAAGGAGAGGGGGCCAGGGTGGCATGCAGCTGCACTCCTGTGTCGTCTCACCGTCTTACAAAAGACCCTGTGATGTGAGTTTGTTTTGACAGTTACAGTCATAAACGTAATGGTGAAAGGTTCAAGTTCTCTGCTTTCAGACATGAATATAGAAAACGATCTGGAAAAATAAAGGATATTTAAAAATATTGTACATTATTGAATATACAAGAAAATATGTGACAAAAGCAAATTAAGATCTATGTCTCTGATGCACTCTTATTGGTAGATTAGTGATCATTACATCTTAGGAAGCTGCTGCCTCTAAGTAGCAGAGAGCCCAACCAATTGGCTTCAGGGGCAGCGAACTGACTGGCCACCTTCACCTGGTGGCTTTCTGGTTTACTCAACAGCTCCAGCAGCATGCAGTGCTCAGGTCCGTCTTCTTTCCACTGGTGGCTGCTGGTGAGCTAAGATGTAGGCTTCTGAGACCCACGTTTGGGCAGACAATGTTGAAAGGGCTCGCAGAAGCTCTTCCAGAGCAGCTGGGAAGGACCTTCTCAGGATTCCCCAGTGGAGCTCACCCTTGTCCCAACCCATCCTCAAGGACCCCACATAGTCAGGCTTAAATAGGGATGCTTACGGAGGGCTCCCTCAACAGCAGTAACAACGGGGACTTTGCTGGGAAGGAGGGAGGGAGGCATGTGGTCCAGCGATGATGCTCCTGGCATGGCATGTTAGATCCCAGGTTATGGTTTTGTTTCTTCACTTTGCTTCTTCACTGAGGATGAGTGTACTGTGGGATGGCAAGTTCATATTTCTCTCTGTAAAGAGAAAAAATTGGTATCTCACCTCAGGCAGCCTACCAGTGTGTATGAAATGAGCTGGAAGCCGTGCACAGGGTCCAGCCAACCATCGGCTCCTCTCTGCGTGTTTCCGACTCCTGACTGCACCCCTGTCCTTCGTCATGGAGCTGGCCCATGCCTGTTGAGCACTTGCCCTGTGTCTCTGTTCTAGGTGTGGGGACACAGTGGCAAGTCAGGCTGTCCACGTGCTTACTCTCAGCTCAACTGTGGAACTGGGGAGTTCACAGTTCAGAGAGGGAAAAGAGCAGTGGACTAAAGAACTAAAGGGTCACTGTGAATGGTGGTGTTCAGACTTAGGACTTGCAAGATGGCCCAGGAGAGCATTAAACCAAGCTCAGGGCCCTTCTGAGTGTGGGCCTCATGCAGCGGTGTTGACTTTGCACCTGTAGCAATGGCTCTGGTCAGGGCACCTGTCCAAGGAGGTGACATTTGGATTAGGTCATAGTGAGAGCTGGGATAGAATATTCCAGCTATGGTCCTAATGGAGTAAGCAGCGTGGCTTGTGGAGTATCCAGCGAGAAGGGGCAGCCAGGGGAAAGTGGTGCAAAGAGGAGCAGAAGAGGGGGCAGGTGCCTGGGATGGTGGGGACTTCGGGGTGCTTCCCCAGATTCAACACCATATGGTGCAGGGTGACAGCTGCATGGATTGTATTCTCCACCAATGGGGGACTGATATGGTTTGCTGTGTCCCCACCCAAATCTCATCGTGAATTGTAGTTCCCATAATCCCCATAAGTCATGGGAGGGACCCTGTGGGAGGTAATGGAATCATAGGGGCAGTTATCCCATGCTTCTGTTCTCGTGATAGTGAGTCAGTTCTCACAAGATCTGACGGTTTTGTAAGGGGCTTTCCTCACCTTTGCTCAGCACTTCTTCCTGCCACCATGTGAAGAAGGTTGTGTCTTCTTCCCCTTCAGCCGTGATTGTGAAGCCTCCCCAGTCATATGGAACTGTAACTCCTTTAACCTCTTTTTCTTTTTCCTTTTTGTCACCTAGCTGGAGTGCAACGGTGTGATCTCTACTCACTGCAATCTCCGCCTTCTGGGTTTAAGCGATTCTCCTGCCTCAGCCTCCTGAGTAGCTGGGATTACAGGCATATGCCACCACGCCCAGCTAATTTTTTGTATTTTTAGTAGAGACGGGGTTTCACTATGTTGGATAGGATGATCTTGAACTCCTGACCTTGTGATCTGCCTGCCTTGGCCTCCCAAAGTGCTGGGATTACAGGCGTGAGCCACCGCACCCAGCAAACCTCTTTTTCTTTATAAATTATTCAGTCTCAGTATGTCTTTATTAGCAGTGTGAGAACTGACTACTACAGGGACTTAAACAAAGGTGTGTCCTGATCCAATGTATGCCCTAAGGAGATCCCTTAGAGCAACAATGCTTTCTGGGTAGGATGACGGAGATTGGCTCAGAGGCTGGTCCAGTTGCTCAGAAAAAGAATTATGCAGCATAAAACTGACCAAAGGTTTTTATATATACTGATGAATGTTTCTTTACATGAGCTCACATTTATCATATTTATTAAAATGTAGATTATACCATGGCGCTTGCATGGGCTTTGATACCTACATAAGGTTGGTATGGTTTGGCTGCGTCCCCACCCAAATCTTATCTTGTACCTTCTGGAATTCCCACGTGTTGTGGGAGGGACCCAGTGGGAGATGATTGAATCATAGGGGCAGGTCGTGCCCGGGCTGTTCTCAGGATAGTGAATGGGTCTCATGAGATCTGATGGTTTTAAAAACGGGAGTTTCTCTGCACAAAGTCTCTCTTTTTTGCCTGACACCATCCACATAAGATGTGACTTGCTTCTCCTTGCCTTCCGCCATGATTGTGAGGCCTCCCCAACCACGTGGAACTGTAAGTCCAATGAAACCTCTTTCTTTTGTAAATTGCTCAGTCTTGGGTATGTCTTTATCAGCAGCGTGAAAACAGACTAATACAAAGGTTCTATACTGACAAGTGTGTGAAACATGATATTATACAGCTAATGCTTATTTAAAATCTGAAAACCAATGGAAATATCCTATCTCAGGAGAGCTCAGCTTCATCGAGGTGTATCCACCCTGCCTCCTCCCGCCTGGTCCTGCCTTGTTTAGAAATGAAGAGTGATTCTTTAGTTGACAGAGATTTATTAAGCCTTAATATTCCAGGCACTGGAGAACCCAAAACAAAACAGAAAACAAAATCCTTGCCTTCATGGAGCTTTGACTGGGGGAGAGATAGCAAATAAATAAAAATTGCAGTGTGCCAAATGGTGTTGAGTGCTAGGCAGGAGGCTGAGGCGGAAGGATGGGGATGGGATGGTGGCTTTCTTGGACAGGATGATCCTGGGGGCCTCTCCAGGGTCTCCATGGAGACTGCGGGTTGGGACAAGCTATGTGGATATTTCCAGCATGAGACTCCAGGCAGCCCGAAGGGGCAGGGGTGGCCACAGACACAGCTGAGGCAGGTGTAAATTGCTTCTGCTTCTGGATTAACCCTCACATGTTTCTTTATATCTGTGACAAGGAACAAAGAAGTACATTTCTTTTACAGGCTTAGTACCCCTTATCTGAAACGCTGGGGACACACGTTTTAGGTTGCGATTTATTTTTTAATCTTTGAATATCTGCATTATTCTGGCTAGTTGAGTATTCCTAATCTGGGAATATAAAATCCAAAGATGCTCTTTTAAGTGTGACCTTTGAGTGTCATGTTGGTGCTCAAAAAGTTTTGGATTTTGGAGCATTTGAGATTTCAGATTTTTTGATTAGCAATGTTCAGCCTATTCCTGCAAGTCCGCAAGTTTTCAGGCCACATTGTGAATTGTTCTCTGAGCCTTTTTGATCTGAGTTTCTAACTTTGCTTATCAGTATTGTGCCTGACCAGGAAAATTTCTGTCTTCTAGGGTTTCCCTCTCTTTTATTAAACTACTTGTTATTGAGACTAAATATCTTCTTGTGATGAGAATACTTGAATTCAGAATCTGTTACTAAAGCTACGGGTATGCGAAGTATAAAATATACCAGTCTGGGAGAAAATATCAAGATACAGAATTTTCTTAATTTTGATTGCTTCTCTCCACATCATACAATAACAACCATATTCTCAAAATTGCAAAAGGAAGATCAGGAGTGTTCATCTCTCTTTTTCTTCTGTCTCCGTGCTTCCCTTCTTTCCCTGTTATTTTCCAGAACCAATTTTTCATGTGCAAAAAACAGAAATGAACATTTTTTTTGAAAGGAATTCTAAAATGTCTATTGGTACCCTTTTATCCTCCTAAAATATGTAGAGTATATTTATTTATTAGTTTTATGAGGTGTAATTGATATTAAAAAGTTACATATCTTTAACATAAATATCTTGATGAGTTTGGACATAAGCACACTCCTGTGATACCATCACCACAATCAAGGCACTCAACATGCCCATCACCTCCAAAAATGTTCTTGTGCTCTTGTGTGTACGTGTGTGTGTGTGTGTGTGTGTGTGTGTGTGTGGTTTTTTTACATTTTGGTGTGTGATACGAAGAGTTGACAAAATTTATCCTTTTAAAGTTCACAATACTATATTGTTAGTTACAGTGTTGTTTTTGTACAGCAGATCTCTAGAATTTAATTCATTTTGCTTAACAAAAACCTTGTATGTATTGAGCAAAAAGTCCCCGTTTCCCCCTAGTCCCAGGCTTGGACAGCCACAATTCTATTCTCCGCTTCTATGAGTTTGACTGTTTTAGATCCCTCATATAAAATTTAATGCTGTATAAGTGAAATTATACAGTATTTGTCTTTTGTAGAGTTTTTTTTTTGAAAAGGTTAAAGCAATTAGACATCTTGCTAAATCTCCCCACTCCACTCAATTATCATGCATTTCCCTGGCTTATGTCTGCTCACATGCAACCATGCCCCCAAGATGAGAGATACGCTTTGCTCTTTTGCTTATCTATGAAAGGTCCTTGCATCACATGTTGTACATGGCAAATCCTCCGCAGGTATTTGTGAATTGTATTTGAACTTACTCTCAAATCCAGGTACTAGAGAACAGTGCTCCAGTCACTGTGAGGGCAGAACCTCAACTTCCCCAGTACTTACGATAGGACTTTGCGGACTGCAGGTAATCTTCGCCACAAGTAAAACTGTGTTATCTCAGCTTAGAGTTAAATCTCTATTTAAGATGTCTGAAGGCTACTTGAGGGTCTGTTATTACCTGGAAGTGCTGAAGGGCTCAAGAGCTCAATTTTCTTTTCAACCTTCATTTTGAAATTTTGAGACCGTTTTGAATCTTGGTATTTTGTGAGCTATCACCGAGGGGCTTGTCTAGATAACACGATGAGCTCTCCCACGGCTGATCCAGTGGCAGTATTCTCCCAGGCACTGATTGAAAGCCCCCATTACGGGTGAACTCAAAGTTACAACGCTTTGTGGGCCAGCAAAAGATAAACTGTTGGACAGAATTTGTTGAAGCAAAAAACATCAAATGGTAGGGATGAATACAATTTAGAAGAAAAGGAGTCAGTGACAAGATATTTTGTATGTGGTTGGAAGTTGAAAGGAGAATTTGAAATCCAATGAAGTCCCCAAGGTACCCATTAATAGCCTATTTCATGTGTTTGATTCTTGCAAAGCGTAGATATTATGCTACAGAGTCTCCTAAAATTAAAGAGATACGGCTGAAAAATATCACATTTGATTTATACGTTCTTCAGGTTTTTTGGATTTTAAACCTGAAGCTTTTCTGTTATTTATTTACTTTTTTGCTTGCATTGGTATTGACAAAGAGATTTGCCTACATTTTAACTTGAGAGAATGTTATTTTTTCCCTAGGCCAGAAAACAAACCAAATAGTAGGGTATTCTTATTTTTCTGCCTCCAAAAATCCTTGGTTGAATTCTCTTTCCCTCCTTATTCACAATTCATTTTATCAAAGAAAGATAAACCTGGGAAAAAATGCTCCCAGGAGACCTGTCTTACCTAAGTCTGTGTAAAGAATCTGAGCTCAGGACCTGAAAAACCACCTCATAAGGCCAGATGGCCATTTTCCTTTTGTTCTCTCTTGAATTTCCCCTCTTTTAAGTCCTCTCTCTCAAGTTCCCATTTCTCTGTTGAGAATTCTCTCTCTTTCCCGGTGCCTTCTCCCCTCAGGCTCCTGCTCCATTTCCCATCTCAGGGGAAAATATCAAATGGAAGATGGGCCCCAGGTCCATTTGCCAATCTCACTCTTTCATGTATCTCAGCAGATCAACTTTTCTCAGAAATTCCACATCTTTTCCATCCTGGAAACTGGCACATGTATATGCTTATTTTATTTGCATATAGGGAATAATAATTTCCAAAATCCTTATCCAAGTTGGGACCCTACATTTTTTTTATTGATTCCTTAAGTTTTTGTTAAAGTCTTCTGTTCAGAATGTCCCTCCTTCTATGACTAATTCAAAATGTTCTGCATAGGTGACCTCAGAAGCAAGTATCACAGAAACTGAAGCCATCAGAGTAAACTATGGAGAAAACACACTCTTAAAAAAATCAAATTGAAGATTGAGGAGTCTTTGGTAGTGGCTGTTCTGTTTTGTTTATGTTTTTGGTATGCAAAGATGCAAATTCAAGTCTAGGCTCTGCCACTTGTAAGCCACAAGGCCGTGACGAGCTGGTTATTCATGCCGAGCCCCTGCGCCTCAGCTGTGCATTGGAATAATGATGCCTGCTCACCTGGATGTGATCTGGATCAAGGAGTGGCTGCATGTGAGAGCAACTTTGAAGTGCAACAGAGATTTCGTGTGTTAATGTTGTTACTGGCATTGCTATTACCGTTGAATTGTAGAAACATTTATTCACCAATATGCTAAAACTACAGATTTCTTTGTTAAAAATGACTTTTCCCCTGGTCATTGTTATTCCTTTATGTTTTTAAACAAATTTTGTTTGTGTATGTCTGGGCCTACTTTATGCCAGGGGCTGTGATGGGTGTTGGCAAAAAAAAAAAAAAAAAATCGCCTACAAAAAAACCACAAACACAAAAAACAGAGAAACATTTGACCTGCCTGGGTGAACATCGTGACCTAGTACAAGAGACATGTGTAAACCGATGGTTATTACAAAGTATGATAACCCTGGGAGCAAGAAGCAGAAGACTATATATTTACGCTGGTGTCTCTGCATCACCTGGCAGAAACAGGATTTCCTCCCACGAATGTAGAGGCACATGGTCACTCTAGGATGCATAATTATAGGTATCATATTTGTGACACGGGGATGCCTCTGAGCATGTGGATACCTTTGGGGTTCTAAAATATTCTTCTACTTCAACTTGAATTTTTCATTTTTAAGTAGCATTTATTGAGAACTCTATATATGCCCAACACTGCAGCCGCTGCTTGGAAAACAAGTACCGAGCTTTCTTCCTTTAATTAATTATACTCTTCTAGAGGAATTGAACTCACGAAACAACTAACATGTTTGGGACAACATAAGGTAACATAGTAGTTCTAGCTGGTTATCTAGATCCAGTACTGGACGGGAAAAGAGCCGGACAAACCACAGAGATAAAGGGTGTATGGAAAGCTCTGAACCAACAACGGCTGATCCTTTGGAATATTACTGTTTAACAAAATAACAACTACTCCTCCTCCTACTCTCACCCCATGACCATTGAAATTTCATGGTAACCTCTGCTTTGGGCTCTTTAGACAAATGTTCTCCAGCCCTCACAATGATCCTCCAGGCTTTATCCTCATTTAACAGGGGAGGAAACAGACTCAGAGAGTTAGGTGTTCACACGGCTCAGCCAGCTAATAGGTTGCACTGCTGGAATTTGAACCAGGATATTTCCAGCTTCAGAACTTCCTTCATTCCAGTGCACATGAGTGTGGTTGAAGCCTAGGGAGAGCAGATGAACAGTTGTAGCTGAATGTGTTTGGACAGGGAATGTGCAGGCAGGGAATGCAGGGGAGAGACAGTGAAGGGAGTGAAGCTGAGCCACAGATGAGAACTCTGAGACCAGCAGAGGAAGAGGCCATGTCTTTGAACGTCGTTCTCCTGGACTTCAGAGGCACTGTTGGGGATTTCCCATGTGACTTCAGGACTGATTTAAAGTGTCCAATCACTTGAATGAATATTTACAAGATGTGTTTATAGGGCTGGGTGCAGTGGCTCATGTCTGTAATCCCAGCACTTTGGGAGGCCAAGACAAGCAGATCACAAGTTCAGGAGTTCGAGACCACCCTGGCCAACACGGTGAAATCCCATCTCTACTAAAAATACAAAAATAAGCGGGGCATGGTGGCGGGCCCCTGTAATCCCAGCTACTCGGGAGGATGAGGCAGGAGAATCGCTTGAACCTGGGAGAAAGAGGTTGCAGTGAGCCGAGATGGCGCCATTACACTCCAGCCGGGGTGACAGAGCGAGACTCCATCTCAAAAAAAAGAAGATGTATTTATCAAAAATACAGAGATACTGCAATTCCAGCATGAATATATGGAATGTTAAGAGTTAGGATTTCCAAACAGCTCAAAAATGTGGATAATGTCCTAACCCTAGCAAGATGAATTTAATAGAATAAATGTAAAAGCGTGTCCTTGTGTTAAATCCAACTGCAAAAACACAGAAGAGACATGGCTAAATAGTAAGATATGTGAAAGAGTTTCAAAGATCTTGCCAGCCCAACCCTGCTATAAACTGTGAGTGTGAGGGGGCAGCACACATGCCACATTCGCTCGCATTGGTAGATGGAGGAGGTGCGGGGCAGGCTGTTGCAAGGTCAAGTGTATGCAGAATTCCATTCCTGGGATGAAAGAGTGCAGCACATAGGAAAGGCAATAGCTGGGACCTTGAGTCTGATCAAGAGAAGACTAAGTGGGGAGATGAGAGCTGCTGTGAAATACTTACGGGACCACCGTAGGGGAGAGGGATGGAAATAGTTCAGGGAGCTCTAGAGGGCAGGGCTGCTTGCAGTGGGGAAATGGTAGAGAATTGATTTCAATTCATTCCAGGGAAGAAGAATGTTCTCACAATTACAGCTGTCCAGTGGCTGAATGGGCTGCCTCACGGTGGAGTAATGAGAACTATGGCCTACTTGAGAAAATTTAATTACCAGGAAGTGCCCAAGTGCTCAATTTTAGTTCTAATCCCCTTTTAAGAACTTAAAAATAGTATTGAACCCTGTCGTCTGCTATATTAGTGGGTGATAGTGCCTTTCGTACATTATATGATTTCCTACATTATGTATTTTTAAGTTATTTTCTTTTTTAAAGGCAGAAACAATGTTCTTTCTGTTGACTTGTGAATAATTGTGTTGAATACTTCCCCTGGAGAGCTATGAGCCTTTATGTGTGTTTGATGTTGAAAAAAGTAGGGTCATTGCTAAATGCTTCTTTCTCGTGATGAAAGTTGACATTGAGACTGGCAGTGACGAGGCTTGCTAACACGTATCTTTGCTGCTGCACTGCAGTTGTCTGTGGACTTGTATGTCTCCATCACCTGATGGTAATTTTTGTGAGGACAGTGGCTTTGTCTTAATATCCTCTATAGTCCCAAACATTGGGCTGTAGTAATTATTCAATTAAGTTTTTTTTTTTAAAAAATGAATAAATGATTTACTAGAGACATTCAGGTAGACTATAAATAAATAAGTAAATAAACAAATAAACCGGGGATGTTGTAAATTGATTTATATCCCAGGCCAAAGTTTAGTCTCAGACCGTAACGCATTCTCGCCTCTAAGATTGTGTGGTTATGTCCCCAGCTTCATTCTAGACACTTACATGTGGAAGGGATTCCGAGGAAAATAGAGATGTTTGTGGAAGGGTCAGCAGAGCAAACAAGGGGCGGGGTAGCCACAGAGAGGGCTTTGTGGAAGACGTGAGCAGTGAGCTGGGCAAAACAAGTATGGAATTTGGGCTGGCAGTGAGTACTGGGGAAGCCAAAATAGCTTAAGTGGATTGCGTGGAATTAGAAAGGAGTGGGAACATGACCATAGCGAGCTGTGGTTTCTAGAGCAATCCACTTAGGACCAGCACTGAAAGATCTGGATTACGGAGGGACCAGGGAGGGAGTGGGACTGAAGCTGGAGGAGAAAATCCAACGGATGTTGCCAGGGCTCCCAAGAGTACTAGAAACTGACGTTGTCTGTTTTGAAAAATGAGAAACTGGTTTTCGTGCACATCGAACTATCCATGCGAAGAAAGTAGCGTGGTTTGCAGAGTGAAGGAAACATAATTAAAACAGTTAAATATGTGAGGCTGTCTGTTCTGATTTAGAATTGTGTGTAGAGAACTAAATCACAAACAAAGCTCCCTTCCTACCTGACCCTCATCCCACTTTGGCTGTACCTGAGGACAAGTGTTTAGCATCACAGCATGCTAATGACGGCAGACGATTTGAGAATGTCCACTCCACTTCCCTGAGGAAACAAAGGCTGAGTGTCTGTGGTTAGTTAGAAGTGGATGGAGGACTCAAAGCAAAGTCTCTCTACTACTCTGTCAGAGTGTTCTCTGAACCCATCGATGAAACTGTGGCCCCCAAATACTGAAGCTGGCTGAGTCAAATGGTAAGTGAACTCCAGCTGTATTAGTCCATTTTCACACTGCTGATAAAGAAAGACCTGAGACTGGATGATTTATAAAGAAAAAGAGGTTTAATGGACTCACAATTCCACAGGGCTAGGGAGGCCTCTCAATCACGGCAGAAGGTGAAAGGCACATCTAACATGGCAGCAGACAAGAGAGAATGAGAGCCAAGTGAATGGGGTTTCGCCTGATAAAACCATCAGATCTGGTGAGACTCGTTCACTACTATGAGAACAGTATGGGGGAAACCGCCCCTGTGATTCAATTATCTCCCACTGGGTGCCTCCCACAACATGTGGGAATTATGGGAGCTACAATTCAAGTTGATATTTGGGTGGGGACACAGCCAAACCGTATCACCACCTTCCAGTAGTCTGTGTGATATGCATATAGGAGACAGAACTGTAAAAAGACTCGTGGCTGTATAGCACGCACAGCACAGGGTGGCAGAGAAGGGCCTGGTGAGGAAGGTGGGAGGGGGCTGCTTGGAGCCCAGGGCGCTGCTGACCGGCCAGAAACGTGCTTGGCACCACATAGGCCATAGCTTGCTTCAGCCTTAGACCAGCCTCTGAGGTGGAGCTGACCCCACTTAAAAGGATGGAAATGCAGGCCAAAGAAGTGGAGTCCCCTGGCCAGGGCCACACAGCTACAAAGCGGCAGAGCTGCATCCCCAGCTGGGAGCAGTGCTGAGGGTCATGCTGTGTGCTCTGTCCCCATGAGCTTCTCAGTGGTGATGTGGGGTGTGGGTGTGGACGTCTGTGTGCTGTGGTATTTATTTGAGTCTGAACGGTGCCCGCCTCAACTCTGCATGCTAATTCCCCAAGTCTCTGTACCTCAGACAGGTCCTTATTTGGAGAAAGGATCTTGCAGAGGAAAGCAAGTTCAAATGAAGTCATGGCCCTACTCTCATGTGACTGGGGTTCTCATAAAACGGAGATGAGCCGGAAGACAGTCATCTCTCTGCAAGCCAAGGAGAGGGGCCTGGAGCTGGTCCTTCTTCACAAGCCACTGACAACTTGATTTCTTGGGTTCCAGCCTCCATGACTGTGAGACAATTAGTTGCTGTCATTTATGCCACCCAGCCTGTGGTACTTTGTAACGGCAACCTAATATCATGGTGTTATGGTGTTATTAGTTTTTATTGGCCTTCTTTATTGAAAGATGTTTTTCTGAGTTCCATATAAAGCTAAGTAATGTGAAGCTTTCTTTTCCTTATGGTGGTAAAATATATATGTAACATAAAATTTTATATTTTAACCATTTTTAAATGTACGTTCTGTGGCATTAAGTGCTTTTACAATGGTGTTCAACCCACTATACATTTCCCAAAGTTCTTATCCCCCCAAACAGAAACTTTAGGGCAGAGCTTTCTAAATCCATCGCAACGTTTATTTATGCTTAAGGTACCCATTCCTGCATAGTTCTGAAGTTGCCTGTAAGAAATAGGCTTGTGCCCATCTCAAGTACCACTATTGTTAGCTGGCAACCAAAGTCAATGTTACATAAAGAAAGATGCTAGCGGCCGGGCACGGTGGCTCATGCTTGTAATACCAGCACTTTGGGGGACCGAGGCAGGTGGATGATGAGGTCAGGAGTTCGAGCAGTCTGGCCAGCACTGTGAAACCTTGTCTCTACTAAAAATACAAAAATTAAGGGGGCATGGTGGTGGGTGCCTGTAATCCCAGCTGCTTGGGAGGCTGAGGCAGGAGAATCGCTTGAACCTGGGAGGTGAAGGTTGCACTGAGCTGAGATTGTGCCACTGCACTCCAACCGTGGCAACAGAGCCAGACTCATCTCTAAAAAAAAAAAAAGACGCCAGCTATTAATTCCCTGAAGTGGTTCTTACATTGTCTTCTCCGCTGCCCTCTCCTTGTCCCTGAGCTCAGACCCTCGCGCCTGCTCCAGGCAGACTCCTGCAGCAGGGCCTCTGCTCTGCCCTGGAGCGGTCTTCTTGGATCACACATGGTGCGTCCTCAGTTCTCGGTTTCAGTTTACACATCACTCCTCAGAGACACCTTCCCTGATGATCCACCTCAAATGCCATGTGCCCACTCATGCTCTGCTTCTTTTTCTTTTTTTGTGAGAATCTCACTCCATTGCCCAGGCTGGAGTGCAGTGACGTGATCTTGACTCACTGCAGCCTCAGCCTCCCCAGGCTCAGGTGATCCTCCCACCTCAGCCTCCCAAGTAGTTGGGACCACAGGTGTGTGCCATCAAGCCTGGCCAATTTTTGGTCATTTTTTTATAGCAACAGAGTCTTGCTATATTGCCCAGGCTGCTCTTGAACTCCTGAGCTCAAGCAATCCACCCGCCTTGGCCTCCCAAAGTGCTGGGGTTGGAAGTGTGAGCCACCATGCCTGCTTCTTAAAAATAACAATGGCCACCGCCTGACATCACAGTCTGTCTCCATTTGCGACGTCTTCCTCACTAGAATAAGATGGGACTTTGCTTGCTGCTATCTCTTCTGAGAAGAGCACCTGGCCCCTCATAGGCATTCCATAGATATCTGTTGAATGAATGTGCTTTTCGTTCATTGATACATTCTCAGGAGGGACACTTGGCCTATGCTTGGAAGAGGGGAGCCCCAGCTGGCTTTTCATAATTACAAATCTGACTCCCTGCCAGACCCTGCCTTTCAGCATCCACACCACGTGGACTTTGTCCTTTGGGAGTCACTTACCCTATGGATGGCCCTCTGGGTGGTGTTTGTCAGGACAACTCAAATCTTGGGCAGCCCATCCTTGCCTGGCTCTGGGCTAAGGGCACCCTCCCCTGTCCCTGCATGCTGTTTCTCACTTGGTGGCTCCAGAGTGCCCCTCACCCCAGATATGGTCAATTCCAGGGTGTCCAAGTGTGAGGTTCACTCAGGCCTTCCTGAGGACCCTTCACTGGGTGTAAGGAGGTGAGGGAAGCAGGGTGCAATTCTCTCCAAAGAAGTTCTCACTTTCCCATCTGCCTTGATCGAACTTTGAGCCTTGGGACAAGGGGTGGTTGTCATGTCTTCAGAGCAGTTCATGTTGGGGGAGAGGGTCACTCCTAAGAACATTCTTGATAGATGGTCTACCCCTTTCTTAGAATGTGTCAACACTTGACACTTGTTATAAACCCCGGGACCTCAGAGGACACTAAAACCCCAGAAAAATTTCCTTTTACCACCCCATGGTGCTATCTCTATCTTCACTCCACCTTTTCTTCTTCACTGTTGTCATCCATCCCTCTGTGTCCCCATCAAAGCTGCAGCACTGATCCACTTGGTGCAGCATCCTCAGTGATTCGCCCCCTTGTCATACTCACCTTGCAAATATAGATGAGGCTCAAATCAACCCCGCTGTCCACCTCATCCAGTCTTCCATGGTGCTGGGCACTGCTGGAAAGAATGGCATCGTCTCAGAGGCCAGTACTGCTTCACCTTATGCGGGATCCGCAACCTGCTTAACTTTGTATATAATTTCCCATAGTGACTTTTTAATGTACTATTTCATTATTTCCAGAAGCTATTTTATTTTTATTGGTATACAATATTTGTACATATTTATGGGGCACAAGTGATACTTTTATGTATGCATACAACGTGTAATGATCAAATGAGGGTAATTGGGATACCCAAAACGTCAAACCTTTATCTTTTCTTTATGTTGGAAACATTCTAATTTTTCTCTTCTATTTTGAACTGTTATTGTTAATTATAATCACCCTTATACTATTTAACTGTATTTTTCTTCCCAGTAGTCAACCTCTTTTCATTCCCCCGACATCTCCCTCAGCTCCTCCCTTCTCTTTTCAGCCTCTGGTAGCTACAAATCAACTCTCTACCTCCATGAGAATACTGTTTTAGCTCCCACATATGAGTGAGTACATGTCTTTCTGTGCATTACGGTAATGACAAGTGACAAGATTTTGTTATTTTTATGGCTGAGTAATACTCCATTGTGTATATTTACTACATTTAAAAAATCTATTCATTTATTGATGGACGCTTAGGTTAATTCTTCATTTTGGCTATTGTGAATAGTGCTGCAATATGTCAAAAAGATACGTACACAAAAGTGTACTAATCTTTTTGACATATTGATTTCCAAATAGCCTTTTGCTCTGTCTCCCAGGCAGAAGTGCACAGTGGTTCTACCATAGTTCACTGTAGCCTTGAGCTCCTGGGCTCAAGTAATCCTCCTTCTTTAGCCACAGGAATATGTAGGACTACAGGTGAGTGCCACCGTACTGAGCTATTTTATCTTATTATTATTATTTGTAGAGACAGTAGCTTGCTATATTGCCCAGGCTAGTCTTGAACTCCTGGCCTCAAGTGATCCTACCCCGTGGCTTTTTGCTGCTTTTATGCTACTGTCTTGCTATTTTGGTGATGATGGCCGTGGCTGTTGAAGGTCTTTTGTGGTTCCATACACATATCTGGATTGCTTCTCTATTTCTATAAAGAATGTTATTGGTATTTTTATAGGAATTGCATGGATTCTATATATCGCTTTGGGTAGTGTTGACATTTTGACAATATTAAATCTTCCAACCGATGAACATGGGATATTTTTCCATTTGTAAATGTCCTCTTACATTTATTTCATCAATGTTTTACAGTTTTTCCTATAGAGATTTTTTACTTCTTTGGTTAAATTTATTTACAGGTATTCTGTATATTTTTGTAGCTATTATTAATGGAATTCCTTTATTTCTTTTTTAGTTTGTTTGCTATTGGTGTATATAAATGTTACTAATTTTTGTATACTGATTTTATATCCTTCAACTTTACTGATTTTTTAATTAGTTCTAATAGTTTTTTTTTTTGTGGCATCTTTAGGTTTTTCTAAATATGAGATCGTGCCATCTGTGAACAAGAATAATTTGACTTTTTTCTTTCAAATTTGAATGGCCTTTATTTCTTTCTCTTGCCTAATTGCCGTGGCTAGGACTCCCAGTACTACATTAAATAAAAGTGGTGAAAGTGAGCATTCTTACCTTGTTTGAGATCTTAAAAGAGGGGCATTCAATTTTTCCCCATTCAGTATGTTAGCTGTGGGTTTGTCATATATGGTCTTTAATGCTTGGAAGTATGTTCCTTCTATATCCAGTTTGTTGAGTTTTTATCACAAAGGGATGTTAAATTTCGTTGATGCTTCTTCTATATCTATTGAAAGGATTATATAGTGTTTGTCTTTGATTCTGTTAATGTAATGCATCACTTTTATTGAATTGGATATGTTGAACTATTCTAACATCCCTGGATGTATTCCACTTAATTATGATGAATGATTTTTAAAAATGTGCTGTATTCATTTTGCCAGCAGCTATTTTAAATCCTCAGTGCCTTCTTTAAAACATCATCACACACTGACACCCTACCCCTGCCTCTGCCTCTGCAACTGATCAATCTTTTGACCAGAACCATTCAGATCCTTTGCGGACCCCACTGCAAAATGAAAACTCAGGTTCCCTTGTTTAAGACTCAGAAGAATGTGCCAGGGAAGGTAATAAAACATAAAGCCTGTTTCTTTTCTTTTTGTAGTCTCTCAACTTGTTATGATTTTTAAAAATGTAATGATATTCTAAGTAAAACTAAATACAATTTTTAATTATTTGTGTGAATTTTCCTTTTCATCTTTGTATTGTACAATCACAATGTTAAACTTAAGAGGATTTAACTTGTATGCAGAATCACAGAAATTACATGTCTTATTCTGTCCAGCGCTTTTACAACAAAATGCCAAAACCTGAGTGGCTTATAAACAACGGAAATTTATTTCTTATGGTTCTGGAGGCTGGAAGTCCAAGACCAAGGTGCCGGCAGAATTGGGGTCTGGTGAGAGTTAGTTCCTGGTTCATGAACAGTGCCCCTCTAACTTCACATGGTGGAAGTGGTGACAGGTCTCTGTTGAGCCCTTTAGTAAGATGCCAATCCTATTCATAAGGGCTCTGCCTCTGTGATCTAGTTGCCTATCAAAGCCCCCACTTCCTTATATCTGCATCTTTGTTGCAACATATGAATTTTAGGGGGACACAGACATTCAGTCTATAGCACCACATATTTGTATTTCATAGCTCACACATATTTCATAGCATATTTATACATACGTTATTTCATAGCTCACACATACATATGCATTTCATAATTCACACATACATATTCATTTCAGAGCTCAAACATACATATATATTTCATAGCTCACACATACATTTGTGTTTTGTAGTTCACACATACATATGTATCTCATAGCTCACACACACACATGTATTTCATTCTTAGCAGAGCAGTGGAAACACTGTACCAACTACTCAGCTGATTTGACCTCACTTCTTGACACCTATTCATTCTACCAACACTCTCTACCTTTGGTTTGCAGATGAGAAAGAAAGACCTGAAAGGAAAAAGGACTGCAGTTTCCTCTGTCTTTCCAGTCCTTCCTTGTCATCACTTTCAGGACATGCAGTCATCTAATACGGGGAAGTAACTTGAGTCAGTAGAGCTCTGATTGGGCTCTTGCTTATCCTTTTTCTTGTAAGGCCATTATCTTCTTTCTGTGTTTGAAGCATGTTCTGGAAGGAAAGTATGACAAGCCAATCTCTTGGTAACGCCAAGGGTGGAAGGAAAATCCTTAGCACTGGCCTTGGTTGGGACCAGACAGCTGGAAAATCTACACCTCTCATCGGAGAAACAAAATAAACTCACATAGATTTTCTATTTCAAAAATCTCTCATGTCCCGAGAGCGCATCATCGGATGGGCTTTCTGTTTTATTCTTCTCAGCCCCAGTCCTAAGTCTGACCAGCACTCCATTTTCTTCTCTGCCAGGCTATTCCCACTCAAGTTAACATTCACTTTGTTTTACAATACTTGATTCAGTTGCATTGCCCAATGATTGAAGAGAATATAAACTTTTTCTAACACTTTCTTATAAACTCACTTCTTTGGCAATGCTAAGGGTTGAGATAACTGAACTTCCATCTTGCTCGTGTTGAGATTTTAATCCATATCTTTTGTTTAATTCTATGGATTCACAGTGTCAAACATGGGTATTCTATAGACCTCAAATTCTCAGTATTTAGTAAATTTGCTTGTTTGGGTGTGTGTGTTATGTTCAACCAGTCTATGCCTCTTAATCATATCAGAAGTCTTCTCCTGCTCCAACTCAAAGGATCATATTTGCAAAAAACAAAAGCTTCTTCCTTTCTGTAGCCACTGGCAAACTAGTTTCCGTAAAAATTCTCATATGTCAGCCTGCTCTATTTGCTCTTAATATCTAAAATAATGTTAATACCAAAGATTGTCATAGGAGATAGGGTATTAAAGGAATGTAAAAGTAAAACAGTATAGCCACAGGCAGCTCACATATGTCTGTTAAGATAGCCACATTGTTTTGTGCTCATCTTGAGGCCAATTCTAAGATAAGTAACTTATTTCCAAATTTGATGATTGTGATGGTTAATTCTGAGTGTCAACTTGATTGGATTGAAGGATGCAAATTATTGATCGTGGGTGTGTCTGTGAGGGTGTTGCTAAAGGAGATTAACATTTGAGTCTGGGAAAGGCAGAGCCACCCTTAATCTGGTGAGCACCATTCTAATCAGCTGCCAGTGAGGCTAGAATATAAGCAGGCAGAAAAATGTGAAAAGAGACTGGCCTTGCCTCCCAGCGTCCATCTTTCTCCCGTGCTGGATGCTTCCTGCCCTTGAACGTCAGACTCCAAGTTCTTCAAGTTTGGAACTCGGACTGACTCTCCTTGCTCTTCAGCCAGCAGATGGCCTATTGTGGAACATTGTAATTATATGAGTTAATACTTAATAAACTCCTTTTTAAAAAAATATGTTTATTCCATTAGTTCTATCCCTCTAGAGAACCTGAGGAAAACAATGACTTACATATATTTCTGTTTAATTTTCACAGTACCAAAGGCAAAAGATGATTTCTTAATCATACCTCAAGTCTTTTCCTCTTGAACGTTTGTGACCCTTCACCTAATAAACAGGAGTCCTTGCCTAAGATGGGAAGTGAGGTGTGGACAATGAGTTGAAGGAGGTCTAACCAGGAGTCCCTGTTCTTCCCACATTCATGGCTCACAGATCTGACTTTGGGCAATGCTTTTGATCACCTTGGCTTTCCCTAATCTACCAGAACAATGGGCTTTGATCTTTAGGGTCTCTTCCCATTAGAAGTGACTCTGAGACTCTTAGCCCAGGAGTGTAGATCATTATACTTTAACGTTTGATGTCATGGGAAATATTAGGCCTCTATGCATCTTTGCTGGGGAATGCTCTAATAGCTTGATATCTGTATGCTGATTCCACAGGGCATAGACTTCTGTTTTTTTGGTTTATACATAATGAGTTTAATTCTCCATTGAAGACAAGCATTTTTAAGCTGTGTTTAGAACTTTAGACACAGTATGAGTGTCCAGTATGTGCGATAGCACAGACTCCCTCCTTCCCTCCACTTCTCAGAAGGGGCCACACTTGATTTAATGCTCGGCTGTTGCTGAAATTCCTAATAATTTTAGCTTTGATCTTGCATTTTGTACATGGACAGAGAAGGTGTAGGCAATGTGCGATCCACCATGCCTGGCTGCGCATGTGCATACAGCATTTGTGATATGTCGTAAGCATTCCCTTGGACCTATGATGTATGAGAAGTTTAAGGTAAGCCTGTTGAGTCTATGGATGTGTTAAGGGCACTGGCAGCCCCAGAGGCCATTCCTTCCTTTTGAACTAGAACTTGCTTTGAACACAGAAGGTATCAGTGGCATCCTAAGAAGCACAAGAGCCATGGGACCCCATCATATCCTTTCTTATTCGTGTTTATTCCTGTACTAACCAACTCATTAAGCTGCAAATGAAAACAGAAGGATTGGGTGATCCATGGTTCATTTTTCTTTCTGCCTTTTTTTATCTGCCAGTGAGCCAAATGTAGACACTGTTGGTAGAACATGCACTTATCAAGACCTGAAATAAAAACAATTAAGTTAGTTTTGTGTAGTGTTTCCACAACTCCAGTAAGAACAAAATACATGGTCATGTTCATGCTACTAAATGCCAATGTGTAATTTCAGTGATTCTCCCAACAAACTAGATGCTCTTAGGGTTTCGTTTAAAACTGGCATGGCATGATACAGAGATGAATGGTGAAATTTATGCTAATAACACATATAAATACATATTTACTTATCATGTTGTTGAAAACAAGTAAAGTGATCAAGAGAGAGACCACAGAGGAAAGGAAAAAGGTTTATGTCTTGGTACTTTTCACAGCTCTGTTTTTCTTTTCACCTTGCATTGGGTCTTATGAGTTGTGTAGCCAGTTTCCTGGGAAATGTTGGCTGTTCTCTGGGAAGCCAAGTTATGGCTGATCCAACGTTGGCCACGGTTAAGTGAACACTTGCTCCATCTTTAACTCTCAGTGTATGACACAGAGAGAGGACAGATGTTAGGCAGATGGGCTGTATAAACACCAGCTGGGCCACTGGAGGGGCTCCTAAGACAGAGCAGGGAACCTGGAGTTGAGACCTAGGTCTGCTTCTAGTTGGCTTAATGCTTAGGACCTTGGCCCTTTCCTTGGGGAATTTTCCCATCTGTAAATAGAGATTGGATCACCAAGGTCATTGTATTCTAAGAGAGCCAACATTAGAATTCAGTGGGTGGAAAGTATCTCCCCATCCCCAAGCCACCCTAATCAAACAGAGGATCTTGGTAAAAATGGTATTCTCATCATGCAAATGTACAACAAGGAGGGTTCCCTTCTGTATCCTGAGGACTAGATTGCACCTCTAGACTCTGTCCTGTGTAGAATTTCTCAAGTCTCTACTTGTCCATCACTATCTTTCTGGTTTGGACACAGGAGGGTGGAGACTACACCCAAATATTTGATTTTATATATTATCTAATTACTGGGTCCAGAAGTCTCTAACTTAAAACTCACATGCATGTGCCATGCCTTGGACGGCAGCACGGTTCAGTCTTCTTGACTTGGGACAGATACATCCCACACACAGCTCTGCTATTGTTTTTCTTTTTCAAGAGATCTACACTTGGAGGAGAAAGATGGGCTTTTTATACAACCCCACACTTTTGAAAGAAGAGTTATTCTGCCCGTGGAAGACCATGAGCCACTGTGACCCCGCACTACGTTCCTCCTCAAGCTCAACTGTGTTTGCTGCCTTCAAAACACTGAGGTCAAGATTTATGCTTTACACAAGTGTCCATTTAGCAGTTTCCAGCATACTCATGAATTCATAGATAAACTTGTGAAGAGCTCAAGAAAAAAGTAATTAGTTTGTTGATGTAAATAGTTGCTCAGCTGGAAGTCCGGACAAAATAATCACAGTTTTACTTGTTGACAGTTGCATCTCCTTAAATCAATCATTTCCATGATTGTTGTACAATAGACTGTGATGACTGGCTTGTTAGAGCCTCAGAGAATTGTGTTCTATCTATCTTATTACTAATATTACTGGGTTCCTTTCAAAAATATATAGCATGATCTTTTGAAATAGGAACATTAACTGACCTGCAATTGCAAAGAAACCCTGCTCCATGGTACCATCTTCTTCATTGAAAAGTGCTTTTTTAATGCAATGAAAGAGATAAAAGAAACATTGCGTTTTATTCATTTAGCCTCACATAAAGTGTATTATAAAGCCCTAACACAAATAAGGTGTTATCCTTAAGTCTGACATTCTCAAGGTAAGTGCTGAGAAAACAGAGGGGAGGAAGCTCATTGACATAAAAATTGACTTGGGCAAGTAAGGACGTTGCAGCTATTGGATAGGAAAGGTATCTAACTGTGGCTTTGCCTGGGTCCTATCTGCAGAGCCACTGAAGCAGGAGCCAGGAGAACGAGCCCCTCATCCACCCCCACGGTGGTGTGGTTTGGAATCCTTGAGGTCCATGGAGGGAATAGTACCCTGATTTATCCCCTGGGGAAAACGACATCCCAATGAACTCTGTCAAACCATCATTTATTTATTTATTTTTTAAGATTAATCTGAGATCTTCTCTCTTCTGTGTCCTGGGAGGCTCCTGCTCCACGTGCTGGGCTCCTCCCTCTCGGCGCTGTGCAGAGCTCCTGCCTGGCACAGGTACACTTCCCTCCCCTTGCGTTTGCTGGAAACTCCAATGGGTACACAGTTGCTTTGTCTCTTTCTCCTTCTTTGGCATGAGTTTAGGACATTTGTTTCATTTGAGCAAGTCAGGGCTTCTGTTTTGGGGAGATGATTCCCCACCGCACCCCTTGCTTGACGTGGCGAATGCAGGCATATTTACTCATGCCACAAGGAAATACACCACATTTATGATTTTGAGGAGAGGTTGCACGTGGTAATGTGACTTTGCTGCTATGGAACAAATGGTAACCTTTCCAGGGAGAAGAGGAGGGGAGGCTCATATAATAGGGTCCTCGGTCCACAGCTCACTGCCTTTCACCCTCTGTCTCCCACATGCGTCTTCTGTAGGCTCTGCTGCTATTAATTCTCGTCTGATGCTCAGCCTATCTTTCTCTGATGAATGTTCATAATGAGGAGAGTTCACACAGGAATAATTTATTTAATAAGTTGTTACTGGAAAACATTGTTTATGATGCTGAAAGACCTAAAATGCAGGAAATTATCTGCTTGATTTATGAAAACTATGAATACCATGATTTAATCATGTTGGCAGAATAACTGTCCATTGTATTTGAATACCAGTAGACAAATGCCCAAATAAATCAGGGCTTCTTTATTTCTTCATACACCATAAACGAAAGGCTGACATCCTCTTCTCATCTCTTCCTTGACTTTCAAAAATATTTTTTGTAGATGTTTTTTCCAGGATACAAGCTATTGAAGAAGATACTCTATGTCTAAGGTGAGGTGAGATAAAATAATCGGATCATTTATTGCTAACTTTTAAAAAGGAAACATGACCAGTTTCTACTTGGTCTCCCTGAAGACACTGAAAAGATGCTTACCAACCAAACAATTTGCAAAGCTAATTTACATACATGCAACTCTATTCCTGTGAATAAGAGCAAAGGCAATGGATATGAACACTTCTTTTTTCACCCTTCTCTCTTTTTTTTTTTTTCCTTTCTGTAATTTTTCAACCACCTAACAATATACCAATAACAGGTGCTTTTATTGAGAAGTACCACTGCTTTACTAGAATGTATTTTAGCCAGAAAATACATTTTGAATAAGGGCGAAACACCAACAAATTTAGAAAGTAAGATTAGCTAAAATTACCTAAGACTACCAAGAGCTTCTGGTGTCATCATGATTGTGTTAGGACTCTGGTGAAGAAAGTGCTTCAAAATCTGTAACAGCAAGAGACCAGGTGAGGGCTAGGCCCCTACTAGACCTCTGTAATCTGCATAGTATTGTGATGCTGTGATTGTATAGCATTCCTCGGGCAAATGTGCTTCACACCTTCATTTAGCACATTTGAATTCTCCATACTTTCTGCTGTGAGAATTCATGTAGTCAGCTTTCAGAATGAATAAAATAGGTGAATTATTTCATTTGAAGCTTTTCTAATTTTTGTATTTTAAGGTATTAATCTAAATGAAAATGTTGTGGTGTTTTACTTTATGTCTTATAAGAGGTATTTTTTCATGAAGATAAAATACACATTTTATTGCTTGAAATCTAGTAAAAGATTTCTAACATTTAAAAATGTGTAATTCAAAATAGTTTCTTTTGAAACAAGATCTTTCAAATATTTCATAGTTATAAATAAATGCTAATTTATGCCCCTCCTTTTCTAGAACTGCTATTTAAAAAATTTATGTGTATTATTTACATTCATATTTCTATGCTTTTATTAAATATCTGTTTATCAACAATTATATATTATATAGTTAAATATATACATAGATTCATGTATTAAATATATACATAGCTTCATGTGTTTCTGAGTGTATAACATTCAGAAGATGAACATGCTTGTTGAAACTAAAACAAATTGGATAATTTATTATTTTGTTAATTGTATCTCCTATTTTTTCAAAGGCTGCCATTTACAGACGTCTGTAATTCTTAAGAGAAATTTTTGTGGCTTTACATATGTGCTGCCCAATATAGTAGATATAGGTTAAATATCTCAAATCCAAACATTTGAAACCCCAAATGCTTCAAAGTCCAAAAGTTTTTTGTAGTGTTGACAGGATTCTCAAAACAAAAAATGCTACTTGGAGTATTTTGAATTTGTGATGCTCAATCAGTAAGTGTATAATGCAAATATTCCCAATCTGAAAAAATCCAAAATCTGAAACACTTATGGTCCCAAGCATTCTGGGTAAGAGATACTCAGCCTGGAGCAGCCGCATTGGCTATGGGCTATGGGACTCTTGAGATGTGACTAGTCCAAATTGAGACGTTTTGTAAGTGTAAAATACACACTGATTATATAAAGAAACTTGGTATAAATTATGCAAAATACATCAACAATTTTTATATTGATGTGTTGAAATGATAACCATTGGATATACTGGGTTAAATAAGATAAATTATTACTATTAATTTGATTTTTATAAACTTTTTAATGTGGCTACTAAAGATGTAAAATTACGTTTGTTCCCACATTGCATCTTCATGGGACAGTACTTCTTCAGCTCCTTCTAGGACCTGGAGCCCACCTGCTTCTCCACATTCCCCACTGATGCGCTGCTCCATAGTATTCCCTCCAGGGGAGTTTCTGACACTTGTCTGATTGGCTGCTGCTGTGTTGTGAATCCAGAGAATTCATGATGCTGATGGCATTCCAGAGGTTGGAGGGTCTCCAGCTACCAATCATCTCAGAAAATGAACCATCTGTGATTGGTAGCCATGGCCAGACTGAATAATCCTGATAGTGAAGTTACCCTCTGTAACTTTATATTGGGTTTGTGGTTAGCGAGTGTTTGCTTTTATTAAAAGTGGGCATGCTCAGGGAATTCATGGGGTTTAATTCTAATAATATTTCAACTCACAATTATTACGAACAGTAGTTTTAATTAAAAGCCTCCCGAAATTGTGTGTAGGCCTCCTTATCATGAGAGATTGCCTGCGCAGGAACAAAAGAAAGTTCTGCTCTTGTTTACAAATGGAATGTGCCTGGTGGAGCCAGAGCTTCTAACTATAGCATGCTGGGAATTAGCCACATATTGCTGTATATTATGTTTATTACTTAGGATCTGTATGGGTGTTCTTATAAAGAGACAGCTTCTTTTATCCAGTTTCTTAGAGTCTGGGTAGCAGCTTGGGGAAAAAACTGAATTTCTTGTATAGTGATATTCTTCCTCAAAATTGCTGTCACTCAGTCTTTATTCTAAAAAGTAGAATAATATCTTTTGACTAATTGATATGCTGGTGAAGGCTGGGCGTCGTGGCTCACGCCTATAAATCCCAGCACCTTGGGAGGCCAAGGTGGGCAGATCACTTGAGGTCAAGAGTTCGAGACCAGCCCAGCCAACAGGGTGAAACCCCATCTCTACTAAAAATACAAAAATTAGCCGGGTGTGATGGTAGGTGCCTGTAATCCAGCTACTTGGAAGACTGAGGCAGGAGAATTGCTTGAATGCAGGAGGTGGAGGTTGCAAAGAGCTGAGATCATCCCATTGCAGTCCAACCTGGGTGGCAGAACAAGACACTCTCTCTCTCTCTCTCTCTCTCTCTCTCTGTGTGTGTGTGTGTGTGTATATATATGTGTGTGTATATATATATATATATATACACACACACACACACACATATACACATATATACACACACACACATATATACATACACACACACACACACATATATATATATAACACTTTTTTTTTAAAATTCAGAAACTTCAACACATTAACCATTATTATTTGTTTTCATTGCATTTTAGGTTTTGGGGTACATGTGAAGAACATGTAAGATTGTTGCATAGGTACACACATGGCAGTGTGGTTTGCTGCCTTCCTCCCCTTCACCTGTATCTGGCATTTCTCCCCATGTTATCCCTCCCCAATTCTCCACCCCCTGCTGTCCCTCCCATATTTCCCCCCGACAGACCCCAGTGTGTGATGCTCTCTTTCCTGTGTTCATGTGTTCTCATTGTTCAACACCCGCCTATGAGTGAGAACATGCGGTGTTTGATTTTCTGTTCTTGTGTCAGTTTGCTGAGAATGATGGTTTCCAGGTTCATCCATGTCCCTACAAAGGACACAAACTCATTGTTTTTTGTGGCCACATAGTATTCCATGGTGAATATGTGCCACATTTTTCCTGTCCAGTCTATCATCGATGGGCATTTGGGTTGGTTCCAAGTCTTTGCTATTGTAAACAGTGCTGCAATGAACATTCGTGTGCATGTGTCCTTATAATAGAACGATTTATAATCCTTTGGATATATACCACAGTAATGGGATTGCTGGGTCAAATGGAATTTCTATTTCTAGGTCCTTGAGGAGTCACCACACTGTCTTCCACAATGGTTGAACTAATTTACACTCCCACCAAGAGTGTAAAAGTATTCCTATTTCTCCACATCCTTTCCAGCATCTGTTGTCTCCAGATTTTTTAATGATCGCCATTTAAATAATCGCGTGAAATGGTGTCTCAATGTAGTTTTGATTTACCTTTCTCTAATGACCAGTGATGATGAGCATTTTTTCATGTTTGTTGGCCTCATGTATGTCTTCTTTTGTAAAGTGTCTGTTCATATCCTTTGCCCACTTTTGAATGGGCTTGTTTGGTTTTTTCTTGTAAATCTGTTTCAGTTCTTTGTAGATTTTGGATATTAGTCCTTTGTCAGATGGGTAGATTGCAATTTTTTTTCCCCATTCTGTTGGTTGCTGATTCACTCTAATGACTGTTTCTTTTGTTGTTCAGAAGCTGTGGAGTTTGATTAGGTCCCATTTGTCTATTTTGGCTTTTGTTGCCAATGCCTTTGGTGTTTTAGTCATGAAGTCCTTGCCTACGCCTATGTCCTGAATGGTTTTGCCTAGATTTTCTTTTAGGGTTTTTATGGTGTTAGGTCTTATAAGTCTTTAATCCATCTGGAGTTAATTTTAGTGTAAGGTGTCAGGAAGGGGTCCAGTTTCTGCTTTCTACACATGACTAGCCAGTTTTCCCAACATCATTTATTAAACAGGGAATCCTTTCCCGATTGCTTGTTTTTGTCAGGTTTGTCAAAGATCAGATGGTTGTAGATGTGTGGCATTGATAAAGCACTTGTTGATTCTTGCAACTTTATCTTTGAGGTTTTATGCCCATTTAATCCTCTTTTGGGAGCTTTGTTGCTTTGTTCAGCATTATGTATTTTTATTTCCTGAAAGCAATGCACTTTGTAAAATGAATTGCAAACTGTAAAATCTAGCTTAATAAATAAAACTAGTATTTATGTGGAGAAAAAAAAAATTGACTGTAAGAGACAAGCACTGTAATACCACTCATTCTTTATGTCTTAGTCTAGCATTACAAGACACTTTAAAAAAGATAAAACAGTGACTAAATATAAAGGGATGTTTTTTATTAAAATGTATTTGCAATTGCTAATATTCTCATGTAGGGAGAATACTTTCTCTTTGGGGCCTTGTTTTATCTTATAAGTGCAAAAATTTTAAAAAATGGGATTGGGGACTTCCATTTCTGCTATAGACGTAATGCTTATAATATTCCACAATTTCCACTGACAAGTAGAAAACCAAGATAAAATACCAAACCACTTGTTTGAAGGCTTGCTATGATGTCTACATACAAAAATCAATTATATGTACACTTATATATGTATTTATGTGTGTGTGTGTGTGTATGTGTGTGTGTATCAGTAACACTGAAAAATTTTAAATGATACTATTTAAGGTGCCATCCAAAAAATCAAAGGGCTAGATGACTACTCAACACCTTCCACATTCCGTTATTGTAAAAGCTGTGTCTTTAACATATAGAGAAATGTATGTAAGAGCTCTACAATGGAAGTCACAAAATATTATTCAGAAAAATTGAAAACCTAAATAAATGAAAAACTATGCCATACTCATGGATTTGAAGATCCAAGATCATATTAAGTGTTACAAAACTGGCTGCTTTTACTAAGATTGATATTTAAGGATATTTTGCAAAATGCCTTTTGAATCATATACTTTTAAATCTTGGTATGATGGGAAATGAGTCAGAGTCAAATTTAAACAATTAAAAATCAATTTTCTTTGGATGCACAGATGAAAATGAGAAGGCTAGCACTGAATTCATGCTGCCAAGGATAAAAATTTGTCACCACATGGTGACTTAGAGCCAGTGTAGGCACATGACAACCAGAGCAAAGAATAACAATTCTGTCTGTTTAGAGTGAGGGGTGTGAAACTGCAGATGGAATTGCAGTGGATAAAACTTACCGAATGGAAGAAAGTTGGAAAACATCATTGCCACTAGTCATAGTACTGCCTGATAGTGATGTTGTGAAGATAAATGAGAATGTCTTTAAGAATTTTGCACAGTGCCTGGTCTATTTTGTGCTTGCACATTGTAGGAAGGTGTTTGTGTTTAGTCTACATTGGTTTAAAAGAAAAATGTTAAAAACCTGAGAGAGAAAGTAGCTCCTGTTAGGGTCAGAGTTAGGGTTATGGTTAAACCCTGCAGATTGTGTGCCCTGTAGACTGGGTAGTTTCTGTAGCTTTTTCCGAGGAAGCCTAGAGTGCTTAGTTACTGCATGAGGTTCAAGGACAGGAGCCAGCTAGCCCTGGATTAGTGCAGGATCTCTATCATGCCAGCTGAGGGTCTGGAGGAAGGAAGGGATTTTTCTTTTGCCAGACTTTTCATGCCAGCAAAGGCCTTTCAACCCAGTCTTGCATCTTTCCTTTTATACAAATCAGTTAATTAAGCTTTTTTTAAAAGCCTAGAATTTGCTGTCTTTTAAAAACATTTCAAACTTAACTTTAGACCCTATTTCAGTGTTTCCTGAAGGTGTTCTTGCTATTTCACAGCCTGTCCAAATTTATGTATATTTCCCAGTTTTTTCTAACACGATATTTTAAAAAGATATATTAACATATAATAATAATATTGAACATAAGAAAAACTGGAAAAATAAAATCAGGTAAATAAATATTTCTTCATTTCCAAATGTAAAATGTCAATATGGATGCTCAAAAAAGCTATTTATCCTTACACTGATAGCCCTAAATGAGAAGAATTTCACAAAGGAGATTTCATTTGGAAAACTCAACTCTGTGACCTTGAACAGGGCAGAATTATCCATGGTGCCCTTGAATTCAGCAACCTTGCCTGGGTCGTTCTTAATTAGCAAGTCTTTTAGAGGGCAGTTTAGGAAATGAAAATGTAACATTTATATTCTGTACCCGCATTCTAAGAATAATTTTTAAACAATATACTTAAACACTCAAACCTAGCTTAATTATACATTTTTCCAATATAACAGCTCTTAAAAATCAAGAATGAATAATTTCATTCAGTAATGAGTTGAGTAACACTTCTAAGGGCCCACAATCATTTAAAAGACATTTAAAAATAATCTGTTCCAAGGACATATGATACTAATTATTGTAAAATTAATGTTTCGAGGAAAATTATATCACATAAAATCTGATGCTAAAATACCAGATTTCATAAAGGTCACTAATGTTATAATATCATTGAATAGCATTTCATGTGTACTCATATGACTTATTTTTTATTTCAAAGCAAAAGTAGTCTAAATGTATAATACACTTAATTGGGGGAGAATTCTAACACGAATGATGGATGTAGGAGGTTTCAGAATCTCTAAAATTTATTTGTTTGCAGCTGATCCATATGATTCTATTTAAATTGGCCCATCCTTTTCTGTTTATTTTATTTTCCTGATTTTTTTTTCGTAATATTTTTTAACTTCAAATGTGCTGTTTGGCATTTGCTTATGAAAAATGAGATTCCATTTTGCTCTGCTGATGTTTTACAAAATGTCATCAAGATAATATTCTCAATGATTCCATGTTGAATGGTAATATTTTGATTTTCCTTGCATTATTACTTGAAGGCAATTTTCACAATTGGTGGGTTCCCGTCTTAGTAGCTGCCTTTCCATATATTTGATTTTCCTCGTGATTCAACCTTGTTTCTGGCTATCTTGTTTTGAGATTTCCGCTTTGAATGGTTTGAAATGGTGTTCGGAGACCAGACACTGACGTAGCCTTTGACATAGCTGTGAAAATATCCATGAAAACACTGGGGAAGTTCACAACAGTGCTGCACCTGAGGCACACGGTCCGACTGCGGCCAGGATCCGGGAGCACGCCACCAACCGCAGGGCCGGGGGTGCGCGGCTGCAGTCTGCTGCCGGGTGCCTTTCCGAGTGCAGCGGGAGGCCATGCTCCTTCCCAGCATGCATCCCGCTGGGAAGGCGGTCGGCTCCAACCGGCGGCTGATGAATGACAGCTGCTCTACCAACAGCCAGCGAGGATTTAAATAAACTAGCTGACGTCATGCCTCTAACTGCCATACGGGTGCTAAGCTTATTCCCCTTTTTGTGGATGAAACTGAGGCTGATGGTGAAGTGATTTTTCCGAGGTCCCGGAAGTGGCGGGGCGGGGCTGGCCTTTCAGCTGCGCGTGTCGAGGTCATGTCCACCGTCTGCCTCTTGCCTTCTTCTCCCAGCGCGCTCAGGAGGGCCGCTCTGGGAGGCGGCCAGAGTCCTCTTCGCATTCTCCATCCGACATCTTCTCCTGTCAAGAAGCTCTGTCTTCGGGAAACTGCAGGGCACACCGCAGGGACGATACACAAGGATGAGCCTCACCCTTGGCGTCAGAGACCCCACAAGTGCAGTTTGCAGGTAGAAACGGAGCCAGCGAGAGTCCCAGGAGCCTCGTGCTGAGAATGCTACCTAAGATGAAAAGAGAAATAGGAGAGATGAGAAAACAGAAAAGTGTGAATTACAGCCCCAGTCAATGTCCGTGAAGAGTAAACCAGACCTTGGAAAGCCCAGCCTATGTCGAGTGGGGGCTTAAAAAGCTCTCTCACAGCTCAGGAGAAAAGGGAAGAGAGATTAAGAGGTCTTCCCGAGGTTGCGGGGCAACTTGAACAAAAGCAACGATCACGTGAAGTACTGAAGAAAACCTTCAGAGATGAAAACATGCCTGAGAAATGGAGATGGAGTTCAATCTTTATCTGAATCGAAAACAGCTGTACTTCCTTCCCTTACGGCATGTTTTATGATTTACAATGATGGAGAAAAAAGTGTTACAAATACCTAAGGAAAAACAGTATGCTTCTCTCCAAATGAGGGCAGGGGGAGAAAAAGAAAAAAGAAAAAAAAAAGAGAGAGACTGGCATCATACTTCCTTACAACATGAGACACAAGAGATTTTAAGGCATGCCATACAGATATTTGTGAATGAAATTTCATGAAGCAGAAATATTTTTTACCTTCCTAATAGAAGGTGACAGAAAATTCTTCTTATACACATGGCATCAGAAATAGTCAATAAATATGCAGTTTCCAAACTGTTTGGAAGATAAACTCTAGGTAACCCAGGGAAAATACAAAAATTGAAGACACACAATAAAGGGAAGACAATGGATAAAAGGAGTGGTGGACATATTTTTAGAAGTATTGATGCACAATGAGCAAATGATTATTAATATCCAGGGTAGAATTCCCCTCAAGAAACCAGGAAATACTGCAAGAGATTTCTATTATTTTAACATGGATAGACTTAGAGGGCAAATAAATTGATGTTTTTCCTTTAATTACATTGTATTAATTTGAGTTCAAATGAATACAATTAAATATGGTCATAACTGTGCTTAAAACTCTGAAAAACATAAGGGTCATTAATAATCCTGTGATTCAATTACTTTTTTCTTTTTATTTTACTGCATTTCCTAACGGGCATATGTCACTTTAAAAAGGCATCATATATACAAAGTGCACATATCAGCAGATTTCCATAAATTAAACACACCTGTGTAACTAGCATCCAAGTAAGGAAATGGACCATTAACTGCATTTGAGAGACTTCTCTCCTCCAAACCAGGCTCTACCCTCCTTCCCTCCAAGGGCCCTAATCCTTTTATTCTACTTCTATCAGCATAGTTGTCTCAATTTATTATTTTATATAGTATATATTCGTTTGTGTTTAGCTTCTTTCTCTAACATCATGTTTTATTCAATGGTTGCTGTAGTTTAATACTTATTTTCAATCTTGCATAATGTTCCAAAAGTGCATAAACCACCGTTTATTTGCCTATTCTATGTTTGATGACTATTTGGATAGTTGACAGTTTTTGGCTATTATGAGCAATATGGTGATGAACATTCTAGTTCATGACTTTTGGTGGATGAATGCATTTCTGTGGGGGATAGAGAGCTAGGAGTAGAAGTGCTGGATTATGGTGTAGTCACGTCTCTTTCACATGAAACTGCTAGATGCTTTTCCAAAATGGTTGTGACAGTTCACTCTCTTACAAGTAGTAGATGAGAGATGCCTTCACTTCGCATCCTTGCTGACACTAGTGTTTACATCTTGTTCATTTTAGTCATTCTGGGGGTATGCAGTCATATGGCATTGTGACTTTAATTTGCATTTCTATGCTGACAAAGTTGAGTAGGTTTTCATTTGCTCATTGGTTTTTCAGGTATTCTCTTTTTGAGAAAAGTTTGTTCATCTCTTTTATTTAATTCTTTATTGGGTTGCTGATACAGTAGGCCCTCTGTATCTGTGGGTTCAAACAAGCACAGATCAAAAATATTTGGAAAAAGTAACAATACAAAATAATACTGATATGGCTTGGCTATGTCACCACTCAAATTTCATATTGAATTATAGGTCCCATAATTCCCACAAGTGGTGGGAGGGAACCAGTGGGAGGTAATTGAATCATAGGGGCAAGTTTTCCTGTGCTGTTCTCATGATAGTGAATAAGTCTCACAAGATCTGATGGTTTTATAAATGGCTGTACCCCTGCACACACTCTCTTGCCTGCCACCATGTAAGATGTGCCTTTGCTCCTCCTTCCCCTTCTGCCATGACTGTGAGGCCTCCCCAGCCATGTGAAACTGTGAGTTCATTAAACCTCTTTTTCTTTATAAATTTCCCAGTCTCAGATATTTCTTCATAGCTGTATGAAAATGGACTAATACAAAAGCAAAAAATACAGTATGACAGTTGCATAGCATTTACATTATATTAGGTATTTTAAGTAATCTGGAGATGATATAATGTATACGAGAGGATAATCTAGAGATGATTTGAAGTACACAGGAGGGTTGTGTAGCTATGTGTAAATACTGCTTCATTTTATATCAGGGACTTGAGAATCTGCAAATTTTCATATCTACTGGAAGTCCTAGAAGCAATCCCGTTCTGATACCAAGGGACAATCGTATTTTTTTTCAATTGATTTGTAGGAGTTCTTTATATATTATAAAGTCTTTTGTCTGTATATATTTTGAATCTCTTCTCCCACTCTCTGCCTGGCCTTTTTACTATCTGAATGGTGTCTTTTGACCAACAGAGCTTCTTAACTTTAACATAGAACAATTCATCAGTTTTCTTTTATTGATAATACCTACTTACTTACTGTTTAAAAAATCTTTTCCTACTCCAAGGTCACAAAACCTTCCTCTATATTTTCCTCTAAAAGCTTTATTGTTTATCTTTCCTGGATGGATCTGAAATCTATCAGAAATTGATTTTTCTGTATGGTGTTCAAATACATTTTGTTTCTCACTGGGATTGCCCATCGACCCAGCCTTTAGAGAACAATCCTTTCCTCGCCACACCACAAAAGTGGCTTTACTTTAAAATAAGACACCTGCATGTGGAGTCTGTTTCTAGACTCTGTTCTGTTCCAGTAGTCACTTTGTCTATCCTGACGTTTCCAAATTTAAAATGACTTTCTCTTTGCTGTCCTTCCATTCATTGCACGTGTATTAGGTGGTGAAAAGAGAGAGGTTTTTTTTTTTTTGTAATTGAGAAGAAATGGAATTGAATTTCAGCTTAGTGCATGGTGCTTTGTATATTCCAAGAAAATGCAGATATTTTTGGTGTGAGGGATGTTGCTAATTTTAACTCCTAAGTATCTGGTGACAAGGTCAGAACTGGCAAAAAGGGAGAAGGTAGAGAGCTGTATCTGTCTTCCTGCATATTTATGCACAGATGCATGTGCCTATGCCTATTTTGGGAAGCTGACTTGTATCAGCATGGGAGGGATTTATGACTAGACCTCCGATGACATCAGTTTCTTTTACAGGCTCAGGCAATTAGATGTTGTTGTTATTCATCTAACTAATGGAGAGCAATGACCAAAAGGACATGTGTTATAGTTAAATTTGAGCAAATGTATATCAATGTTGATTACAGCAGGAGGGTTTTAAAAAACACAGAACAGCTCAGGCCTATGCCTATTACAAGGAACACAAACAAAAGTCTGTGAAATAAAGAGACTTGGGTTGACTTCTTAACCTTCTATAATTTGGGGCACTCTAAGAGTCCATAAAAGCTTCTTATAGACTGCTAAAAATGTCCTCCAAAATGTTCATCTCAATGACATGGGTGAGAGTGTTGCTTGTCATCTACTTTGAATTAAAAACAATGCAGACCTTACCCAGGCTGAAGTTTAGAACCTTCTCCGCAAGGTTAAAAACAGTACTCATGGCAGGCATGGTGGCTCACACATGTAATCATAGCACTTTGGGAGGCTGAGGCAGGTGGATCACTTGAGCTCAGGAGTCTGAGACGGGCCTGGCCAACATGGTGAAACCCAATCTCTACTAAAAATATGAAAATTAGCCAGGCATGGTGGTGGGCACCTGTAATCTCAACTACTTGGGAAGCTGCGGCAGGAGAATTGCTTGAACCTGGGAGGCAGAGGTTGCAGTAAGCTGAGATAGCGCCACTGCACTCCTGCCTGGGTGACAGAGTGAGACTCTGTCTCAAAAAACAAACAAACAAAACATAGCACTCATGAAAGGTAGATAAAATCTGTTGCATACACTTTACATGGCTTTACAATAGCATTTCAACACATCGATACATGTAATTTTAAAAGGTTAAAACCATTGAATTCTTATTCTGCAGTCTGTTGATCTGTTGTTTATATTTAATTTGTATTTAATTAGAGGTAGTGTCTTTGATCATTTGGTAAAAACGGTGATCATTTGGTAAAACAGGCTAAACAGCTGGACTATGACCATGGTGTCAATAGAAATCTGTGCCTTGTCAGTGGGTTCTCTCTGCCTCTCTTTCTGTCTTTGTCTTTGTCTTCATAGCTGTGTGTATTGCATTTCTTCCCCTAAGAGAGTTGGAAAAATGGAAGAAGATTGAACTAAGGAGAATCTTAGTCTTCCCAGTTCAGACTCAGACACAGATGCAAAGGCAGCTGAATAAGGAGCACAGGAGTCTGGGGAAGGGGAAGGCTTGGAATCTTATTTTTGAATGCGGCAGAGTGCAGAATGGAGAGCTTGTTTTCCATCAGAAAGTCCTGCTGCAGGGTGACAGCAGTGGCAGAGGAGCGCTTGCCACAATCAGCAGCTTCAGAGGAACTGGTAAATGGGGGGAGGTATTAATCGGAATCTCTCAGAGCATTTGACAATCAGCACTGTCTGGCTTCCCAGGATAAGGAAGATCTGGTGGCAAAAAGGACTTTGGAAAAGTGTGCCTCCAGTGCTAATCAGCCGTGAGTGCATTTGTGGAACACAGTTTCTGAATGGAAATACCTACATGCTCCTTTTGCTAAGACATTTTATAGACCTTTCTCTCTCTTTCCCTTTAACTTAGGAGTGGGGAAATCAAGAATCCCAGACCTGCACATGTCCAGGCCATCTTTCTAGGGGAAGCACACGGTTAGACCTGGGTGGCAGAGCCTGACTGGTGGGGTGGCTGTCAGCTGTCACTGTGGAAAGACCATCCACCCTGTCCACCAGGGTGTGGAGGACTTTCCAGGCTTCTTTCAACACAAAAGGAAGGAAGTGAATACAACTCACATGTAAACACAGAGATACAAGCCAGAGATGATCTGGAAAGTTTGAGGTCATCCAGTCATCTCACCAGAGTTTTCATTTTATATTTAGGGAATGTGTGAAAATGGCAGAGATTTCGTATAACCATGATATTAGCAGTGGCTTTGTGTGAGGTTAAATCCAGCTCGTACTTGGGGTACTAACTATTCCCCAACTTCCTTGTGTTCGGTATTAGCCCGGCGCCTTCTTTATACACACACCCCGGTTATGAGCAATCCATGCTGGTGTCTGGCCCTTTGCTCTGTGAGAGTAGAGCATGGAGGTGGTCTTGCCGCAGCTCAGTCTTCCTCCCTGTGGCAGACAGGGAAGGCTGTTTCTCTAAAGCAGTCAGATAATATGATCAGGAAAGCACTATGTTGAAAAAGAAGGCTTTGATGGAGGGGATGGTGGGGGCTGAAAGAGCACTTCCTGCCTGGGGTGCCCCAGCAAGCCCAGGGACTGTGGACAAAGGGATTGTTTGCTCACCCTTTACAAGGCAGGATGGCTGCTGGAGCCAAATTGCCCGCCACAGTTTGCAGATGGCTGCCAAAGTCCTGTCCCCTTCTTAATAGGGATGTTTGTCTTTGGGAAACACTTGAAGTTCTACTTCTGGGGTTTCTAGGGCATGAGAATTTTCAGTCCTGGAAGAAGAATTTTTAAAAAGTCCTTTTCTTTGCTAGCAAATACAGAGGCTGACTGCCCCCAGCCTAGGGCTAGCTTTGTTTTTAGCTCAGAGGTTGTCTTTAATCCAAGCCAATGGAACAAAAGCTGATTATCTCACCTTTAAATAGAGGGATTTCAGCAGAAACAGTGAAGCGTTCTGGGGAGGAGAAGTGGGATGCAGCCAGGATGTCCCTCCACAGTCCCCGGGCACACTGCCACCAAAGAAGCGCATGAGAAAGAACACACGCGCACACAGAGGCCACCACGGCAGACACTGGAGACATTCTTCACAGCTGTTTGTATTTATAGAACAAGGACACTAATTAAACAGCTACATTAATTCATTTGTGAGCAGCAACTCTAGTTTCTCAACTAACAGTTTATCTGTTTATGCATTCAGAATGTTATCCAGATAGTTAGGTTTGCTGACTAGTTAGCAAAATTACTCCTCTGTCTTCACAATCTGGTGCCAAACAGAAAGGTCTATTTATCTGTTTATGTATGCAGAATGTCATCCAGATAGTTAGATTTGCTGACTAGTTAGCAAAATTACTCCTCTGTCTTCACAATAGTTAGGAAAATTACTCCTCTGTCTTCACAATCTGGTGCCAAATGCTGCAGCTGTTTTTCAGGAAGGCGCCATCCTTGACTGTTTCTGAATCTTTGCAAATCGGAAGCAATGCCTTCTTCAAAAGAGGAGGCCCACCCTTTCAGCGAAGCAGGGACGGCACTAGCGGCAGGTTGAACCCTGTGTCTGCTTTGGTTGTGATACAAGTTAACACGTTCTTTAACTTCAACCTTGGAACTCATTTTATTATTAAAAACATTAAAAGAAAACTTTCTTCTGTGATATCAGGAAAGTCATTTTTTGTGCTTCAGGTTCTCCAACTGTAAAACGGGACAAGCACCTCCTACTTAGAAAGATGGGTAATATCTATCAAAACTTATTATGATCTCTGAATTGTGAGAGATTTCTTGTTAAAAATATATTTTATATACAAGCACACATTTGGCTTCCAAGTTATGTTTGAAAATATGCAAATTTATCCTGTGTGCATTTTAATAATAAAATTGATCATCATTTATTGAGAACCGTATGTTAATCACAGTACTAGCTACTTTAAATACATCATTTTCTTTCATCTATATAACCCCACTATGTAGGTATATAATCCTCATTTTATAGGTAAGAAAATTGAAATCCTAAAGGTTGATAAACCTATCCACATGCATGTATTAAGTGGTGGTCTTGAGATTCAAATCCAAAGATTCCAAAGCCTGCCCATTTAATCATAACCCTGTACTCACGGTGAAAATTCCCCTGTACCTCAATGATACCCAGTGTTTACCTGGCTTGCCTCTGTGAGGCATAGATAGAACTCACTAATGGCAGGCACAATTTCTAAAATCCATACACTTTATTTCCTGTTGATATTGCAACAAAAAGCAAATGCACCTGTAACTTGGCCCAAGAGCACAATTCCTGCACAATGATTAAATGAAACCACAAGCCACGTGGCTCGCCCCACCCAAGAAGGATGATGAGATTTTCTGTTCAAATGATGGTACTGGACCTGTTCTTCAGGAATCTCTGACTTGGATAATAACGTTGCTTCTTCTGAAATACCAAGTTTTGTGCCAAGAGACAATAGATCCTTCTTAAAGATGGAAGTGTTGACTTTGAAGCACGGATATTTGGTAAAATGGTTTAAAAGCTGACGAGAAAGAGAATCAAGACTTGCTCAGCAAGTTGAGAGAAAGCTCATGCTGTGATCATACACAGAAATATCATAATGAGCTCAGCTCTTCTGACAACATGGCACAATAAATAGAGGTTCTTTTTGGGACTAAACATTTTTTGGCATTTTCTGCTTTTTCTTGATTCACTGTGTACCATTAAACTTTTTACGATGCTTTGTTTATTTTAGGGACAAGAATTAAATTCAAATTACATGTTGAATGAGATTTACTCAGTTCACATCTCATTGAGGGAATATCTCATTATCTAAGCTCCTATTTCTAATGAATGAACAGACCTTAATGGCAGGTTAGAAAACATTAGGTTGGTTCTGTTGTCCAGAAATATTCTTGTGTCAAAGTTATTTTTTGATCTTATGTATTTCTCATTGCTGGACATTTTTTGGAAAAGGGCCTGAAAAATATTAATGTGTGTTTATGTACATTTCCCAAAGTAATAAAATTGATAAAGAGTCCCTGTTCAGCCCCAAGCCATAATTTAATATTTCACTGTTGATTACTGACACTACATTTTCAGTGAAACTTGTACTTGTGTCACACTGGGTATAAATGGTGTTTCAGGCTCTGCCAGAAAATCTTGCAAACCCTGACTTGCACCGAATCTCAGATCGGGCTGTCTGTAACTCCCCGCCTCCTGGTCTCCTTGCTAGTTGGCTACATATTTTCAAGGAGAAGTCAAATCTGTATGGAAATAGAAAACCTTTACTTGCCATTAATTTGAAAGAAAATTATATCACTCTACTTTGTTCCTTCATCTGCAGATAAGCATTTTGCAGCACTTTTTAAAGTGCAAAGGGTATCTTCTCAGTGGAAGGTCTTGTGCAATTCTTCTAGGCTTTCCACATGGGAGCAGAGGGTTTTATTACTAGTTTTTAAATTGTCATCCTCTTTTGCTCCTCTCTGCTTGAGGTTAGGGCTCACTATTTTCTAAGAGTATCGTGTACTACTAGATAAAACCGAAAGGCAGTATTTTTTAAAGTGATAAATAGAATTTTCAATCTAAATGAATTAAATGATTTGGGGTTAAAAATAACTAAACATTATAACTTAAGACTGATATTTTTGTATTAGTAGATTGTCAGAGAACCTATACATTTGTTTATTACATATGTTCCTTAGAGAAGGAGACACAACTAAATTCCTTAAGTTGTAGAATTTGAAGTCAGGTAATATAATACCTTCTGCTTTTATTCTTTTTGCTTATAATTGCTTTGGCTATTCAGGCTCTATTTTGTTGGTTCCATATGTATTTTGGGATCATTTTTTTCTAATTCTGTGAAGAATGACTGGTAATTTGATACGTGTTGCATCAAATTTGTAGATTATTTTTGGCAGTATGGCCATTTTAATGATGTTGATTCTTCTGATCCACGAGCACGAGATATTCTTCCATTTGTTTGTGTTATCTAGCATGCCTTTCACCAGTGTTTTGTAGTTCTCTTTGTAGATATTTTTTGCCTTCTTGGTTAAATGTATCCCTAAGCATTTTATTTTATTTCTGTAGCGATTGTAAATAGGATTGAGTTATTGATTTGGTTCTCAGCTTGAGCATTATTGTTGTATAGAAATGCTACTGATTTTTACACATTGATTTTGAATCCTGACACTTTACTAAAGTCTTTATTCAAATAGAGGAGTCTTCTGGAGGAGTGTGTAGGTTTCTTAAAGTATAAGATCAGGTCATCAGTGAACAGAGACAAAAACAGCATGGCAGCGTATAAAAATAGACACATAGACCAATGGAACAGAATGGAGAGCCCAGAAATAAAGCTACATACCTACAAACAAGCGATTTTTGATAATGTCAACAAAAACATACACTAGGGAAAGCATACTCTATTCAATAAATGATGCTGGCAAAATTGGAAAGTCAGATGCAGAAGAATGAAATTGGACCCTTTTCTTTCACCATACACAAAAATTAACTCTAGATGTGTTGAATACTTACATGTAAGACCCAAAACTTCTAGTAAACCTAGAAGAAATTTTTTCAGGCATTAGTCTAGGCAAATATTTTATGTCTAAGTCCTCAAAAAAAGTAAACAGACAACCTACAGAATGGGAGAAAATATTTGCAAACAATGCATCTGACGAAAGCTTAGTATCCAGAATCTACAGGGAACTCAAACAACTCAACAACCCACCCCCACCCCCGCACCGCAACCCCTGCCAACAAATAACGCCATTAAAAAGTGGACAGATGACAGGAGCAAAAATATTTTTTAAAATACATACAAGCAATCAACAAACAGACGAAAAATATTCAACATCACCGATCATCAGAGAAATGTGAATTAAAACCACAGTGAGATACCATCTCATACCAGTCAGAATAGCTATTATCACAAAGTCAACAAGGAACAGATGTTGGTAAGGGTGCAGGCAAAAGGGAACACTTATACACTGTTGGTAGGAATGTAAATTAGTACAACATCTGTGGAAAACAGTATATAGATTTTTCAAAGACCTAAAAATAGAGCTGCCCTTTGACCCAGCAATCTCTTTACTGGGTATTTAACCAAAGGAAAATAAATAATTTCATAAAAATACTTGCACTCATATGTTTATTGCAGCACTATTCACGATAGTAAAGTTGTGCAGTCAACCTAAGTGCCTATCAATGGATGACTGGATAAATCAATCCAATTATCCATTTATGTAGTGTATGTGTACCATGGAATACCATTCAGCCACAAAAAAGAATGAAATCATGTCTTTTGCAGAAATTGGGTGGAACTGGAGGCCGTTATCCTTAGTAAAATGACTCAGAAAGAGGAAATAAAAAGCCACATGTTCTTACTTTTAGGTGGGAGATAAATGATGGGTACACACAGACATACAGAGTGGAATAATAGACATTGGAGATCCCAAAAGCTGGGACTGATGGGTGCAGGATGAAATACTACCTATTGGGTACAGTGTACACTATCTGGGTGATGAGCACACTAAAAGCCCATATCACCCCTATGAAATATGTCCAAATAACACAACTGTACTTGTGCCTCTAAATCCATAAAAATAAAATAAATTAAAATCTTGTTAGGTCTGTTCTATTCCACTTTTAGCACATGTCAATAATTCTATACCTGAAACTGCTCACTCCAAAAGTTATTCATTACAACATGGCAATTTAAAAAATCCAGTTTTTAGTTGCATATATCAAATTTTCACAGAGGGCTATATTCTGGAATAGATCACACAAGGGTGAATGTTGGTTTTTTGTTTTCCAATTCCTGAAAGTCCATTAGAGGTGAGAAGCAATGAAACCAGGGAGAAAATGTGCTGAATATAGGCTGAACTTAACAGTCATTATCTTGAATGTTTCACAATGTAAACTTGGGTTATAGTTTTGTATTCAGCCATTTATTCATCCAACATCTATTTATGGATGCCAAGTACAGGTCTTAGTGCTGTACCCAGAGTTAGTCAAAATGTGAAGTTAGGAGCACAGTCTCTAGATGGCCAAGTACACCCAAGACTTCTCACCCCAACTGCAAGGAGTTAGGGTCCAACTGCATGAGTTAGGTGGAAGAGCACACAGAAGGCCATCTTCACTCCTGACACCAACTGCAAGCCTGGGGTTCTCTGCAAACACTCACAGTTTTGATAAGCATTAGAACGGCTCACAGAACTCATGGGAACTTATTATACCCATGATTGTATTTGTTACAGAAAACAGGGACATTAAAATCAGCCAAGGATAGAGACTTATAGGACAGAGTCTGGGAAGATTCCAATAGCTAAGAAAGTCTCTGCTGTTTTCAACACTTGTGACCCTCCCAGATCGATGTGTGATGATATGCATGGAGTATCGCCTGCCGGGAAGGGCACCCAAGCTTTGGTCTCCAGAGTCTTTAACGGGCTTCATTATGTAGGCATGATTGATTGATTAATTTTCCACATGGTTGAACTCTTGGAGGTCAAGCAGATATCATGTGCCTGAGAGGCCCACCGTGAATCACCTTGTTAGCTTGAACTATTAGATGTGATCCACGGGGCCTATCGTGGATACTAAAGACACTGCTCTCACTTGAGAAATTAGAAGGGTTCAGAGGTTATTCTCTAGGTGCTGGGGTTTAAGGTCAGACCTCTGTTTGGGCCAAATCCCTTTACTATACAGGTAGGGAAACAGCTGTAAGCAAATTGAAGTTCTGGCCTACATTTGGTTCATATTCTAGGGTGGAGATGCACAGTGACTGAAATAGATGAAAATGGATTGAACATCTGGTTACCTTAGGGAGTAGAGGAAAAATAAAGAGAGGAAACAGAGTATTGAGGTGGTGAGTGGTGACATTTTAGATCTGGTGACCAAGACAGGCTTCAGGGAGAGGAAGGGATTTTGGCAAACATCTAAAGGAGGTGAGGAAGAGAGGCAGGTGGACATCAGGCATCAGGGAAGAACTTCCCAGGAGACAGAAATGTGCCTGTGGTATTCCAGGAGCAGCATGGCACAAGGACAATGGAGAAGGAAAATGAGGCCAGGGAAGCAGCACTGTGCATGTGGAAAGCGGACCTCATGGGGCCCCATGTGTCACTGTCATTTGGATTTTGGTCTCCGAGATATGAGAAGCCATGAGAGGACTTCCTCGAAATGATGGTGGATCATAAGCCCCTAGGAACTTTGCTGGAATCAGACCGAGAGGGAGCCTGGCTAAACACAGGGCCCTTGGGACACTGCAGTGTGCAGCAAGGGATGCTGAGGGCTTGGACTAAGGAGGAAGACATGGAGGGCGTGAGAATTGGCTAGATTCCAAATACATTCTGAAAGTAAAACTGGCAGGATGTTTCGATGGGTAAGATATAGGACAAAAGGGAAAGAGAGGAGTCAGATGTAATATTTTCAGGCTGAGAACCTGAAAGAAAAGAACGGCCATTTGTAGGAATGCTGAGGACTCTTGGAGAAGTAGCTTTGGAGGGGACAGTGAAGTTTCATTTGGGAGTGTTGAGTTTGATAGAGATGGAGGATAGAGGTTGGAGGCAGCTGGATTTCAGAAGGCTGGAAGGAGGTTCAGACTGAAGATATCAGCTGAGGAGGCACACTGGGTCAATGGTATTTAAAGCCATAAGATTGGAAAAGATCACTTGGGGAATGAGGGTAGACAGAAGAGAGTCCAGGAACAGAGTCCAGGGGATCTCTCATTTTGAGTTCAAGAAAATGAGGATGAATTAGAAAATATGTTCAACAAAGAGTAATTGCAATGAGAGGAGAAGATGCAAGAGTTTGGGGTGTCCTAAAATCCAAGTAAGGAAAATATTTTTAAAAACATGATGCCCTCGACAAAGGAGTTTGTGTGGTGTCATGTATTCGTTCATTCTGACACTGCTAATAAAGACATACCCAAGACTGGGTAATTTATAAAGGAAAGAGGTTTAATTACTCACAGTTCTGCAGGGCTGGGGAGGCCTCAGGAAACTTACAATCATGGCAGGAAGGGAAGCAAGCATGTCCTTCTTCACATGGTGCAGCAAGGAGAAGATCAGAGTGAAAAGGGGAAAAGCCCCTTATAAAACCATAGGATCTCATGAAGACTCACTCACTATCATGAAAAAAGTAAGGGGAAACTGCCCCCATGATTCAATTACCTTCCACTGTTTTTTTCTAATGATGTGTAAGGATTATGGGAACTATAATTCAAGATGAGATGTGGGTGGGGACACTAAGCCAAACCATATAATTCCACTCCTGGCCCCTCCCAAATCTCATGTCCTCACATTTCAAAACACAATCATGTCCTTCTAACAGTCCCACAAAGTCTTAACTGATTCCAGCATTAACTCAAAAGTCCAAGTCCAAAGTCTCATCTGAGACAAGGCAAGTCCCTTCCGCCTAGAAGCCTGTAAAATCAAAAACAAGTTAGTTACTTCCTAGATACAACAGGGATACAAGCATTGCTTAAATACACCCATTCCAAATGAGGGAAATTGGCCAAAACAAAGGGCCCACAGGCCCATGCAAGTCCAGAATCCAATGGGGCAGTCATTCAACTTTAAAGTTCTAAAATGATCTCCTTTGAGTCCATGTCTCACATCCAGGTCACAGTGATGGAAGTTGTGGGCTCCCAAGGCCTTGGGCAGCTTTACCCCTATGGCTTTGTAGGGTACAGCTCCTCTCCTGGCTGCTTCTACAGGCTGGCATTGAGTGTCTGTGGCTTTTCCAGGTGCATGGTATAAGCTGTCGGTAGATCTACCATTCTGGAGTCTGGAGTCACCTTTGCTCCGGCTCCCAACAAGTTCCTCATCTGTATCTGAGACCACCTCAACCTAGACTTTATTGTCCATATCACTATCTACATTTTGGTCAAAGCCATTCAACAAGTCTCTAGGAAGTTCCAAACTTTCACACATTTTCCTGTCTTCTTCTGAGCCCTCCAAACTCTTCCAACCTCTGCCTGTTACTCAGATCCAAAGTTGCTTCCACATTTTCGGGTATTTTTACAGCAATGCCCCACTCTACTGGTACGAATTTACTGTATCAGTATGTTCTCACACTGCTAATAAATACATACCTGAGACTGGGTAATTTATAAAGGAAAGAGGTTTAATTGACTCAGTTCTGTAGGGCTGCGGCGGTCTCAAGAAACTTACAATCATAGCAGAAGGGGAAGCAAACATATCTTTCTTCACATGGTGGTAGGAAGTAGAGATGCAGAGTGAAAGGGGGAAAAGCCCCTTGTAAAACCATCAGAGCTCATGAGAACTCATTCACTGTCATGAAAACAGCATGAGGGTAACTTCCCCTGTGATCAAATTACGTCCCACTGATTCTCTCCCATGACGTGTGGGGATTACAGGAACTTGAATTGATTACAATTCAAGATGAGGTTTGGGTGGGGACACAGCCAAACCATATCATGTGGCAAGGGCCAAAGTCTGCTTGGAGAAGGGATTTTGGAGAAGGTAAATTGAAGATAGGAAGTGGGCAGCTGTTTAAGTAGTCTGACCATAAACAGAGGAGAAAATAGTGCAATAGCTGGATATGTGGGCATCAAGAGAATTTTTCTGAGATAGAAGAAATAACAGCATATTGTGTACTTTGGGGAAAAATCCAGCAGAAAGGAATGATGGCCTTGCTTAGGCAAGAGGGGATGAGAACTGGTGCTTGGGTGGGAGGGTTGCCCTTTCCTATGGTGACGTGGTGGTGGATCTACAAGAACATGAGAGGCAACAGAGTCTGCAGCACAGAAGGTGTAACTGCAGGAAATACATATGGGGTACACTGTGTGCCAGGCTATTTATATGTTTTATATGTATTACTCCTTTTTCATCCTCAACAACTACTCAACAAGGTAGACAATATTATTGTCTATCCCTGTTTCACAAATGACAAATTAAGCAAAGGACGACCTGCCAATGGACTAAGACTCCTCATCTAGCAGAAGCAGGATTTACACAGGCAGTTTAGCTGAAGTCTGAGCCCTAAGCCACAGTAGCATGGTGCCTGTGAAGAAGGCTGGGGTGCTGTGAGAGTGACAGTGGGGACATTTGGAGGACCTCCTCTAGTGACTTCTATTTTTCATGAAAATAAGAATTAAGGTTATTGAAAAAGAGAGATAGATAAAGGAAGAGGAGGTGAGGTAAATGAGGTTTGAGGAGAGAGAAGAAGCTATGAGATATTAATCTGGAAGAGTGGGAGATGGAATGGATAAGATCGTATACTGTTATCATCAGTCATTACTAAGGGCTCATGAACTTACTGATGTATTTGTTTCCCATGCCATGCTCAAATGCAGATGTGTAGGTGCAGTGTAGGTGTACAGCTAGGCTTGGCCATGGTTTTGATTTAGTCTAGAAAGAAAGGAAATTGAGGGACTGATTCAAGGGAATGATTATAACAATTGTCTATGAAATTACAGCTGTGTAAGAAAACAAGTAAGGACGCTAGGGGAGTGAAATACAGAGCAAAGATAGGAGTAAAAGTCTTTGCTAGTAAAAAACAACAGACCAGCAGTGTGCCCCCCAGTGTAGAGACTGATTTGGAAAACTTGGAGGTGGGGAGTGGAAGGTAGAATCCTCGAAATTTAGACTGCAGAAGGGTTGCTCTTACAGTTATGAAAATATCTGGTGTTTTGCAATTGGAGGGAATTGGCTGAAGTGTAGGAAAGATAATTGGAGAAGGTGTCAAAAACAGAGACTGGGCTGTGGGAGGGATTGTCTAGGTGGATACCAGTGTCACTGGAAATCATAGTGGGAACAGTGCTAGAGAGAGTGAATGAGCCAGGAGCTGACTCTTCCAGGAAGGAGGAGTGCCCCTGGCTGTGACAGATCATGGCCCCAAAGACAAGTGATGGGCAGTGTTGTCTGATGGCTCAAGATCCAAAGGCTGAAACATGGGGCTCACATGTCACCTTTGGTCTATTTGTTATAGGTCCGCTGTAGCATATATCTGCTAAAGGGCAACTTGGCTGGGAAAGAAGCAACTATTTGCCTGTTTTTTTTCAGGACTCTACTAAATACAATAGGATACTGCTTTACAAATTCATCAGAAATGGAGCCATATGTGGTTCATCTTCCTGATTCTACCACTGCTTTTATTACCAGACACAGATAGAGCTCTTCTTTTTCAAAATTCTTTCATGACATTGTTTGAGAATACTTTCTAGGAGTGCAGATTCCAAACTTGGGTTGCCAGATCCTTGAGGAATTATGAAAAGTTACTAGAAGAATTTCAAGTCACTACCAATTTTCAAAAAGCCTTGGTGGAAATTATACATTTACTCCAAATAACATTGAATAAGCTAATTAAAAGTTTCTTTTGCCTTAACTCTTAGGATTATACCAATGCAAAGGGGTTTTCTTATGTCTGAATAAATGAATCCCAGATGAAAACACAACTACTTGGGAAATTTGAGGCATGTTACATTATCCTGTTACTCCAGTCACTGGCCAGCAGTGCAAAGTTAGTCTTGGAAGGAAACTATGATTACAGACAGATAGCAAACTATAAAAAAATTAGCAAAAGTTAATTCTCTAATATTAATCATAGGAATAAATTAAATTACTTGAGAATTTGAACTCATTTAATCAAGATGTCAGAGGCATTTGAACCAGAATGACTCCATCTTGAATCAGAGCTGGGTAAGATAAAGCTGAGACATACTGGGCTGAATTCCCAGGAGGTTAGGCATTCTTAGTCACAGGTTGAGCTAGGAGGCTGGCACAAGAGACAGTTCACAAAGACCTCACTAATAGAACAGGATGGAGTTAAGAAGCCAGCCAAAACCTGTCAAAACCAAGATGACAATGAAAGTGACCTCTGGTTATTCTCATTTCTCGTTATATGCTAATTGTAATGTATTAGCATGCTAAAAAGCACTCCCACCAGCACCATGACAGTTTACAGGCATCATGGCAACATCAGGAAGTTACCTATATGAACTAAAGGAAAGAGGAACCCTCAGTTTCAGGAATTGCCTACTGCTTTCCCAGAAAAGTCATGAATAATCCACCCCTTGTTTGGCATATGGTTATATGCCAAAATAACTGTAAGTCTATTAAGAAATAACTATAAGTACATTCAGTCAAGCAGCCCATGCAGCTGCTCTGCCTACAGAGCCATTCTTTTATTCCTTTACTTTCTTAATAAAGTTGCTTCCACTTTGTGGAATTGCCCTAAATTCTTTTTTGGGTGAGGTCCAAGAACCCTCTCTTGGGGTCTGGATGGGGACCCTTTTCTGGTAACAAAGGGAGAGCAAGTAGGTTTCATTTTGCATGATAGCTTATTGACAGGCTCTGTCAACATCTGCGTTGAGAAAGCTTCTGACTTCAAGCCTCATCTCAACAGGATGGTGCTGCAATGGATTAGCAATATCTGTCAAGACCATACCGAACCTAATCTAGGGCTTCATTTATTTATTCATTTTATTAACTTAAGATACTTGGTGATCTAAATAGGAAGTTGACCTGAAAGTTTGTCCAGAGACATTAAGAAAATTGCCAAAGTCACACCGTAAGTTAGTGGTAGTGGAAGGACATCAGATCCGTTCAGGACTTCATGAGGATCATAGAATCACATTCTCAAAGCCATGTCCTAGGGGAGTCAGTGAGCAGAAAAAGCTAGTGTAGAAATAACATTACAAGAGAATCACAAAATCCTGGACTTCATCCCATGTTTTGCCACTATCTGAGATGTGTGACTACTCAGGGTTAATCATAAAACTTAAGTTTTCAGATGGTAAAATGAGACATTCGTCCTAGATCACAACTGTGATAATTCCAGTTCCAAAAAGTCAAAATGAGTGTCCAAAAACCAACCGAAGAAAAACAAGCATGCAAACTAGAAAACATGAAGCACTCCAAGACAATCTTATCCAGCTTTCGCCTCTCATTCTTCATTGTTTACATCATACGGCAAAGATAACATTTTTTTCTTATGCTTTTATTGTGTCTAGACTGATTTGATTGCTTTTTCACTATTCTCACCTTCCTGTTCGTCAGAGTTAAAAATGATTACTTTTAAGAGCAAAGGGAACTTCGCTTGTAAACGGCAAGTTAAGAGCAAAGGGAACTTCTCAGACTACGCCATTTAAGAGACTTTTATATCTCGTTTAATTCTCTCAGCAAAATAGATATTATAAATACTATTACGACCATTGTACAGTTGAAATTAACAGAGGCTCAGCGACGTCAAATGACTTTCTGATGTAATGCTGGAAAATGAGAGAGCATAGAATAACTTTAAACTCTGATCTCTGATTGCCAAATGAATGCTCTTTTACCACATTGTGCTGTTCTTTTCACCAAAACATAATGAGCTGTTAGCATGAAAGACCTGAGTTCTAGACTTGGCATGCTTAATTTAGGAAGCTGTTTTATTCCCTTCTTAAACTTCAGCTAGGCCTTGTGTTAGGTAGCTAAGTGTTTTCCCATGACTGCATTGTATTTTGCATAATAAAATCCAAGAATTTGGAACACCGATCACTGAGACGCATACACCTCCTCTTCATAGGAAAATGCCTATTGCTCTAATTATCACATTTGAGACTTTTCCAAGAGGTAGGCTGTGAGCTTTTGCAAGTCATTGTAGGAAAAACATTTCTGAGCAAAGACTCCTGAGGAGAGCAGTCATTAGCTCCTGCACCATGCAAGCATCTTTTGAAGCTCTCCAGCAGGAAACTTGATAGTGACTCAGTGAGCAAATGCAAATGGTATTTTCTGCAAAAGTACAGAATTCCTCTAAGGGAATCTTGGGCTAGCACAAAACAACTTTGAATTTAAGCAGTGTATATTGTGGGAGAAAAGCTGTTTATCACCCACACTTTGGTTTGCTACAGCAGGAGAGAGCTTTTTCCTCCCCATTAAGAAAATAATTGAGGCTAATTTCATTCTTGCATATAAACTATGTGGCTGTTTCATTCTCTTGTTGAGTTCTTGGACACAGGTAGTGATGGGAGCTTGTGGGGCGGTAAACAAGTCATTCTCTGACACTTCTTGGTGGCGTATGAATCAGTAAAAGGCTCCTAAGATAGGATGGCAGAGCCAAGGAGGAAAATAGTCACAAGCTCTACCCTAAAGCTGCAGCTTCAGGAGAACTAATTTTGCTTCTTATTCCTGGATGTCATTTAGATGAGTTGGCTTCTTGTTCAAGAGGTTTAACACACATGTTTGAACATACATATTTTTTTTTTCTTTTTTTTTTTTTTTTTTTTTTGAAAAGGAAGGTCATCATAACCCCTTAAGCTACCCAGGCCTGTTAGAAATGTAAGTTATGTACCATTTTGTCTTTTACCAAACAGTAGAATTTCTTCAAATGGCAGAAACACCGTTCTTTATGCCCTTGGCTTCTAAGGAGATGTGGTGCTCATATACCCAAGCAAACATCTAAGGGACACCTTCTAGAGCAGCAACTGAGGAAAATCCTCTCGTAAGGATGTCCAGGAAGCTTCCTGGAAAGGAAATCTCTTTCAGTCCTTTCTGCAAAGCCCATGCCATCCTCCATACTCTCTTCTAGCTGAAAAAAAATCTTTGTGGGAGATTTCATAATAAGCCCCTGACTACTCAGTTCAGAATCCCTAGGAAGAATGACCGTTGCCTGTGTATTAATCTTTTCCTTTTCCCTTGGACATTGCATGTGAAGCATTTTAGTACAGCACCTGGCAGGAAGTAAACAATGTTCACTGCTCTTTTATCCGTTTGGCAAATACATGTTGATCCCATTGTGTTCCTCAGTGTATACTGTACATTGGGGAAACAGAGCAAAGTCATGCGGTCATCTTCAAGGAGCTCACGTCTTCATTTCTTCCTCAGCATTTAGCACAACATCCAACATCTCACACCTGGAAGATGCTTAAATAATACGGAGTGAAAAAAAATGAGTTAATTGCCATCTCCTGCTTCACTAAACTCTGTCTACAGAGTCTGCAGATTGTTGCTGCATCTCCTGAAATCCCCCAACTGCTTGATTAACTTGATCACAGCTGAAATGGCTCCCTTCCCACTTGAACACCACATTCTTTCACCAGCATAGACCACAGTCATGCAATCGTGGATGAGGAACAACCTGGGAAACAAGGGTCCCTCCACCCGGCGTTGGGGCTTCTCAGAGTTTCCTATTTGTGGCTGCTTCTGTTTCTTCCCTTTTCTGTTCTTTCAATACAAAACTTGCTTGACTGCCCCTGCGGAATGCCATCCTGTGAAAGCCTGGGCTGACGCTCTCACCATGCAGTGTGCTCTGCCTTCTCAGATGGAGTCCTGGTGGCCGCCCTTGCCCGAGTCCCTCTCTGCTCCTCATGAGCCTGCGAACACCTGCACCTCTTCTGCACATGCTGGGGTCTCCCTGGCCCCAGAGCCCTGCTCAGCTTCCTGTGGGCTCTCTGAAGGATGATGCTGCCACTGCAGCTGGCTCCAGCACCAGGCTGCCTTGCTTTTGTTTCTCAGTTGTCTCTAAAGTCGGCAGAATTGGCTTTTGGTCTTAACAGAAAATTCTAACTTTGCCTTCTGTTTGGAGTGAAGTGAAACGAACAATGCAGAATAGGGGAGTGTGGAGCCCTTTGTGTCTGGACAACTGGATGCCTTTGTTTCTCATGAGTTCACTTCTCTGGTGTCAGCCTTTTGCTCTGCCGCCAAGCAGCGAGCTGTCCTGGAGTAGTTCTGCTCCAATGACGCTTGACCAGGAACTGTCAGGAATTCTGGCCAGCATGATATCCATGCAGCACGCTGACTGGGAGAAATCCCTCAGACTTAGGACTTGAAAGGCACAAATAACCTTCCAGCGTTAGCCACTGCAAGCGTGGTCCCTAGGCCTACAGCACTGGTGGCACCTTGGCGCTTATTAGAAATACAGAATCTGGGGCCTCGCGGTGGCTCACACCTGTAATCCCAGCACTGTGGGAGGCTGAGGCAGGCAGATCACGAGGTCAGGAGTTCGAGACCAGCCTGACCAACATAGTGAGACCCTGTCTCTACTGAAAAAACAAAAAAAATTAGCTGAGCATGGTGGCGCACGCCTGTAATCCCAGCTACTCAGTAGGCTGAGGCAGGAGAATTGCTTTGCTTCAACCTGGGAGGTGGAGGTTGCAGTGAGCCAAGATAGCGCCACTGCACTCCAGCCTGGGCGACAACAAGACTCTGTCTAAAACAAAAAGGAAAAAAAAAAAGGAAAAGAAAAGAAAAAAAGAAAAAGAAAAGCAGAATCTGAGGCCTTTTCCAAAATAGACTGAGTGAGAAGCATTACTCAGTCTATGTGTGCTGTCTTTAGCAAACGCTGCGTGCTCTTTTACTAGTTCCTGTGTAGGAAATCAACTACCTTTGAAGCTGTCAGAATCTTTTCTAAAATATATGTTTACTTTGTGTGCATGTCACAAACCATCGCTGTCATTGTACACATGTTTTGAAAAACTATGAGGTTTGCTACAAAATTCAGCAAATGCCATGGAGGAAAGGCCCATATCTCCATATAGTAAATACCAAGTACAATTCCCATTTAAAAATTGGTGTTGCTCATAAATTGCCTGAGGAAATTCACTTCTAATAGGCTCAAAGTTTATAAAGTACATTAATACTCTGCCTTTATAACAAACCAAGTTGGACAGAGATGGCTGGTGCTCTCCAGCACCGCACACATCTTCAGTGGGACTCACAGGGAACAGCTGGGCTCAGCAGAGCATCTCCTGATGGTAACAGAATGGGCAGCTCTAAGAAGAACGGCAAACACTTTCAAAGTTGCAGCTGATGGCACCTGAGTGAGGCAGCTGTGGGCCTATGTGCTTTACACAGGTTTGCACAAAAACAAACTGGTTCCTGTTGTTTGGTTCTGCAGGAAAGCGCCAATGTTGACTTTGCAGAGCGGGATGCTGGGACGCAGACCGCCTGGGTCCTGATGGACGTGTGAGCATCAGTAGGCCAGTGGCGTGTGTCGTCCAGGCTCAGGGTCCAGAGGCTGGTGCTGTGTTGCTGGTGAGACTCAGGGACACCACGAAGCCCTGGCTGTAGCTTGACCTGTTTCCCTCCAGAAGTCAACGAGACTGCCCGTTGGTCCCTCGGGCAGCAGTACCATCTGGATGCCAAGCACATTAACCTCAGACCTCCACCGACCAGGCAGCACTGACCTTGTCACCAGGGGCAGGACATGTCCTTTTCTTACCTAATATTCCTTGTGGCTTTGCAAACAAGCCATTCTTCATGGTTGGTCTCAAGCTTAGCATAATGTTATCCTGATTTATACCCAAGTCCCCATGTTTTTCCTTGAGGACACGGGATACTTTGATGCTGTGTGAAGTGATCCCTATCGATGCTGTTTCTAATCCATTTGTAAAACCATTTACAAGCTGATTGGGGAGGCAAGGTGGTCTATGAATGCCTGGTAATGATGACTGGGATGCTCCCGAGTGCTGAAAGATCACTCTCCTCGCAGCAGGGCAGACGCTGCCTCCTCTCAGGTGCCTTTCCCTTTCCTCAAATGCTCTCTGACTAATTGGTTTATGAAAGAAAGGAAACCTCCCTCTAGAAAGCTTGATGTCTGATTTGCTGGGACTAATCAGCACAGAAAACCCCCGAACCCCTCTGGAGGGATTATGATTATGAACGTGAGCTTTGTTTGTTTTGGGCTCGAAGTGCTTTTGTAGTCTGTGCAAGTGAGCCTGGTGAGTGCACTGACTCCATCATGGACGCGATGTGCAGTTCTGAGCAGATGCCCAGGAACGAAGGCCATGGTGCCCTTTGCTCTTACAGGGGACAGCTACAGCAGCGTAGGACTTTGAAGCTTTTTGCTTCATTTTATTTTATTTTATTTTATTTTATTATTATTTTTTTTGAGATGCAGTTTCGTTCTGTCAGCTGGAGTGCAGTGGTGTGAACTCTGCTCACTGCAACCTCCACCTCCTGGGTTCAGGTGATTCTCCTGCCTCAGCCACCTGAGTAGTTGGGATTATAGGTGCGTGCCACCACACCCGGTAAGTTTGTATTTTTAGTAGAGGTGGGGTTTTACCATGTTGGCCAGGCTGGTCTCGAACTCCTGGCCTCAAGTGATCCTCCTGCCTCGGCCTCCCAAAGTGCTTAGATTACAGGAGTGAGCCACCCTGCCTGGTGGCTTCATCTTGAAAATACGACTTTTCTCTGTTATTCACATTGCTTCTGTTGACAGCTACAGTGGAGGACAGGCTGGAGGGGATGCCTTGCGAGCACATGGGAGCGCATGGGGTGGATCCTTGTGATCTCTAGTGATGTTGCCCACCGTGAATTCACATCTGTGGCAAAGCTCTTCTCTTTCTCAGATCTGGCCTTCCTTCTTTCTCGTGCGGTCTTTGGAGTTCATCTGCCCTATTATTTCCCTTTGAATAGAATTCCACGCTAGTTGTAAGGGGTGGGAGTGCTACAGGAAGAGGCGGAGGAGGACTGGCTCTTGTGCACAGAGGTCCTGTTGCTGAAATCCCGCTGGAGAAGCTTGGAGGAAGTGACTTGAAAGGGTGGATTAGCTTCCCTTGCTGTAAGTGTGTAGGAGGGCGGAGCTGAGTTTTCTCTGCCTACAGGCTATAATATATGACTTTTATTCCCACAACCGGCTAAACCAAAAATACTCCTTGTTCAAGGCAATGAGCTTTTTTAAGTTTCTTTTTTTTTTTTTTACCAGAATATCTTATATTTGTGTATGAATATTTTATAAAATTTATAATCTGCCATAAATATTTTTTGCCAGAATACATTAAACCAGATTGCATATCTTCCTCACTGTGACTTCAGAGGAAACTCTTTTTATTCTTATAAATTAAACAAAAAAGTGTTCCTAAGGCTCTAGCGTACAGACATACACTCATATTACATATACACACCTACATCTTAAATGTTTTAGTTATAAATAAAACAGAATTCAGCTTTTGAGATTTTTTTTTTTTTTTTTTTTTTTTTTTTTGAGATGGAGTCTTGCTCTGTCACCCAGGCTGGAGTGCACTGGCACGATCTTGGATAACTGCTTCTCGGGTTCAAGAGATTCTCCTGCCTCAGCCTCCTGGGTAGCTGGGACTACAGGTGCATGCCACCACACCAAGCTAGTAGTAGAGACAGGGGTTTCCCCATGTTGGCCAGGCTGGTCTCGAACTCCTGACCTCAGGTGATCCACCTGCCTCAGCCTCCCAAAGAGCTGGGATTACAGGCGTGAGTCCCTGCGCCCGGCCAACCTTTTGAGATTTTTATGCCATTATGGGTATTCAAAATTTTCTGATGGTGTGAGTACATACTCTCCCCCTTTCCAGTAACTTATGTTCCTTTAACATAAGTAAATATAGAAGGCTGACAGCCATAGGAAATACTTCCTCTTACCCTCCACCCTTTGCATACTTTTGAGATTCTCCTTTTTTTCCTTCAAGAGCAAACTACTGAATAACTCTTTACTTTCCACTCCAACAACTAGACTCATTTCAAACAATTCTCTTCCTTTAGCTGTGTCATTAGCTCTCAGACCAACTGCAGCAGATGAGCACCTACTCATTACCTGGCCTGTGCTATTCATCACGTCCATAGCCTGGCTCACAGCATCATCTTGTCCCGTGGAGGCCAGAAGCATGGGATGACCCTGCGTAGGCAGCGAGGTAGGGACAGAAAGGGAGCTGAGGCGCACTGAGCCCCACTGATGCTCAGGAGATTATGCCAGGGGATTTCAATGTTATTCCACTTAAAAAATGTCACTATTAGTATTTTAAAAATTAATGAAAGTGCAGGGGAAAAAATCAAACAGTATAAAAGATGTGCAATGCAGTGCCATCCGCCCCCTCATTCCCAGGTCTCGTACCCAGAGAAGAACCAGGTTGTACGTCCTTCCAGCAATAGCCTATAACCAGTAGGCACACAACAGATTCCTGTTCAGTGTATGTGTGTGTATTTTTTCGCTTCTTTATTACCCAGAAAGTAGCATGCTACGTATGTTTTTCTGAACCTAATTTTTTCACTTAACATAATATTGTACATTGCTTTATGTCCATCTATAAATCTACCCCATTATTTCTGATGGCTATATAATCCTTATAATTTATTTAATTGTGTCTATTGGGGTTTGATCAGGGAAGCGAGCCCACTCTGACTGATCTGGAAGAATTAGACCTCAAGCAGTCAAATTCTGCTCTGGGCGTTGGAGCCAGCAGCCCATGTAAGTCTTGACTTGGCATCTGGTGCTCTGCCTGAAGTCAGTGGGGTGGGCAATTGGCCATAAATCAGGGGCAGGGGTGGAGCAAGGAAAACGAGAACCTGTGAGAATAAGGGGAAGCCGTGGATTTCTCTCACCACGTTTATTATTATTATTATTATTAATTAATTTATTTATTTATTGAGACAGAGTCTCACTCCATCACCAGGCGCCAGGCTGGAGTGCAGTGGCGCGACCTCGTCTCATTGCAACCTCTGCCTCCCAGGTTCAAGCAATTCTCCTGCCTCAGCCTCGCAAGTAGCTGGGACTACATGCGCGTGCCACTACGCCCAGCAATTTTTTTGTGTTTTTAGTAGAGACGGGGTTTCACCATGTTGGCCAGGATGGTCTCGATCTCTTGACCTTGTGTTCCGCCTGCCTCGGCCTCCCAAAGTGCTGGGATTACAGGCGTGAGCCACCGCGCCTGGCCACCATGTTTATTTTTGACCACTCAGGGCACCTGCCGGCTAAGCTGGTGCCATTTTCCATGGAGCCAGACTCACCCCCGACCAAGTTTCAGAGACAAATGCAGCAGGAGCTGCACAGCTGGCCGCTGCCCTGTCTGCAAGTCAGTGAGCGCCATGCTGGGAGGCGCCCCAGCACCTGCTGTGCACCAGCTTTCAAGCTCAACAAATGCTGCAGGGCTGTCTTCCAGCTCTTGCACTTTTCTCCTTTGATGAGCCGCAGTCCAGAAACTTATGAGGGAGTGAATTCCGGGAAACCAGCTTTAATATTGAGTGTCAGCTTGATTGGATTGCAGGATGCAAAGTCTTGTTCCTGGGTGTATCTGCGAGGGCTTGCCGAAAGACTAACTTTTGAGTCAGTGGACTGGGAGAGGCAGACCCACTCTCAATCTGGGTGGGCACTATCTAACCAGCTGCCAGCATGGCTAGAATAAAATCAGGCAGAAGAACATGGAAGGACTAGACTGATTGAGTCTTCCGGCCCCCCTCTTTCTCCCATGCTGGATGCTCTCCGCCGTCTTACATTGGACTGCAAGTTCGGCTTTTGGATCCTTGGGCTTACACCAATGGTTCGTCAGGGGCTCTCGGGCTTTCAGCCGCAGACTGAAGCCTGCACTGCCTGCTTCCTTACTTTTGACGTTTTGGGACTCAGATTGGCTTCCTTCTCCTCAGCTCGCCGATGGCCTATTGTGGGACCTCACCTTGTGATTGTGGGAATCAATTCTCCTTAATAAACTCTCTTTCATATATATGTCTCTCCTGTTAGTCCTGTCCCTCTAGAAAACCTTGACTAATATAGCTGGTCCCAGCTGAGCCGAGCTGGAGGAGACAAAGCCTCTATACGCGTCCAGCACTGGCGGAGGCTTAGACTGGCCCCGTCTTTGGCATCTGCAAACAGTGCTGTGATGAATAGCTTGGTACATGTGTCTTTTTCACTTGTGTATGTATAGCTAGAAAATTAATTTCTGGAAGTAGAATTGCTGAGCCAGAGAATATGTGCATTTTTTATTTATTAGATATTGTTAAGTTTCACTCAAAAGAGGTTGTACCAATTCATATTCCTGTCAATGACGTAAGAGAGTTCAGATTACCTGACATACTCATCCACACGATGTATTATCCTACTTTTCAGTCTTTTTGGATTCAACAGGTAAAAACAACAAAACTCACATATTTCAATGCAGTTTTAATTTGCATCTCTTTTTACAAAGTATGTGGTTGAGCATCTTTTAAAAATGTTAAATCCATTTGTTTGTGTTTCTCTTACTACATTTAGCTATTTTTCTGTTGCATCCATTTTCTAGTTATTTATATTGATCAATAAGAGGGTATTACACATTATAAGGCTTATTTATGGTGTATATGGCAAGAATGTTTCCCAGTGTGTATCTTGTCTTTCAGGCTGGTCCAGTGGCAGTGCATTATCAGAACTTATTAACATTAGTGTATTTTGTCTTTCCCATTTTTTCTATGTAGAAATTTAGTTTATTGATAATACACATACCCTATTTTTATTATAGAGAGTTGAGCTTTTTGCTTTTAGAAGGGATTGTTTTGTTTTTCACAAAAACCCTGAAAGATAAGTAATATAATTCTCATTCTACCAATGAGAAATATAAGTTTCTAGAAGTTAACTAAGTGACATAAAGTCACACACTTTATTAGTCCATTTTCATGCCACTGATAAAGACATACCCAAGATTGGGTAACTTATAAAGGAAAAAAGGTTTAATGGATTCACAGTTGCATGTGGCCGGGGAAGCCTCACAATCGTGGTGGAAGGCAAAAGGCACGTCTTACATGGCAGGGGCAGGAGAGGATGAGAGCTGAGTGATTGAGATTTCCCCTTGTAAAATCCTTGCATCTAGTGAGACTTACCCACTACCACGAGAACAATATGGGAAAACTGCCCCTGTGATTCAGTTACTTCCCACTGGGTCCCTCCCACAACACCTGGGAATTATGGGAGCTATAATTCAAGATGGGACTTGTGGGGTGAGGGGAACAGAGCCAAACCATACACACACTAGGGGGTTATGTCCTGTCCCAACAGGAAACATGGGCACAGGCAAATTTGGTATTTGAAGAATGTTTAATAAAGGGCCTATTATCCAAAGTATGGACACAGTGTTGGAAAATCACGAGGAACAGTGTAGTTTCCCAGGACTGCTAAGAGTGGGCAGAGCCATCATCACCCCTAGGGCAGAGGCATGAGCTGTTGGAGTGATGACTGAAATCTGAGCGTCACTCTTGAGGGGCAGGAGGTCACCAGAGAGGAGCCATCCACTTCCATGGAAGGACATACCACGCCATGGGCAGTGCTGCACCTGTGAGGAGCTGGGGGTATAAACACCTTCCCTCCATCTCTTTTCAACAGATCTCTATTGATAAAGCCTAATGGCTGAGCCATCTTGGAAGCCAAGGCCTAAGAGGTCTCTGATGCTTGGATACAAATCTGCCTCCCAGCACCTAGAGCAGGTGGAGATTGGGCCTGGAGGAACAAAGAGAAGACAGAAAACAGCAAAGTGACCTAACTCAGTCCGTACACTCTCCAAAGGCTCAGCTCCTGACAGAAACCGTGCCTCCTCACACAATCACACACGACCCTAGAGAGATGTGGAAGTAGTAAAAACTGGAAGTGGGTTATGATGATCAGGGTCACATTTTAGTACTGACAGAGGGTTTAAAGATGATTTGGGGCTGGGCATGGTAGCTCATGCCTATAATCCCAGCATTTTGGGAGGCCGCGGGTGGATCACGAGGTCAAGAGATTGAGACCATCCTGGTCAACATGGTGAAACCGCGTCTCTACTAAAAATACAAAAATTAGCTGGGCATGGTGGCAAACACCCGTAGTCCCAGCGACTTGGGAGGCTGAGGCAGGAGAATTGCTTGAATCTGGGAGGTGGAGGTTGCAGTGAGCTGAGATCGAGCCGTTGCACTCCAGCCTGGGTAACAAGAGCGAAACTCCGTCTCAGAGAAAAAAAAAAAAAAAAGAAAAGATGATTTGGGATGGGGCTGGCTAATGACAGTTTAACATATACTGATGACCTTTAAGACCATCAAAATCACCTGGCCCTTCAGGGTTACGATGGAAGGAGAGTAGATCAGTGAAATTCACCAGGCATAAGTAAAAATCTCTGGTCAGTGCAATAATATGTGAAGGGAAAACAAGGAGATACAGGGCAGATGAAATTAATGTACAGCCTGGTCACTAGAGCCAAAAGCTTTTGTTTATTTGAGTCAGGGATGTGTCATTTCTAATGGCAGTGGACATGTCCCTAGAATTGTGACATCTTCCTCCCACATCGGTCAATTCTTTTGAGAGATAGTAAGCTAGCACCACTTCTGCTACACAGGAGAGCCACAGAAAACTGGGGATTCAAAGGCAAATCCTCAAGCTTATTCTAAGTTTAAAAAAAAGTAAGGATGGCAAGAAACAGGTCCTGAGATACAGCTATGATCTACAAGGAAAGAAGCTGAACCCTACACTAAAATACTTTTCTGGAAATGCCACCTCTCTTAGCAATGAGACTTGTGTGCAGAGGTGAATTTGTGCAAAGAGAACCATGAATAGGATGGCATTTTGGGAGATGTTGAATTACTCCAATGAGAGGGGAAAGCCTAAGCCAGGAGCAACGGGGAAACAGAGGGTAGAGTTGGGGATCATTAGGCAGAAACAATGTCCAAGACTTAAAAATCAGGGGAAAATAAAATGTGGCATCATGCAAACTTCAGGTATTTATGATGGAGAACATTGGTATACTACAGAGAACCGCAGCATCAGAAGTAAAGTCAGCGGAGGGAAGAGGTCAGGAGTCCAGCAGACTCTGTTCGAAGTAGCTGCATATCTCATTCTGGTAGACGTATCCTTCAGACAGCTGGAAATACGAACCTGGAGCTTGATGGAAATTGGACACTAAATTATTATCTCCCTAGAATTGAGAGTTAAGTTTTTGATAGTGAGATAAGTAAGACGTGGAGAAAAGGAGAGGGATGAGGATGGAAACAGGGAGCGACTCATTCTTTTGAGAAACGCGTATACTCATACCTCATTAAGTGTTAGGTACCAAGCTAAGCATGAGAGAAATCTACATTAATAAGGTGAAGAAGATTCAGCACGGAGGTTAGGGAAAAATCAGAGAGGAAAAGAGGCTACTGTGTTATCACTGCAACAGACGAAGTATAGTATCTTTCAAGATATTGGTGCATTTCATCTGTTACCAGCTATCTGGACAAGGGATTGTCCTTAGTATTTATTTCTTTGTTATCCTCTTAACATAATGAAATCTGTAGTGATGGCCCCTCTTTCATTTCTAATATTAGTAATATATCTTTATTCTTTGTTGGACTGACTAGAGGTTTATCAATTGTATTGATCTTGCCAAAGAAACAACTTTTGATTTCATCAATTTCTTTTATTGTGTTCCTGTTTCAATTTCATTATGTTTCTAATATATGTATTCAGTGCTACAAACATTCCTTTAAGTGGTGTTTTTGCTGCATACTACACATTTTGACAAAATGTATTGTTATTTTTATTTAGTTCAACATAGTCTTAATATCTCTTGAGTGCAGCTGGAGATATTAAGCTGGAGTCATGATGTGAGTATAAAGGTTCCTCTGTAATTTACTAACTAACCCTGTAGCTTCCCCCGCAGCCATGAGCATCGCAGTCACGGCATATCACTAACCAATGACCTGCCAGTCCCAGGGCAGCCTCTGATGTGTTTATCATGTGCCAGGCACTGTGCAATTGGCATTCATGCATACACCTCTCACCCTGCCTCTTTGCGATAGATGCAAATATCTCTACTCTAGATGCAGAAAGTTGCCCAAGTGCGTAACTAGAGGGAGGTGGAATCAGTAACGAAGTGTGTGCTTGACTGCCTCTGGATCCCATCTTGCTGTGACTTTTCAAAGAGCCTGTCTCTGATCATCCCGTGCCCCTCTACCTGTAGACTCTTCCTTTATAACAAGTAGCATCAGTCTTCCCTTGACCACCACATTCCCTCAAAAACACCTGCCCCATCTCTCTCTTCCTCTTCACGGCCAGACGTCTCAAAAGAGCAATTTATGCTTCCAACTTCCCCATCCTTTCTTGCCAGTCACTACCACAGCCAGAGAATCTGGCTTTGCTTTCAACAAATCATTCGCCATGAATGAGCTTTTCTTAATTTCAACAATCAGTTTTCGATTCCGTCTTGCTTGACTTCCCGGTAGCTTCAGACACAATGGGGCGCTCTTTCCTATTGGAGGCCCCTTTCCTTGAGCCCATGGTGCCACCGCTTCCTTCTCCATCTACTTTGCAGTCCTCTCCCCTCTGCTCATTCAACTGTGGCACCATCACTTGTGCCCTCATGTCTTCCCTGTTGGTGCCTGCTTGCTGGGGAATCTCCCCGTTCTCAGGCTTTCAGCCATCATCAATGCCCAGGACTCCCAAGTTCATGTCCAGAACCTGTTCTGCTCCTCCAAGCTTCAGACCAGACCAGTCTATTATCAGGTGTGCATGTCTCCTTGAATGACTCAGAGACACCTCAAACTCTGCCTGGTGAAAAGAACTCATTACCTCTCCCTAAAATCATCTGTCCTTTCAGTTTTTATGTTCTCATATGCTGAGCAAAGGGAACAGTATCGGCCGGGTGTGGTGGCTCATGCCTGTAATCCCAGCACTTTGGGAGGCTGAAGCAGGCGGATCACTTGAGGCCAGCAGTTCAAGACCAGGCTGGCCAATACGGTGAAACCCTGTCTCTTAAAAAAAAGAAAAGAAAAAGAAGGAGAGAGGGTGGAATAGTATCTTAAATCTCCACTTTCTTTTCCTGAGCATAAATTAAAGAAAATGTCAACCTTAAAGCTGTATCCAGCAAAATCAATCATAATTTATAAAGCGTTGAGTTGATGAAACAACAGAAAGAAATATTTATTCAGCCTGAACTTCATGCTTCAGGGTGCTATTTCCTGGTTAACAATAATTGTTATTATAATATTTTAATATAACTTATTACTTGTAATGTTTTGAAATTGAAATTTTTTCTTTATGATACTTGAATTTTCCTTATAATTAAACAAATCAGAAAATTTAGGGCAAACAAGTCATGAAAATACCTTTAAATCTAATCCTTAGATTTGGAAGGCACAAACTGACCTCTGTTTTTGGCAATAACTTTCTAGAATATTCATAAAGAAATTTGATTTGATAGTAAAACTCTTACAAATGCATTCTGTAGTTTCAGGAGTTGAGTGTAAAAGGAAATATTTGTGAGAAGGGTTACATGTTGACATGACTCAGGATTTCATTATTATTTTCTACATAAGGGAGGATTTTTAATAGAATTGTTCTTTTTTGGAGAGAAGTTAACTGGTCATTTCTAGATTTCTATTTTCTCAAATCTTGAGACTCTGATATTCTATTGCAACTATGTTAGTAATATACGGATAACTTATCAACTTTCATTTAGAGTTAAGAAAGTTGTTTACGTGGGAATAGCTGTAGATAAAATTGGAAAAGGAAAATCTCTAGGTTAAGGACACTTAGAAATATTGCCTATTAGAAAACATATAAAAAATGCGTTCAGTGAAGGCTTTCTTTTTTTTTCTCTTAAAAAAATAAATACTCTAGAGCCAAGTACATTCTCTCAATGTATCCATTTACTAGAATGGTTGATTATATTGATTTTTTTTTTGTAAAAATTTCACTCAATAATATGTGTTTTAAAAGTAGTGCTTCATAGTCCTGGCACTGTTCTTAGAATCCAAAGTATTCCTTTTATCTCCTTGACAGGTGTCAGCTACAGCTATATTAAAACTCTACATTTTAATCTTTCTGAGCTCAGCTCTCTCGACGAATTTCTTCTTCCTCCATGCCTGGAGTTCTGACTTCAAAAGAAACTTTTCATACACAGGGGAGATAGATGTCAGGAGAATTGAAGCAAGGATTGGGTCAAATAACATCAGAAACCCTTTCTTCCTGCATTCTGAGATGTGAAATGTGAACTCAGATGAAACAGTAAAGGAAGCAGTGCACCACTGTTCTTACCTGTTCTATAGGTTCTGTAATTGTGTCCCTCAAGAAGACAAGTTCATAAACTGACTTTGCTGTGATACCCAATTCCTTCCAACCCCATCCTATAAATGAAAAAAATCTGCAGATTAAACATGGAGAATATCAGGGACGGGCGGTTCCATCGCCAGATGCTGCATGAAGAACAAAATCTGGGATACTCAGTGTTTAGGAAGGGTGGCTATTTTTAGCGTCTGGGGCTACTAGCCATTAGGGAGAAATGGCAAAGGAGGAAGAAGCTGTTAGTGCAAATGGATTGGAGCATTTTCTGGGTCAGTCCCTGTTTTCCTCTCAAAGTGTGTGGCCTTTTGATACTAGGCGCCTGCCGGGTCCAGCTTCCCTTTCAGGTCTGCGGTGCGTGGGAGGTGCACGCACTCAGGAGTGTGCCTGGAAGGAAATGGGCCTGCATTCACAAGGGCAGAGGAGCGCCTGCTGATATTTTTGTGCAGACATCTCTTAGTGCTTGAAACCTGAGGTTGCAACTTCTGATGGAGACTTCACACATCTCTGAAGCAGAGATTTTCTGATTTAAGGAATAGGCATTTCACCCGCTTTTATGAGTTTACCACAGTGGAAACTGTTTTTTCAGAGTCTTGTAATTATAGAAGACTGCTGAGCAGCTGATATCTAACCACAAGAAGAGCAAAATACAAAAAGGCTAGAGGACAGCTGAGGCCAGGTAGAAACAAAAGAGGCAAGTAGAGGGATTTTTGGATGGGATGAGCTCTGCAGTAGACGTTCAGGCCTCTGTGATGCTTCCTGAAGTTTTGGTCTTACACTTCTTGAGCCCACTATGAGAAGATTGCATAGCAGAAAAAAAAAAAAAATATATATATATATATATATATATATATATATATATATATACACGGTACAACCTTCCTGAAGGATTAAGCAAAGGGAGTGTTACCTGTTTGGCAACACCAGCTGAACCAGGTCCTGGCCGATGCTCCCTCTGGGTGCCTGATGATGAGCTGGGGGATCAGGCCAGCAGGCTCCAGTCAAGGGCAATTGTCACTGAAGCAGAACGAGATCCCACACATAAATTCAAATATTTCAAGTCTCATTCCACTAGAATTACAGTAAGCTATTGGGTCATTATAAAGAGTCATGACAAAAATAAAGTATGACTGGAGCTTCCAGATACACTCGAATTACCTCTTTTTGTCAAGTCCAATACTCATGTCAAATGTGCATCCTTCTAGTTCACCTCTGTTGCTCCTAAAATCTAAATAAAGTTACTCAGCTTGTCCTCTTGATGCCGGTTTCCACAGAAGTTGTAAGCGGGCAGGCTTTGTAAGTCTGACAGGCCTGGCTCAAATCCTGCTCCTGAAGCTAAGCAACATTTTTAGCTGCTCTGTGTTACAGTTTACTCACTTAGGTAAAGGAGATGAGCTTGTGTCCCCAAAAACCTTGTATGTTCTTAGAAACAAATGCTTGTTCCTCAGTGCTGAACAGAAGAACTAGCACTCAAATAATTTTCTCAGCAAGACAATTTACTTCTATAGAAGGGTATGCCTTGTGGATGGAGCAATGGTGAGAGCACACCTGAACAGGGGAAGGGAAGAGGTTCTTATCCCTGATGCAGGTAGCCCCTACTGCTGTGTTGTTCCTCTACTGGCTAGGGTTGGACAGCACAATCTAAGCTGAACCCAGTTGGCTAACTGGAAAAGTGCAGGAATGTGGTCACACCAGCGGGAAGGTGGGAAGATCAGTTTCAGCAGGAGTAGCCATTGCCGTGGGAGGGGTAATTCACAGAGTGGGTAGCAGAGTGGAATGTGGGCTTTATAGAAACAGACTGGCAGGAAGGTTGTTTACCAGGCCTGGGGGGACACAGAGGGTAAGAAAGTCTCGCCTTGAAAGCGGGGAACAGAGAACAAGCAAACTTAAGCAAGCCGAACCTTTGAAGAAGAATCTCCTACTGTATTTAACGTATGTGGAAGTAGTAACTCCAATGTGAAATACTGAGAGGTGGAGGCTTTGGGAAGTGATGAGTTCCTGAGTGTGGATGAGTACCCTTAGACAAGAAACCCACCATGGAGGAGCTTGTTCCACCTCTCCACCTCATGAGGACACAGAAAGAAGCCATCATCTGTGGACTGGGAAGCAGCCCTCACCAGACACTGACTGTGCCAGGGTGTTGATCTTGGACTTCCAGCTCCACAACTGTGGGAAATGAAGTTCTGTTCTTTCTAACTACCCAGTTTATAAAATTTTTGTTCTAGTGGCCTGAAGGGACTAAGACAGTGGCCAGCCTCATCTTCTCAACTTTTTCATCCTGTTTGTATTTTTTGTTTTCAAGCAGATGGCTTGAAAACTATTAAATGACAAATAAATGAAAGCTTTATTTACTTATGTCAATAGTATTTTTTTTTACTATGGTTTTAATAATGTGGCTTTTCGCTATTGAAAAAAATGTGAATGCCCTTAATGTAACCTTAGCAAATATAAATTCTAGCTAATATTCTGTAGAATGAGATGCAATTTTGGATACAGGTCAGGTTTGGAGTGAGGTCGTGAGAGGTAGGGTGAGACAGGTTGAGAGATTGTTCACCTCTACCCAACAAATCCTTAGGTCCACTTATCTCAGGGGGTTGGAGGTATTCTTTTGCTGTTTATGTTGGTTTGTTTTACCTTTGTTCCTGTAAAAAATTCAGTTGAACTGGTGGCACCCTTGAAAATCAAGCTTATCCCTCCACTTTATTTGCATCGAGACAGCTGCAATGAAGAATTCAGTCATGATGGTGGGATAGGAAGGATGCCGTAAGGCCACACCCCTTCCATCTTCCTGCCACTGTGGGTCAAGAAACAGCTCTTTTCTGCAGAAAGATCCTGTAAAATTGTTACTCCTAAATCCAACAAATTATGGTGGCAAGTGAAACCTAAAATAAAATTCTAAGGTCCCCTAACCTTCTGAATAGACCCTTTTTCTTGGCCAAAGGCATTCCAGAGTTAACCTGAGAATCTAGTTCAGACTGTGATGGAAGAGGGGTTGGGACAGCCTTCATTATACCCGCAAGCATTAACATCCACACAGACCTTAGGTCTGATAAGAAACATTTACAGTCTGTTCTCTCTGAAGGCTGCTATTTGGAAACTTCATCTGCATGATAAAACCTTGGTCCCCACAACCCCTTTGTAACCCAGACACTCCTTTCTGTTGCAAATAACTCTTTCAACCAATTGTCAATCAGAAAAAATTTAAAATGTACCTAGACCTGGAAAGTAGGAAGCTCCTGCCTCAAGTTGCCCCATGCTTCCAGATTGAACCAATGTAAATCTTACATATATTGATTGATGTCTTATGTCTTTTTAAAATGTATAAAAGCAAGCTGTGCCCAACCAGGTCCGGCACATGTCATCAGAGCCTCCTGAGGCTATGTCATGGGTGCATCCATAACGCTGGCAAAATAGTCTTTCTAAATTAATTAAGACCTGTTTCAGATACTCTTGGGTTCACACAAGTCTATGGAATTTGAAGTTAAAAGCCTTCCCTAATTTTCTTGTCTATTAAGATAAGGACAACTCAATATGACATGAAGAGGAAAGAGACATGACAAACCAGGTGAGGTTCTTTATGAGGGACACCAACATCAATGCTTGCTGGAAGAGATTGGCTTCTGGGTCGTCACTTTGAAACCAAGCCAAGGAGGGTCCAGCTCAAGACGGATGCGGGGACATTTGTTTGGGATGGAAGAGACGGAAAAGTCTGAAGTCTAGGTCCCTGTCTGGGGGTTCTGGGTGTGTCAACCAGAGAGTCTTTGGGATCTTTGAGGATACAAAAATATATTTTCCTATGACTCACAATTTAAGCCAAAATTTCTCTAGAACACTCTAGAGTGAAGAGTGATCCAAGGGCCATTCTCTCTGAAGCCTGTTACTTGGAGGCTTGGTCTCCACAACCCCTTTGTAGTGGGTTGTTTACCTTTGGAATGTTTGCTAAAATATATATTCCAAGCCTACCAAATGAAGATGTTCAGGGAAAGGACCTGGACTGGGCTTGTGGATGCACCCCAGGTCGATGCCTCAGCCATGTGAGAGCGTGAGGGTGTCTGCCCGCCCTGAGTCTGCCTGCCCTGCCCATAGACCTGAGACCGCTGTTCAGGCTTTGCTCCTCGCTCCTCCCGCTGCGGGTTCTTTCTTCTCAAGGTCTCTTGCTTCATCATTTCCTCTTAGCCCATGGCATGAACTTGGTTCTTGCCTCGATCCACTCACTTTGGGTTATCGCAATGGCTTCCTAACCATCTCCTGACACCCATCCTTCTCCCCCTGCTTCGTTTTACACTGAGGCTGATTCTCATCCTGTCACTCCATTGTTCATGTATACATCGAAGCAACTTCACCGGGCACCAGGGGCCATCTGCAGTCTGACCTCGGTGTACCCTTCTTTACACTTTCTCTGATCCTTTACTCTGCACTAGAGGAGACTGATCTTATTTTTTCTTCTTCTCTCTTCCCCTAATGCGATGTTCACATTCTGTTTGTTATTTATATTGCTTCTCACTCAAATTAGAATTCCACCTCTCTTCTTAATGTCCCAGAATCCTTAAATTCAGCTACTAACACCGTAAACATCTATTCAGATCACCTCAGTTAAAAAGAGCGACGGCCCCACTCCTCACCCTCCCAGCCTATGTTTTGCAACGAATCTTTGGATTGTTATGTGACAACTAAAGAACAAAAAATCAAGCTTTTAAGGAATTAAAGTTAGTTTTATTCAGAAGCCTTACCAAGGACTATAGATGGAGGCCTATGGCCCAGGAGTGTTTCCATCGGAGGCGCCAACATGATGTTTCAGCTCACTGTTTATGGATGGCTGCTGGAGGTTCAGTATGTGAAAACTCACATGAAAGTCGGAGTACAGGAGGATATCTGGTTACAGATGACTAAAATACATTTAGTTATGGATTACAGAGGCATAGTCACCGTTGGAAACGGGTTTATAATGTCAGGAAAAGTCCACACCGAGACAAAGGTCACTCAGCAAGACTAGTTTGCTTCCTGCAGGAAGGATGCAACTTGCTGGAAGTCTTGCCACAAGAGCACACACCTGAACAAGGGAGACAGGGACATTTATAACTTTTATACCTGACACTGTCACCCTACTGCTGTGTCCAGTTTCCATTGGCCAGAATGGGACCTTACATTCTATGCTTGACCCAATTGGCTAAATTTTCTGAATAGATAAGGGGAAATAAGAAGATGAGGGAGAAGACAAGGAAGAAGAGGAAGCTAGTCAGGAGAAGGTCAGGAGGGTTTCCAAATAAGGACCGGCATGCAGCAGGGTTTGGAGCATGCCCAGGCCTGTTCAGACATGCCGGAGCAAGTCAAGGTAGCTGATTTAAGACGAAGCTGATGTAGAGAATGTATATACATGGGTATATGTTTATGCTAATAGCGGGTAACAGCCCCAGAGTGAGAGATTGTAACTCCTTATAATACAGTCTAAGATACAAACTTTGAAGAAGAACTTTCCCATCTCTCACAGTCACTAACCCTGTCAAACGTTATCTTCTGTGTAGGAAAAGACAAGGCTAGCGTCATGCATTTTTTAAGGAGTGTAGTGACTCAGGCAAGAGGTGTGGGGTCCATGTGCTCCATCCTGTTTTGTCTTCAAAGCATCTTCCCAAACAAGCACATGGCCTCACAGAGTTAGGGGCTGTGTGAAATTATCTTGACAAGCAGAAATGAGCAGACATGGCTTCTCGCACTTGTGACTTTGTCTCACACGTATTATATAAATCTCTCCCCTGCTGAACTGTAAGCCCCTTGAGAGGCAGAAGTGTCTGCTGTGGTTGCATTTTCAGCCAGGACTAGTTTAGTTCCTGGCTCATGATGGGGCTTCATTCACTGGCCTGAACTCTTCTCCTGGACACCAGTGTCTTCTCCCAAGCTCCTGCCCCGTTGAATAATAAATACAGCCTCCAGGGCCTCCATCCCATGCTCTCTCCTTTACATATCAGGTGCCTCAAATTAGAACCAGGGATTCTCAGTTAAATTATGTTGGGTGAGCCTGGAACATTGGTTTTGGTGGTTCTGAGAAAATCCCCTTCCACTGTCCGTGTGACCAGCGATCTACCGAGTGTGGCCATATTCACAGCACACTACCCGTCCATTCCCAGTTCCTTCCTGAATGCAGCATGCACTTGCATGTGATGACAATGAAGACTGTGCAAGACTCTGGAGGGGGTGCAGAGATGAAGGGATGTGTGGCTTGTTTTCAAGGAACTCAAGTCTGGTAGGGGACAGAAAAGATGAATGCAAGAAACTCTAATGTGAGGTTGGTCATATCAGTCCAGCCTTACCCACCATCGTCACCTCTCCGAGGACGAGTGGCTCATCTGATGGGGCAGAATCTCAGATGCAGGCTGTGCCAAGGCAAGGCTGGCAAGAGTCCCAGAAGCTCGGTTCACTTGCGCTTGGACTTCCTGTTTTTCACCTGTTTGGTGAACAAACCCCTGTTGCCTGGATGGCTGACTGTCCTCTCTTCCCTTCATCTCTTTCATCCTAAACATCAGGGTGAGAAGTCTTTGCACCTCCTACTTTTCTCTGCAAAGTCTGTCCAGACTCCGAACTAGAAACTGTGAGATCTGGGCTCCAGGGATAGAGCAGAAGTCAGCAGAAGGCAACAATCCTCCTTGGGAGGAAGTCAAATCACCTAACAATAGCTGTCAGTGAATTTGTTCTGGAGTTTTGTAGTGATGAATACAGCGGTGCTTCTCCTCCATCCTGCTATTCTCGCCAATGGCTTTCTGGAAAATGTTGTAATAGAGGTGAATGTTGGAGGAATTTGAGAATTCTAGGTTCTAGAAGGTTCTAGGTTCTAGAAGGTTAACTTGATTCACCAATGCTGTAACTTAACCCCCATTAGCAATGGAGCTTCCTGGGGAAATTGTGATAAAAAATCAGTTCTTTCCATTTTGTGTATATTTTACAGTTTACAAAGCCCTTCTATAGGCAGCAAAATAAAAGGGAACTTAGTACTTGACGCAGAGAGAACTATTTTTCAAATGGTATAAACATAATACATATTAGCTCCTGTTTTCATTAGTTTGAAGGCATTTGCTGAAGCTTTCTTTTTGAACTTAGAAAACAGCCTACAGTTTCGGAAGAGTCTGTGATTGGACCCCAAATCATATTTTAAAATAAAAGACTTGTACATTCTCATAAAAGTAAAAGCACTATATTATTGTTATCCAAATTTGTGTACCCCAAACACACCAGTGTCTCAGTCAATTAAATGTGACAGTTGAGGGTCACAGTTAAGGGCTTGAACAGCTTTCCCTTTTGTTTATTCCTTGTTCTGATTATTTGTAAACTTGCATATGACATAACTTTAGGGGCCAAGTGTGGCAGAAGGTGCCATCTTCCCATGACACGCACCTTGTGTCTTTGGGGAGGGAGCTCCCATGAACTGATGAAGATGTCAGCCTGTGTTACAGGAGTGTCAACAGCTGCACATTTATCACCGTGCCATAGGCCCTCTCAGACTGAAAGATTTCGCTGTTTATTCACAGCAAAGACACTTAATTAATGGCTAGGCCTAATCGGGCTGTCTTATTATTTACAGGGATACCAGTGTGGCTTAGATCAACTGATGTGCAAACAAACCATCCTTGAGGAAGCTTTAATTAATAATTCTGAGCCAGGCGTTCTGAGAGGCCCTGACTCCCAGCTCTGGGGTGATTTACAGCGTCTCCTTTGCCACGTTCTCATGTCCCCTGCATGCAAATGAGTGACCACCCTAGCAGATCTTTCTTTTTCAACTGCACTGGGCCGTGTTTATTACAGAAATGCTGTTATCTTTGCACAGGACTTAATGGAGATAGATACCCTGAATGGGAAAATTCCTGGTGTCTTTCTTAGATATGTTGCCATTTAAAAACATTTGCATACACGTACTCAGCACCGTCTAAGCTAAAATATGAAGAGAAGGGATGTTCACTTTAGTGAAGCTGAAAGGGAATTAAGCTTAGTGTTCATCTGAGGTTCCCAATCTAGTTGGGAGTCATATATTTAAACAAATAATTATAATACAAAGTCAGTTGCACTCGATGTTAACCCAGAATCAGAAAGCCTACTGGGAGAACAAGAAAGGGAGAAGCAGAGGACTGCTGGGTGGGCCAGGGAGGCCCTTCCCACGTGTGCCTGTTGCGGGGAGGGAGTGATTAGTATGCTGGAGGATAATAAGAATGGTTTGAAAGAAAGACAATTTTGAAAGCAACTTAGAGGGCCTGAGGCTGGGTGCAAGGGAATGAGCTAGGAGATCCTTGCAACTGATTGTTTGCAGGAGTTGTTTTCTGGGCACAAAATAGAGTCTGAGCACTGGAAATACAACAGGGGGAATTATATTCAAGGGACTTCCTGGAGGCCGGATCACAAGATTTGACAAGGGATTGAATGTGGGGGTGAAGGGAGCAGTGCTATGACTGATTGGGAAGAGGTTTCCTTGCTGTTACTCAAAACAGAGCTTCAGAGTCGGTGTGGTAATTATTTTTCTCCTGTAATTTTTTGATAATACCACTTTATTACCTTCTTGCACATAGTGTAGCCACCGGCAGGCTAATGTCAAGCAGTTTTTTATTCTTGTCTAAGTACAGATGCTCATCAACTTAAGATGGACATATATCCCTATAAGCTCATAGTGAGTTGAAAAAAGTCTAAGTGGAAACTAGATCCAAAGTGCATTTAATATGCCTTCCCTACTGAACATCACAGCTTAGCCTAATTTGCTTTGAACATGCTCAGAACATCTACATTAGCCTACTGGTGGGCATAATTATCTGGCCACACAGTAAACCGTAGAGTAGCAGTTGTTTACCCTCATGATCCTGTGGCTGCCTGGGAGCTGGGTCCCGTTGCTGTCACCCAGCATCTGGAAAGAGTTTGGTACCGCATGTGGCTAGCTTGGGAAAAGATCTAATTCAAAATCGGAAGTACAGTTTTTACTTAATTCCTATGGATTTTGCACCATCATAAGTTGAAAAATCTTAAGGTGAACCGTGATAAGTCAGGAGCTGTCTGTATGTGTATGTACATCTGTCTGTGTATCTGCTCTCTGTCTTTACAGCTATCTATCTGTCTATCTATCTATCTATCTATCTAACTATCTATCTATCTATCTATCTATCAATCATCTATCTACCTACCTACCTACCCACCTACCTACCTACCTACCTATCTTATCTGTCTATCTATCTATCTATCTACCTATCTATCATCTATCTACCTACCTACCTATCTTGTCTATCATCTATCTATCTATCAATCATCTATCTACCTACCTACCTATTTTGTCTGTCTATTATCTATCTATCTATCTATCTATCTATCTATCTATTTATCTATCTATCTATCTACCTACCTATCTTGTCTATGTATCTATCTATGTATCTATGTATCTATCTATCTATCTATCTATCAATCATCTATCTATCTATCTATCTATCTACCTACCTACCTACCTACCTATCTTGTCTGTCTGTCTATGTATCTATGTATCTATCTATCTACCTACCTACCTATTTTGTCTATCATCTATCTATCTATCTATCTATGAATCATCTATCTATCTATCAATCATCTACCTACCTACCTATGTCTATCATCTATTTATCTATCATCTATCTATCTATCTATCTACCTACCTACCTATTTTGTCTATCATCTATCTATCTATCAATCTATCTATCTATCTATCTATCTATCTATCATCTATCTACCTACCTACCTATGTCTATCATCTATTTATCTATCTATTATCTATCTATCTATCTATCTATCTATCTATCTATCTATCATCTATCTATCATCTCTCTCTCTCTGTCTCTCTCTATCCTGTCTATGTATCTATCTCTTCATCCATCTAATTTTTCTCTGGATGACTTCATATCTTTTAAATCCTTGTTCTTAAGGTTCACTCCTTTATCTTGGTGTGAGCCTTCCTTATCTATCCTGCTTAGAATTCAAGAAATCTTGAAATCTGAAACTTTATTTTTAATTCTGGGAAAAGCTATTATTATTATTCCTTGATTTTTTTCTCTCTGTTTCAAGTTTCTGTTATCTTGGTACAGCAAATCTATTTCTATATGCCATGTGTGTGAGCTTTGTTCTCTGGTATGTACTAGATTCTGTCCTACTGAATCCTGGGACAGTTTCTCCATCAATTTTCCAGCTCTCTATTTCATCCCTAGTGCTGTTACTTTCCCCATCAATGAATTCTGTAACATATTACATGTTTTCATAATAATTATTTTCCCAAATGGTCTTTGACTTCCTCTTTATATTACCACTATCTTCTTGTCTGCTTTTGAGGATACACAAATTTTAAATTCTTGATGTGTCTGTTCCATGAATTCTGCCTAAGGTGGTGTTAGTTGTTTGGATTGTTGTCCTTCTTTATAGTGGTTGCAAAAGCTCAAACACTGGCCTGCATGCTCCATTCCTTTGGATGAATTTCCAAACTCACCAAGGCAAGGAAGGCTTCGCCTTGGAGCTGGAGCATGATTTTGCCTCAGACTCTGCTCTTCGTTTCTCTCAGGTTCTATAAGCCCTTCTCAGACAGAAGATCATTTTCTTTATGGAGAAACATTTAGCACTGGTGTCAGAAGCTATTGACACTGTTCAATTAACACAGAAAGGGAGGAGCACATGGGGGAATGGGGTCTCTTCATGACGATCCTGAGTCCATCTCTGCCCTTGTATTTGTTGACTCTGAACTGACAGTTTTTCTGGGATTCCCATGGGAAGACCCATAAGAGGACTTCGTTACTTTCTCAGTGTGTGCCTGTCCATATTGTAATGATAAGGTATTACCCACATTTCTAGACTGCTATTGGAATACATACCTTTTTGTACTGTTTGACTGTTTTCCGTGTATGTGTGTGTCTGTTTTAATCTGTGTGTATTCCATCAGGAAGACATATGAATTGATGAGAGAAGTAGTACCATCTTCAACTGAGGTCTTAGAATTTACATTTGAAATGAATTTCTTGGGGATTTTGATGGGATTTTGGATTTGAGACCTGTGGATATATCTGATTTGATTGACAAAAGATATAATCTCTTTTAAAATATATTATATGAAAAACTTGGCCAAGGGTGGTGGCTCATGCCTGTAATCCCAGCACTTTGGGAGGGTGAGGCGGGTGAATCCCTTGAGGTCAGGAGGTCCAGACCAGCCTGGCCAACATGGCAAAACCCCATATCCACCAGAAATACAAAAATTAACGGGGCATGGTGGCACACGCCTATAATCCCAGCTACAGTGTGGTGGCTGAGACATGATAATTGCTTGAACCTGGGAGGCAGAGGTTGCAGTGAGTTGAGATTGCACCCCTGCATTCCAGCCTGGCTGACGGAGCAAGACTCTGTATCAGAAAAATAAAAAAAAAGAAAAAAGAAAATCTTGATAAAGCAGTTTGTTATTCTGTTGAATATTTTTGTTGAGCCAATTTCTACCTTGTTGAAGACCTGCAAATACATTTCTGCTGGCTAAATTTTGAAATTGCCAATTGTCAATATCAGTTGCTAATGATGTTATTACCCAGCTTCTCAAAATTTGCTGACTCCTTTCACGCTTGTTATTATTTGCTGAAAGCAGCTCATTTTGAGTGGCTGTGGTTTAGATTTGTTATGATTTTATCACCTTATTGTATTATCATTCTGGAAAAGTAGTTATTAAGTGTTTACTATCATGTCAAAATCTGTAGAAGAAATTATGCAGCTTGTTCACACTTTCTGGTAGCTCACAACTATAAGGCAATTGTGATAGTCACACTTTTTACTTTTTAAGTGACACTATCTAGGATCTAGGACATTTATATATTAATATACAAAATGTATGCACTTTTAAGATATGGTTAACTCACAATTATCTAATGGGTAATTCGGAATAAGTAGCAGTTGCCAATTGTCTTAACCAGCTATCGAACTTCTGGTTCCACTGTACCGTTACTAAGTCTTATTTGAAAAAGCTTCCTAGAATTATTGCATCCAACAGTTCCTGAAATTTAAGATAATTAGGATTAAGATGGGCAGAGCTATGTCGTTTCAGTGTGGCATACCTTTGATGGAGGGTTACTAAAAAAAGCCTGTCATCAACTTAAACTTTGGAAATAATCTGCTTTCATTCTTTGTAGATTATAAGGAACTTTAAAACTCATTTCTTTACTCATCTTTGAGCAATTCCCTAGAGAGATACATTTTTCGCCTTTTAACGTTTGCCTCACAGCCTTTTTTCTTTGAAATCTGAAACTCTGGGATAGATTGAAAAGGTCTAGCGTCAATGCACCTGAGTCATCTGCATCTAAACCAGTTTTCTCTCTTTACAGCTGAGCCACTTAACACCCATCCATGTCTTCCCTACACTCTGGGCTCCAGCAATCCAGTTCCAAAAAGGACCAAACTCTTTTTCTTTTTATTTACCGGGCAGTCCTATGTTCACCTCCCTTTTGATGGAATAATCCTTCTATTTCCCTTTAGTACCAAGTGTTGTTCTTGCGGGTTTCTGCGTGGTAGTGGCTTTCCCGGGACTCGCCCCACCTGCTGCGGGCAAGGCTCCTGCTCTTGCTCCTCCTGCACAGTGCTTGTCATAGCACAGGTGTGACTCCTAAACGCCCATCTTTTCTCATGAGCTCTCTGCTCTGTGAGGAAGCCCATGGCGTCTATCTCTTACCACTACATTCCTATAACCTAATCCAAAGCCTGGCACATAGTAAGAACTTAAAAAAATATATTTCTTGACTCTAAAACTGTTTTCTTGCCCCAGCCAGGAAAATAGCACGACATGCCTTTCGTGTTCACATTCCCTCTACAAAGCTGAGGCTATTTCAATCTTTTTCTCCCTTCTTTCCATGCCCCCTCCTCCTAGACAGTCATATTTGTCTTATTATTACCCTTATCAAAGCAGTAGGAGTCGTTCTGAAACTGATTAATTGTCCAATGGGCTAAACAGAGAAGCTTGTAGAGGCTGAATTCTAGGATTGGGTGATATGTGACATCATTTTCTCTCTCTCTTTTTCTTTTTTTTGGAAGAATTGAGGATTTTTTTTTTTTAATTTTACTTCAGGTTCTGGGGTACATGTGCAGCTCATGCAGGGTTGTTGCATAGCTGCATACATAGCCAGGTGGTTGGCTGCCTCTATTCCCCCTTTGACTATATCCAGCATTTCTCCCCATTTTATCCCTCCCCTCCCTCCCCACCGCCCCACTGTCCCTCCCCTAGCCCTCCCAACAGCCCCCAGTGTGTGATGCCCCTCTCCCTGTGTCCACGTGTTCTCATTGTTCAATACCCACCTGTAAGTGAGAACATGCAGTATTTGGTTTTCTGTTCTTGTGTCAGTTCACTGAGAATGATGGTTTCCAGGTTCATCCAAGTCCCTACAAAGGACACATCATTATTTTTTATGGCTGTGTTGTATTCCATGGTGTATATGTGCCACATTTTCTTTGTCCAGTCTATCATTGATGGGCATGTGGGTTGGTTCCAGGTCTTTGCTATTGTACACAGTGCTGCAATGAACATATGTGTGCATGCGTCTTTATAGTATAACGATTTATAGTTCTTTGGGTATATACCCAGTAATGGGATTGCTGGGTCAAATGGAATTTCTATTTCTATATCCTTGAGAAATCCCCACACTCTCTTCCACAATGGTTGAACTAATTTACACTCCTGCCAACTGTGTAAGAGTGTTCCTATTTCTCCACATCCTCTTAAGCATCTGTTGTCTCCAGATTTTTTTAATGATTGACATTCTAACTGGCATGAGATGGTATCACAATGTGGTTTTGATTTGCAGTTCTCTAATGACCAGTGATGATGAGCATTTTTTCCTATGTTTTTTGGCCTCATATATGTCTTCTTTTGAAAAGTGTCATGATGAATAAGCTTTTTGATGTGCTGTTGCATTTGGTCTGCCGGTATTTTATTGAAGATTTTTGCATCAAAGTTCATTATGGATATTGACCTGAAGTTTTCTATTTTAGTTGAGTCTCTGCCTGGTTTTGGTATCTGGATGATGTTGGCCTCATAAAATAAGTTAGGGAGGATTCCCTCTTTTTGAATTGTTTGATATAGTTTCAGAAGGAATGGAACCAGCCCCTCATTGCATGTCTGGTAGAATTGGGCTGTGAACCTGTCTGCACCTGGACTTTTTGTGGTTGGTTGGCTATTGATTGCTGCCTCAACTTCAGCCCTTGTTATTTGTCTATTCAGGGTTTCAACTTCCTCCTGGTTTAGTATTGGTAGAGTGCAAGTGTCCAGGAATTTATCCATTTCTTCCTGGTTTACTGGTTTATGTGGATAGAGTTGTTTGTAGTAATCTCTGATGGAACTTTGTATTTCTGTGGGATCACTGGTGATATCCCCGTTATCGTTTTTTATTGTATCTATTTGATTTTTCTCTCTTTTCTTTTTTATTAGTCTGTCTAGTGGTCTATTTTGTTGATCTTTTTAAAAAAAAAACACCTCCTGTATTTATTGATTTTTTGAAGGGATTTTTGTGTCTCTATCTCCTTCAGTTCAGCTCTGATCTTATTTATTTCTTGTCTTCTGCTAGGTTTTGAGTTTTTTTGATCTTGCTCCTCTAGCTCTTTTAATTTTAATGATAGGGTGTCAATTTTAGATCTTTCTTTGTTTCTCATGTGGGCATTTATTGCTATAAATTTCCCTCTTGACACTGCTTTAAAGGTGTCCTGGAGATTCTGGTAAATTGTATCTTCATTCTGATTGGTTTTGAAGAACATCCTTATTTCTGCCTTCATTTCATTGCTCATCCAGTTGACACTCAGAAGCAAGTTATTCAGTTTCCAAGTGGTTGTGCAGATTTGAGTGTGTTTCTTAATCCTGAGTTCTAATCTGATTGTGCTGTGGTCTGATAGACTGTTTGTTATGATTTCCATTCTTTTGCATTTGCTGAGGAGTGATGTGGCCAATTTTAGAGTAAGTGCAATGTGGTGCTGAGAAAAATGTATATTCTGTGGGTTTGGGGCAGAGCATTCTGTATATGTCTATTAGGTCCACTTGATCCAGCTCTGCTTTCAAGTCCTGGATGTCCTTGTTAATTTTCTGTCTTGTTGATCTGTCTAATATTGACACTGGAGTGTTGAAGTCTCCCAGTATTATTATGTGGGAGTCTAAATCTCGTTTTAGGTCATTAAGAACTTGCTTTATGTATCTGGGTGCTCCTGTGTTGGGTGCATATATATTTAGGATAGTTAGCTCTTCTTGTTGGATTGATCCTTTTACCATTATGTAATGCCCTTCTTTGTCTTTTTTGATCTTTGTTGGTTTTATCAGAGACTAGGATTGCAACTCCTACTTTTTTTGTTCTCCATTTGCCTGGTAAGTCTTCTTCCATCCCTTTATTTTGAGTTTATGTGTGTCTTTGTATGTGAGATGGGTTTCCTGAATACAGCACACCGATGGGTCTTGACTTTTTATCCAGTTTGCCGGTCTGTGTCTTTTGCTTGGGGTGTTTAGCCTGTTTACATTGAATGTTAATATTGTTATGTGTGAATTTGATCCTGCCATTTTGTTACTGGCTGGTTTTCTTGCCCATTAGTTGACTCATTTTCTTCATTGCACTTTTGGTCTTAGCCATTTGGTGTGCTTTTGCAGTGGTTGGTACTTGTTCTTTTCCATGCTTAGTGTGTCTTTCAGGAGCTGTTGTAGGGCAGGTCTGGTGGTGACAAAATCTCTCAGTAATTGCTTGTCCATAAAGGATTTTATTTCTCCATCCCTTGTGAATCTTAGTTTGGCTGGATATGAGATTCTGAGTTGGAAGTTCTTTTCTTTAAGGATGTTGACTATTGGCACCCACTCTCTTCTGGCTTGTAGAGTTTCTGCCAAGAGATCCGCTGTGTGTCTGATTGGCTTCCCTCTGTGGGTGACCTGACCTTTCTCTGTGGCTGCCCTTAGCATTTTTTCCTTCATTTCAACCCGGGTGCATCTGATGATTATGTGCCTTGGGGTTGCTCTTCTTGAGGAATATCTTTATGGAGTTCTCTGTATTTCTTGGATTTTAATGTTGGACTGCCTTGCTAGGCTTGGGAAGTTCTCCTGGATAATATCCTCGAGCACATTTTCCAGCTTGGATTCATTCTCCCCATTATATTCAGGTACACCGATCAAGCATAGATTAGGTCTTTTCACATGATCCCATATTTCTTGGAGGCATTGTTCATTTCTTTTCACTCTTTTCTCCTGTCTTGTCTTCTCTTTTTATTTCATTGAGTTGATCTTCAATCTCTGATATCCTTTCTTCTGCTTGATCGATTCAGCTATTAAAACTTGTGTTTGCTTCGTGCCGTTCTCGTGCTGTGTTTTCCAACTCCATCAAGTTATTTATGTTTTTCTCTAAGTTGGTTATTTTAGTTAGCATTTTGTCTAACCTCTTTTCAAGGTTTTTGGTTTCTTTGCATTGAGTTAGAACGTGTTCCTTTAGCTCAGGAAAGTTTGTTATTATCCACCTTCTGAAGCCTGTTTCTGTCAATTCGTTGCACTCTTTCTCAGTCATGTTGTGTTGTGTTGTTGAGGAGTTGTGAGCCCTTGAAGGAGAAGATGTGTTCTGGTCTTTGATGGTTTCATCTTTTTTGCACTTTTTTTTTTTCCCATCTTCGTGGATTTACCTGGTTGTGATCTCAGGGAACTGCTTGATGAGGTCTCTTGTCTGACTATTGAGGTACTACTGGGTTTCTAGGGACTTCTTCAGGTTACTAGGTAAGCTTCCTGTGTCTTTTTTATTTACACTGGGAGGCTAGGCTTACCTCTTCCACTGAGGCACTGCTGGGTGGTCAAGAACACCATCCTGTTGCTACGTAGGCTTCCTGTATTTTTTGCTAAAACATGAAGCCTAGTCCCACCTGTTTAATGGTGGGTGTGTCTTTCATCCACAGAGCTGGGTCATTCAGAGTTCAGCTCAGACTGAGGTACTGACTGCATAACCTGCTAGAGTTAGTGCTTCAGCCCTCTGGGGTTTGTCGGGGAGGGTAGGGACCTGCCCAGCTACACCACCTGTCTCCCTGTTTTCAGCCTCCTCTCTCTCTGCTCATGGGACAGGGTCCCGCCCAGCTGCTCCATCTGTCTTCCCACTTTCAGCTCCCTCTCTCTCCAGGCAGGGGAAGGGGGCGATAGCTCAGTCCACAGGCTCTCCCTGCCAGCTTATGGGCTTATATGTTTGCTTAGATCTGTGCGCCAATCCGGGACACTGTCCTGGATTATTGTTCAACTCTGTGCTTGTAATTTCCAGTGCTTGACTGGCAAAGATCCCCTGTTCTGTGTATTGCTGAGGCTTTGGGGAAAGCACTGTATCTGGACCGGAGTGCCGGAGGGGGAGCCTCTGTCTCACCAGTCATATGCACTTTTTGGGTGAACTAGCACCCCTCCCCACCTCAGTCTGCCCTGCCTGGGCTTTGCTCACTGTCCGACCAGACCTGTTGAAATGCACCTGGTACCTTGGTTGGAGCTAGGAGATCTCTCAATTTCTGCATCTCTCTCTCTGGGTGTTATGCACTGGAGTTGTATCTGTTTGGCCATCTTGACTCCCCACTCCGTGACATCATTTTCAAAGCCACTCAAAGGCTCCCCGGCTCACCTCTGCCTGTGCAGGGCTGGCCACTGAGCAAATGGAGTCTTGGCTGCAGAAGTGCTAATATAAGCTCCTATCAGAAGCTGTGGATACTGCTTCTCCACCTATCCCGCTAGACAAAGTAGGTCTCCGAGCAACCCCTGACATCAGAGATGTGGTTATGTTGACTTGTTCTATATGTCCAGGGAAGTGAGGAAAACCAGAGACACTGCTGAGCCCCCATGGGTGCCTATGCATACAGTGAAAAGTCACTCTGGCTGCTGAGTGGCAGCACCACCAGCTGTGAGATGAATCCTGGTGACAGGGATCTTCAAATGTGGAAATGAAAAGTATATCTCAGAGTAGGGAGGCGTGGTATTCAAAACCTTTGCAGTTCTCAGCTGGAAAGTGTTCAAATTGGAGAAAGTCAGTAACCATTTGTAATACATTGATATTACTTGGCAGATAGTAGCCTTCAAACTGTTTTACAACATTTTGAGATGTTTGGTAATCTTATTTTTAAAATCACAGATACCTTAGCCAATATCTGTTGAAAATTTAAACCATTCACTTTTATTTGATTTGTTATGCCACTTTTTTTTTTTTTTTTCTTCCCCATCTCTGGCCCTTGAGACAGAGTCTCACTCTGTTACCCAGGCTGGAGTGTAATGATGCAATCTCAGCTCACTGCAACCTCCGCCTCTTGGGTTCAAGTGATTCTCCTGCCTCAGCCTCCTGAGTAGCTGGGATTACAGGCGTGTGCCACCAGCCCAGCTAATTTTTGTATTTTTAGTAAAGACGGGGTTTAGCCATATTGGCCAGGCTAGTCTCACATTCCCAAAGTACTGTGATTACAGGCGTGAAACTTAAGTTTTAGTTCCATTACTAACACTTTGGTTTAAATTCCTAATATGGTAATAATTTAATTAACTTGATGTATGTGATTTAAATTTAATGTATATATTTATTAAAATTCATATTTGAAGTTTCATTGTTGATTGTCAGTTCTGAAATTCTAAACAGGGCCCATGTGCTGTATTTGCTGTTATGAAAGGTCACCATTGTGCCATGGTGTGACCTGAAGCCCCCGTCCTGCAGTGCCTGGCACCCATGGGATAGATAGTGCACTTTTGTGCATTTTATTTTTTAGAGACAAAGTCTTGCTCTATTGCCCAGGCTGGAATGCAGTGGTGCAATCTCAGATTACTGCAACCTCTACCTCCCAGGTTCAAGCAATTCTCCTCCCTCAGCCTCCTGAGTAGCTGGGATTACAGGCATGCACTGCCACACACCCAGCTTTTGCATTCTCAGTTGAGACAGGGATTCACCATGTTGTCCAGGCTGGTTTGGAATTCTTGAGCTTGTGATCTGCCCGCCCTAGCCTCTCAAAGTTCTGGTATTTCAGGTGTGAACCCACTTTTGTGCATTTTTACATGGGTATGATAACAAAGAGGTAAAAAAGGACTTGTGCAGGGCTACCAGCTTTCTAACAACGATACGTTCACAAGGACTTCGAATATATTACAAGGAAATGTTTGGAAAAACAATTCCTGAATGCTACAAAAAATGAGTTAATTGGCCAGTGTAGGTTTATGTGTTAGTGGCCTCCAGTTTGCTAAATTGTAACAAACAACATTTTTCTGTGTATATTGTTTTTATTATTTTCATTTCTAAAACTAGTCAAACTTTGTTTCATTGTAAAATTCCTTAAACACTTCCATGAAACAGCTTGGTGTGAAAACCATTGATTTTGTTCCCACCTGCAAATTCACAGATAAGGAAGTTTTGGCCCATGAAAGTTAAGAAAAACCCCTGAGGAGAGAAGTGAGCTCTAGAGTTCTGCCGTCCTCACTTTTGAATCAGAGTTTGTTATACATGTTTGTATGTATGTATGTCTGTGTGCATGTGTGCACTTGACTGTTTATTTTACTGAATGCCATGTACATGGTACCTGTAGCGTCTTACATATCTTTGCTTTTGTTATAATGACTGTTTGACTTTCTCCAAAGGACCAAAATAACCAGATACTAAATTTATGCTTTAGGTACTTTTCACGAGAACTCCCTGTGCTATAATAAGTGTTTGGAGATGTCTGCATATGTGTATTAAAGACGTGGATATTTTTGCCTATTAAATGATTTTCTATTTTAACATATATGATTATGCATTACATTTATAAAGATGCTCACTGAACAGAATTTTGCTAGAAGAGAACGTTTATTATGTTGATTATTTTTATTAGTGAAATAATGTTTTTAAAAATATATAACACATGCTGATTTTTAAAAATACAGAAAAATATAAAAAGAAAGAAACTGTGTCTAAATATGTACCACCTTAAGATAACTACTGTGGCTATTTTTGCAAATATGTCTGCACACATCTCTACGTGTATGTGCACACATGCGCAATTTTACACAAGTGATACTGCGTCATAGAAGCGTTCCTGTCTTAGAGCCTTTATATTTTTCTGTGTTGTTTATGTTTTTTCCTTCCTCCCTTCCCTCAGCTTTTGGCTACCCCAGTGCCCAAACCTGAAACATTTGTCCTTGACTGCTGCTGCACACACCCATGCTGACATCCAAGCAGATGAAGGCACGTCGGGGTGAGGATAGGACCAACATTTTACTAGAATACAGTGTATGACATCCATCTCGCTTTTCTTGTTAAATAAAAATTTCTTAAAATTCTTCAAGTTTGTTGGGTACAGTGGCTTACATCAGTAATCCTAGCACTTTGGGAGGCTGAGGTGGGAGAATCGCTTGAGTCCAGGTTTTCGAGATCAGCCTGGACAACATAGTGAATCCCCCATCTCTACAAATACACATAAAATTTGCTGGGTGCGGTGGCATGCACCTGTGGGTCACAGCTACTTGGGAGAGTGAGGTGGGAGAATCACCTGAGCCTGGCAAGTCGAGGTTGCAGTGAGCTGAGGTTGTGCCACTGCAGTTCAGCCTCAGTGACAGGAGTGAGACACTGTCTCAAAAAAAATTCTTCCAGTTAACAGGTAGAGATTTAATTAATATATTCATTTTAATAGCTCCATAATGTTTATGTTTACTTACGATTGAGCACTTGCTTTGTTTCAATGTATTTATTTTTGCCAGTTACTTATATAAGTCTCGATGTGGGAGCAAGGACATCGCCTCCTTTTATGTCCAATTTAAGAGTCTTCCTCCCTCATCCTATAAACTGACTCTGCATCTTTAGGAACAGTTATTTTATCAAAGTCTAACTACTTGTGAATTTAGAACATCAGATTACTAAGGGAAGAAAAGGTAAGAAGCCTTAAGAACAGACTCCCCAATCCTACCTAATTATAGACAGAGCCAACATGGAAAACAATATTAATGTTTTGGCTGTTTAATTGGTGACAGCTCACCAGCATTTTATGCATACTTCATATTTATTCTAACTGTTTCAGCTATATTACCATGTTGTGAGATTAATAAATTTTTTAATGAGAAGTTATATTTCTGGGTAATGCATTAAAAGATGAACAAAGTACACTTGTGACAGGTCATAAATGCTAAATTAGTGCAAGAGAGCTCTCTAAATTTAGGCACCAGTTGAGTTTACCCCTGTATAATAAATCTGGCAATAACCCTGAATCTCATCACGACACTGAATCAATGGCAGTAAAATAGTAATTTCTCTTTTTAGTGCCTTTGCAAATTCGAGGCTGGAGGCTAACACTTTAGTGAGCTCATAGCTCTGCTTCTTATATTTTAACTATAGCAAATGATATGCTACCTGGAATTAACCAGTTTTCTCTCTTCAGTCCATTCTGCCTCTCCATCTGTAGTGAGTGATGGAACGCAGCAGCAGAGCTCTTCTTCGGGAGAAATTTGAAGTTGATTTCTCCTTAGTTTTGGAGGATTGTTTTTGCAGTGCCCTCATTTCCAGGCGGCATGGAGACTTAATGTCTGGGCACAAGGACTGCAATTGTAACTCATTATACTCTTCCTTAAAAAAATGCTCAGGGCTTGAACATCTTCTGGCAGGGATGAAAAAGAATTATTTTTCTTCTTTTTGTTACTGAACCTGTGACAGCAACAGAAGCTGTGTTTACAGACAGGTGATTTCCTTTTGTTGTTGTCAGCTGCTTTAAAAATGTAGAAGTGCTTCCCAAAATACACAACTTTTGCAAATACTTGAAATTAACATTTATGAAAAAGACAAATTGCAGATTGAGTGTCAAGCCTACCAACCTATAAAGTACTTGAAACTAAATTGCACTTAGGAAGGAAGAAAGCTTTTTTTTCCTCCCTCCTGGGAGTGGTTTCTCAAGAATTGTAGAAATTGGTAGTAATTTTTCTAAGAAAAGGAAAGCTTAAATTAAAGTGAACGTGGAGTGAAATAACTCATAACAGTAAAAGAGCAAGAGAGACCCTTTAACCTTCCCGCTCCCTTGCAGCACATTCTCTTACCAGCAAGGCAAGTGTGCTCCTGCTGAAACTCACTGTGTCGCTCCCGGGCAGAGCAGGCGTTAATCAGGTGGTAGATGCAGGCTGTGAAACACATCCATGGAGGTTTCAAATTCCCTGTAGAAATTCAGGATAGTCTCTAAAGAAATGGAATGACAGGGACCTAACCACGCCACTCATGTTTACAGAATGGGTGTTAGAAACAGAAAGGAAGTAGAGATTCCAGAATTACTTTTCATAGGGAATTAGCTTGGAATGCTTTCTTTCAATCTGGAAGGTATGAGTCAGACAGTTTTAGGGGCCAGGAAACCTTTAGGTCTAAATCAAGAGAATAAACAAAAAAGGATATCGGTGGAGAATAATGGTGTGTGAGTCAGTTTTGCATCGCTCTAAAGGCACACCCGAGACTGGGTAATTCATAAAGAAAAGAGGTTTATTTGCTCACAGCTCCACAGGCTGTATGACTGTGGCATCACCATCTGCTCAGCTTCCATGAGGCCTTAGGAAGTTTACAATCATGGTGGAGGGCAAAGGGGGAGCCATTGCCTCCCATGGCAAGAGAGTGAGCAAGAAAGGGAGAAGTGCCACCCTCTTTAAACAACCATCTCTCATGCGAACCCGTAACCACTGGGAGGGCAACAAGTCATTCATAAGACATCCTTCCCCATGACCCAGACAGCTCCCACTGGGTCCCACCTTCAACACTGGGAATCACATTTCAACATGAGGTTTGAGGGGGCAAGAATCCAAACCACAAGAATCCAAACCAGATCAAATTGTGAGGTTACATTTCAATTGTTTTATGTACTTCCTGCTGCAGTAGGGCTTCCAGTGGTCATGGGGCTGGAGCCCTGTGTCTACATAACTGAGGTACTTATAGTTGTTCTTGGTACCTATTTTAAGTCTATATTTGGTTTAATTCCTTTCAGTATGCATTAAACCAGAGTCCTAATAATTTCTGTGTAATTATTATTTTTTATTATGTATTTGTACTGCATCAATCATTCTGAAAGTATAATGGACAAAGCAAATGGATTTCATAGCCAGAGAGTATACATCACGTAAGCATATCCGCTTGGCTTAAATAAAATGGTAAAAATAACTCTCAGGTTTGGGGGCTGGGGAAGATAAATGATGAAATTTTAATCCATTGCAATCCCTCATGTAATGCAGTACAAGAAGCAATTCATCTACTTACCCATTTCCACATGGTTTATCTGCTAATACCTTGGTATTTAAAGGAGAGTATTAGATGAGATCAAAAGAGAGAGGGTATAGATTACATTTTCTCTTCTTAGACCTGAGAAACCCTTTGGAAAGCTTTTATAGATGTGGGTGTTCAACTAGGGAAGATCAGGAAATTTGACGGAATGAGACAGGAACTAGCAATCAAGGGACCTCTGGGGCCCCTCCTTCCAGCTTCCCATTTTCTCAGACTGAGACTTTGGCTTCCGTTCCTTCAACTGTGTTGGAGTCATAACGCTAACCCTGTCTAGCTCAGATTGTGTTCATAGGACATTATACACAGACATATGGGACAACAACGTACCTACATTAAAAAGCTTTGCAAACTATGAAACACCCTGTTAACATCAGACGAAACTAGGTTATGCCAGTAAAACTCCTTAGAAGAGATATATCTACAGGTTTGTTTTGAAATCTTATTGTATCCACTCAGGAAACTAGACAAGAGAGAAGCTCAGTCACGCAGACATAAGCAGAAAGTAGCCTGACTTCTCTGCATTCATCTCTATCCTCTGTGCATGGAGAACCCACAGATTTCAAAACCCAAAGGAGGGCTCAGAAGAGAAAGAATACATATTTATATCAAGTTTCATGGGTTTCAATTCATTATATTGCTTGTATCTTGCCTGGCACAGACCTGAACACATAAGCACTTAAGTGTAATAACTTTTAAACAGAATTTCTTAAACATAACTTGTGGTTTCATCGAATGTATCTATAAAACCAGCTTTAAAATGCCATTTAATTAAATTCCTGGTTTTGCTTTAATCCAAGACCTTAAACATCTTTTCCATGGCTCATACAATGTATAGTTGTATATTTACTAGGAGGGAAATCTTGTGTAAGACTTCTAAGTGTAATAACTTCTAAACAGAATTTCTTAAACATAACTTCCGGTTTCATTTGATATATCTATAAAACCAGCTTTAAAACAACATTTAATTAAGTTCCTGGTTTTGCTTTAATCCAAGACCTTAAACATCTTTTCCATGGTTCATACAATGTATAGTCGTATATTTACTGGGAGGCAAGTATTACCTCTTCCACATTTGAGAAACTGAGATGCTGGGCCATAGACCGATTGCCTGCCCTCTGAATTCCATAACAGGATGAACAGTATCTCTTAGTTTCTTTTTTCTAAGGAAACAATAGCCAGCCACTTTTCTTGAATGTCTTTCTCACCTGGGTGATTCTACTCATAACATTCTTTAACCTAATTGCTGTGGTACTTGAAAAGTAGGGCTCACTTACATTCATCTTTCAGAGCACACCAAATTAATGCTGCTATTTAAGTCTGTCTATTTCAATCTCAACATTTACAGATAGCAAAAAGGCATTAACTTGCTCGTTTTATTGAATTTGTCATACATGGAGGGGAGGGGCACTTGAAGGGAACTTTAGGAGAAGTGATTTAGAAGAGTGATCAGGTCTTTGGGAAAGTGTTTGTTTAACAACTTACCAAAAGTCAGGCAAATATATCTCTTTGATACCTTGTACAGTTAGGCACTTACTTTACATTTTTGAAGCACAGGTACATATCAAAATAATAATTAGAAAGGATCTCATAAACATAAGCTACTCTATTGCCTGTCAAACTGGCAACTGCCTTGAAGTGAACAGAGTAAAAATTCATGTGCTAATCTTCTAGCCTTTGTTCTGCATCTTTCTGCACAGGTAGGAAACGTGATGGGATCCTCTGTTGTTAGCAGTAATAAGGGCCATATAAATATATGTACATAATTAAGGCTAAATTTTATATTAAGAAAAATTCCAATTATTTTCACAAGGACATGTTTCAAATCTCCTACCCAAGTGCTGAAAGCAAGTCCAATTATCTGAATATAATTGTTAGACATTATTTGATAAACATAAGAGTAGTGCCTGTGACTGCATGATTTAAAAAACAGCAACTTCTGCTTTTACTTATTTATGTGTTTAGATTTTCAGCCAAATGAATTCTTTTTCCAGTTCTTTCCAAAATGACTTTAGAGAAGGTGTCATGTATTTATACTAAAGGACCCCTGGAGATAAATGATTACTGTGGTCATGCATATATTCAAATTGCATATTATGGAGTTGAATCTGCTTACACTGAGTTAATTTAAACGATTAGGACAAGAACTTCTGGGAAATATGTCAGCTAAATTACATGTTTGCAAACTCCTCTGGCTCTTCTCTTCAACCCACAAAAATAATATCCTCAGACATTAATGTAAGGAGCTAAGAATAAAGCAAAATTCCTCACTCTCAAACTGAAAACTTTGAAGCATGCAGTTTGGATGAGTGGAGAGCATCCTGGACACACCATGGTGCAGTGTTGAGGTCGGGCAGGGGTTAAATGCAGGAGGTTCTGAGGACCCCCACGGGCCCCCTAACTAGGAGGGAGAGACATACAGGCCACAGGATGGGAAGGGGCACCTGTATTGTTGATTTTCCCTGTGTAGGATGTCAGTAGAGACAGTGGAAGAAAAAGAAAACAAATATAGCATAGAATTTTTTTTCTTTGACTTGGTTTCCAAAGGAAGAGAGCTAAGATTTGCCATAATTCTTTGCAGCCTCACATCAAAGGTGACCAGAGAAAGAATACATACTGACTCACAAAACCAAATGCCCACAGGTTTTGGGGCATTACTAATTTCTTTTGTCGTCAGCAGCTTCACAGCTCAAAAGCAGGGCAACACATTCAAACGTGGGTGTTGATTATCCATGGGAAAGGCCAGTGCCTCACCTGGGAGCTGACCTATGGAGCTGAATCTCAGTTAATTCTGCAGGAAAACAGAGAAACAAAGCATCTCAGGCCCCAGCTGTCTCCTGGCCTAGATCCCCTCAGGCAATTATACAGGTGAACAGAAAACACATAGCATCAATATTCAGTCCTCCAAATCAAGAGCTCGGGGGAAGACCTCAATGAGGCTTCATGAGAAGTCAGAGAAGGATTCACAAAGCCTTTATTTACACTAAGTTAAGTAAAATAGCAGAAGCAGGTAGAACCCCCTACACCCCCACTACATGCCTACCAAAAATGAGTAAACAAAACAGAAAAAATGGGGCTGGGCATGGTGGCCACTCCTGTAATCCTAGCACTTTAGGAGGCTGAGGCAAGAGGATCACTTGAGATCAGAATTTCAAGATTAACCTGAGCAACATAGCAAGACCCCATGTCTACAATTTAAAAAAAAAAAAAATTAGCTGGCATGGTGGCCTGAGTACTCAGGTGGCTGAGGTGGGAGGATCTCTTGAGCCCAGGAGTTTGAGGCAGCAGCAAGCTATAATGGCATCACTGTACTCCACCCTGGGTAACAAGGCAAAATCCTGTCTCTTAAAAATAATAAAATAAAATAAAATAAATAAAATAAAATAAAATAAAAGCATTCAGAAGGGATATGTTAAAAAATTCCATGCTAAACAAACAAACAAATGAAAATACCCTGCAAATGATAGATGAAGAAACACCTTTCCCAGGGAACAGGAAAACCATTAATCTACAACAGATTCTTAAAGATATTAGATGACAACAGAATAATAGTTTTAAAAAGTCTGATGAAATTGAGTTAAGAAACTATGGAGAAAAACCACAATGTTATAGAATTTAAAAATGAACTGGAAATGGTCAATAGCGAAACCAGTAGAACACTGCATTGGTGGATGGGATTCTCTTGACAAAACCACACAAGATGCAAAGACATGAGAAACGATAATTAGAAGAATATTGACAATAGAGATTTAAATATGGAAACTGATGATGACTGACAACAAACAAATCTAGTGATAAAACAAAAACTATTTAAATATATTTTTAAAAATAATGTCTTTTGAAACAAAGGTACACGAACATTTGCATGTTAAGGGAATTTGTCATATTCCAGAAAAATGTGATAAAGTTTCCCAATACCAAGACATTTTCTGGTGAAGCTTTGGGAGATAACAGAAAGAATCCCACAAACTGCCAGACAAAGTAAGCAGTAATTATTATTGCATCTTAGTAATGTAATAATTATAATAACCACCTAACTACAAAGTTCTTACCAAATTTAAATTTTAGAAAAGGATGAGAAATATCTGTAAATTTAAGAGGAAAATAGGTGTAGGCTCATTCACCACCACTCACCCCAATGATTTAACTCAGGTATTTTGGAAATTTATAGAAAGCACAGGTAAACTTATAAAGACACATCAGCGCAGAACAACAAATAAGTAATTTGGGAGGAGTGTTGGGGACAACAGCCCGATCAGGAATGAAAGAGGCATGACAGAAGAGTGAGAAAGAGGAAACAGCATGAGAAGATGCCTAAGGCTAAGTAGAGGCTGGGAAGCCCAGGCACTCTAGTCAGGGCTGGTGCTGAGGGGGCCTGCAGGTGGGCTCTCCAGGGTTCTGCCCTCATGCGCAAAAGCAATTCCCACTTCTTTCCTTCCTTAGCCTGCAGCACTCCCAATTCCAAGACCAGGCCCAGAGCATCAGCTTGTCTGACTTGATTGAGTCTCTTCCTTAGCTAGTGATCCCTGGGCAGGCACATTGATCCTTGGTCCTGGAGAAAATCAGAATTCTGTTTCTAGAAGAAGAGGAGGAAATGAAGGCTTTCTTGTTGCCTGAACCAGATGTTTTGTTCAGACCACAGTGAGATACATCTGTGAATGCATAACAAAATTAAAAAACAGGGTAGAAAAAGAAATACAACTGTAAAAATAGATTGTGTAGAAGATAATTATAATGAGAAAGATAAATCTATAATGTATACAATATATTCACAGCTGTACTCAGGGACCCTTAGCAGAAAATTTGTTATTTTATAATAATAGAAAGAGAAACCAATTAGTTAAAAGGTATAAAGATGGCAAAATGGGTACACACATCCATGATCTGGTTCTTTAGGAGAAACAATGAACAAAACAAGATACAATAAATGGTAAAGGAACAGAAAGAACCACCAATTAAGAAAAAAACCTGTACAATTCTAAACTAAAATCTGGATAAAATATAAAAAAATTAGAAAATATTATAAGTTAAATTATCAAAATTGACTTAAGAAGAAATAGACAACTCAAGCCAAATTGCTTAAAAAAAATTTAAACAAGAGGATCCAAGATGGCCGTTTAGGAACAGCTCAGGATGGCAGCTCCCAGTGAAAGTGCAAAGGGTGAGTGGACGTCGCATTTTTATTGCCCACAGACTAGGCAATTCCCAGGTGGAGGAGCTCCACAGGTCACCAGCGCGGCTGTTTTGGCCAGCGCGGCTGTGACGGCCGGCGCCGCTGCTTTGCCCCACAAGGCTGCTTTGTCGGCGCCCCAGAGCAGCGGTTCTCCGTACAAAATACACCTGTCTGGGTGCCCTTTTGGCTGGCGATTGGAGCCAGGGGAAGTCACCCATTCGTCTGTTTAAAAAAGGGGACTGAGCAGGGAACCAGGACAGTAGATTCCAGGGCAAAAAAAAAAGAAAAAGCGCCACAAACCTCAGTGCCACTGTTTAAGCCAGCGCAGTGAGTGGCCGCAGGGGAAAACAAACAGACCCCGGCGCCTCTTCAACAGGCGACTGGAACACCAACTTAAAAAAGGCTCTGAGGCAGGGAGCCAGGCGATCAGGCTCGGCTGGTCCCACCCCCACAAAAGAACAGCAACCAGAAACTCTGGATTGACAGTTTCACAGCAAGCGCAGCTGAACCCGGGACGGTCCAGCTGTGTCGGGGAGGGGCGTCCGCCATTACTGAGGCAGCCCATCATGACGGAGGTAGTCAGCCAATGCTGAGGCAGCCCACTGTTGCCAAGGCAACCTGCCATTGCTGAGGCAGCCCACCGTTGCCAAGGCAACCCACTGTTGCCAAGGGAACCACCACTGCAGAGAGACTCCACCTCAACAGAGGCGGGCCACCATCGCCAAAGCAGTTCTAACTACACCCATATAAATATGACTGCAGGGAAGTTCACTCGGCAGCTGGGCGGAGCCCACAGCAGCTCAGCAAAGCCTCTACAGGCAGACAGTGACTAGACTGCCTCCTCACTGGGCAGGGCAGCTCTGAAGGAAAAAAAAAAAAAAAGAGAGAAGGCAGCAGCATAACAGAAACTCATAAAACCCTAAATCCCTGGGACAGAGCACCTGGGAACAAAAAGCAGTTTATGAGTTCTGCTGCAGCAGACCTAAACGTACCTGCCCAGCAGCTCTGAATGAACAACAGAGCTCACAGCTCACCATTTCAGCTCCTATAAAGAAGAGACCATCTCCTCAAGCAGCTCCCTGACCACTATATATCCAAAGAGCCACCTCATAAAGGAGAGATCAGATTGACACTAGGCGGGTATCCTTCTGGGACAGAGATAGCAGAAGAAGAAAACTGGTAACAACCCTTACTGTTCAGCAGCTGCTGCAGGTGAACCCCAGGCAAGCAATGCCTGGAGTGAACCTCAGCAGACCTACAGCAGAGGGGCCAGACTGTCAGAAGGAAAACCAAGAAACAGAAATAGCCTCATCATTGACAAACAGAACGTCAATCTGAAAGATTTGAGACCCAATCTGAAACCCAGCAACTACAAAGTCAACAGGTGGATAAATCCTTAAAGATGGGAAGAAACCAGTGCAAAAAGGATGAAAACACCCGAAACCAGAACACCTCTCCTCCTACAAGGGATCACAACTCCTCACCAGCAAGGAAACAAGGTTGGAGGGAGAGCGAGTGTGATGAAATGACAGAATCAGACTTCAGAAGGTGGGTAGTAAGAAACTTCTGTGAACTTAAAGAACATGTTCTAACCAAATGCAAAGAAACTAAGAACGTTGAAAAAAGATTTGATGAAATGCTAACGAGAATGGACAAAATAGAAAGGAATGTAAGTGAATTGATGGAGCTGAAAAACACAACATGAGAACTTCGTGAAGAATGCACAAGTATCAACAGCCGAATTGACCAAGCAGAAGAAAGGATATCAGAGGTCGAAGATCAACTCAATGAAATAAAATGGGAAGGCAAGACTGGAGAAAAAATGGTAAAAAGGAATGAACAAAATCTCCAAGAAATGTGGGACTATGTGAAAAGACCTAATCTACGTTTGATAGGCGTACCTGAATGTGACGAAGAGAATGAATCTAATCCGGAAAATACCCTTCAGGGTATTGTCCAGGAAAACTTCCCCAGCCTAGCAAGGCAGGCAAATATTCAAGTCCAGGAAATACAGAGAACACCACAAAGATATTCCTCAAGAAGAGCAACCTCAAGGGACATAATCATCAGATTCACCAGGGTTGAAATGAAGGAGAAAATACTAAGGGCAGCCAGAGACAAAGGTCGGGTTACCCACAAAGGGAAGCCCATCAGACTCACAGAAGATCTCTCAGCAGAAACCCTACAAGGCAGAAGAGAGTGGGGGCCAATATTCAACATCCTTAAAGAAAAGAACTTTCAACCCAGAATCTCCTATCCAGCCAAACTAAGCTTCATAAGTGAAGGAAAAATAAAATCCTTTGGGAACAAGCAAGTACTCAGAGATTTCGTCACCACCAGGCCAGCTCTACAAGAGCTCCTGAAAGAGACTCTACACATATAAAGGAACAACAAGTACCAGCTCAACTAAAGGGCAAAACACCCAGCTAGCACCAAAATGGCAGTATCAAATTCACGCGTAACAATATTAACCCTAAATGTAAATTGACTAAATGCCCCAATCAAAAGACACAGACTGGCAAATTGGATAAAAAGCCAAAACCCATTGGTGTGCTGTATCCAGGAAACCCATCTCACATGCAAGGATACACAAAGGCTCAAAATAAAGGGATGGAGGAAGATTTTCCAAACAATGGAGAGAAAAAAAAAGCAGGAGTTGCAATTCTCATCTCTGATAAATTAGACTTTAAAGCAACAAAGATCATAAAAGACAAAGAAGGACATTACATAATGGTAAAAGTATCAATGCAACAAGAAGCACTAACAATCCTAAATATATATGCACCCAATACAGGAGCACCCAGATACATAAGGCAAGTTCTTAATGACTTACAAAGAGACTTAGACTCCCACACAATAATAGTGGGAGACTTTAACACTCCGTTGTCAATATTAGACAGATCAACCAGACAGAAAATTAACAAGGATATCCAGGACTTGAACTCAGACCTGGACCAAGCAAACCTAATAGACATTTACAGAAATCTCCACCCCAAATCCACAGAATATACATTCTTCTCAGCACCACATCACACCTACTCTAAAATTGACCACATAATTGGGAGTAAATCACTCCTCAGCAAATGCAAAAGAACGGAAATCATAACAAACAGTCTCTAAGACCACAGTGCAATCAAGTTAGAACTCAGAATCAAAAACTAACACAGAACCGCACAGCTTCATGGAAACTGAACAACTTGCTCTTGAATGTTGACTGGATAAACAATGAAATGAAGGCAGAAATAAAGATGTTCTTCGAAACCAACGAGAATGAAGACACAACATACCAGAATCTCTGGGACACATTTAAAGCAGTCTCTAGAGGAAAATATATAGGAATAAGTGCCCACATGAGAAGCAAGGAGAGATCAAAAATTGACACCCTATCGTCAAAACTGAAAGAGCCAGAGGCGCAAGATCAAAAAACCTCAAAGCCTAGCAGAAGACAAGAAATAGCTAAGATCAGAGCAGAACTGAAGGAGATAGAGACACAAAAAACCCTTCAAAAAATCAATAAATCCAGGAGCTGGTTTTTTGAAGAGATCAACAAAATAGACAGACCACTAGCCAGATTAATAAAAAAGAAAAGAGAGAATAACCAAATTGATGCAATAAAAAACAATAAAGGGGATATCACCACAGATTCCACAGAAATTCAAACCATCATCAGAGATTATTACAAACAACTCTATGCACATAAACTAATAAACCTGGAAGAAATGGATAAATTCCTGGACACTTGCCTCCTCCCAAGCCTAAACCAGGAAGAAGCCGAAACCCTGAACAGACCCATAACAAGGTCTGAAGTTGAGACAGCAATTAAGAGCTTACCACCCAAAAAAAGCCCAGGTCCAGACGGGTTCACAGCCAAATTCTACCAGACATACAAAGAGGAACTGGTACCATTCCTTCTGAAACTATTCCAAACAATACAAAAAGAGGGAATTCTTCCCAAATCATTTTATGAGACCAACATCATGCTGATTCCAAAACCCGGCAGAGACTCAACAAGAAAAGAAATCTTCAGGCCAATATCCATGATGAACATAGATGCAAAAATCTTCAATAAAATACTGACAAGCCGATTGCAACAGCACATCAAAAAGCTTATCCACCATGATCAAGTAGGCTTCATCCCGGGGATGCAAGGCTGGTTCAACATATGCAAGTCTATAAACGTAATTCACCACGTAAACAGAACCAAAGACAAAAACCACATGATTATCTCAATTGATGCAGAGAAGGCCTTTGACAAAATTCAACAGCCCTTTATGCTAAAAACCCTCAATAAGCTAGGTATTGACGGAACGTATCTCAAAATAATAAAAGCTATTTATGACAAACCAACAGCCAATATCATACTGAATGGGCAAAAACTGGAAGCATTCCCCTTGAAATGTGGCACCAGACAAGGATGCCCTCTCTCACCATTGCTATTCAATATAGTATTAGAAGTTCTAGCCAGAGCAGTCAGGCAAGAAAAAGAAATAAAGGGCATTCAAATAGGAAAGGAGGAAGTCAAATTGTCTCTATTTGCAGACGACATTATTGTATATCTAGAAGACCCCATCATCTCAGCCCCAAATCTACTGAAACTGATAAGCAAGTTCAGCAAAGTCTCAGGATACAAAATCAATGTGCAAAAATCACATGCATTCCTATACACCAATAACAGACTTAAAGAGAGCCAAATCAAGAACAAAATTCCATTCACAATTGCCACAAAGAGAATAAAATACCTAGGAATACAACTAACAAGGAACATAAAGGACTTCTTCAAGGAGAACTACCAGCCACTGCTCAATGAAATAAGAGAGGACACATACAGGTGGAGAAACATTCCATGTTCATGGTTAGGAAGAATCAAAATCGTGAAAATGACCATACTGCCCAAAGTAATTTACAGATTCAATGCTAACCCCATCAAGCTACCAATGACCTTCTTCGCAGAACTGGAAAAAATCACCTTAAACTTCATATGGAACCAAAAGAGAGCCCGCATAGCCAAGTCAATTCTAAGCAAAAAGAACAAAGCGGGAGGCATCACACTACCGGACTTCAAACTATACTACAAGGCTACAGTAATCAAAACAGCATGGTACTGGTACCAAAACAGAGATATAGACCAATGGAACAGAACAGAAGTCTCGGAGGCAATGCAACATATCTACAACCATCTGATCTTTGACAAACCAGACAAAAACAAGCAATGGGGAAAGGATTCCCTGTTCAACAAATGGTGTTGGGAAAGCTGGCTAGCCACGTGCAGAAAGCAAAAACTGGACCCCTTTCTGACACCTTACACTAAAATTAACTCCAGATGGATTAAAGACTTAAACATAAGACCTAACACCATAAAAACCCTAGAAGAAAATCTAGGCAAAACCATTCAGGACATAGGTGTAGGCAAGGACTTCATGACCAAAACACCAAAAGCATTGACAACAAAAGCCAAAATAGACAAATGGGACCTAATCAAACTCCACAGCTTCTGTACAGCAAAAGAAACAGTCATTAGAGTGAATCGGCAACCAACAGAATGGGAAAAAATTTTTGCAGTTTACCCATCTGACAAAGGGCTGATATCCAGAATTTACAAAGAACTAAAACAGATTTACAAGAAAAAAACTAACAAGCCCATTCAAAAGTGGGCAAAGGATATGAACAGATACTTTACAAAAGAAGACATACATGAGGCCAACAAACATACGAAAAAATGCTCATCCTCACTGGTCATCAGAGAAATGCAAATCAAAACAACATTGAGATACCATCTCACGCCAGTTAGAATGGCAATCATTAAAAAATCTGGAGACAACAGATGCTGGAGAGGATGTGGAGAAATAGGAACACTTTTACACTGTTGGTGGGAGTGTAAGTTAGTTCAAACATTGTGGAAGACAGTGTGGAGATTCCTCAAGGACCTGGAAATAGAAATCCCATTTGACCCAGCAATCCCATTACTGGGTATATATCCAAAGGATTACAAATCGTTCTACTATAAGGACACGTGCACACGAATGTTCATTGCAGCACTGTTTACAATAGCAAAGACCTGGAACCAACCCAAATGCCCATCGATGATAGACTGGATAGGGAAAATGTGGCACATATACACCATGGAATATTATGCAGCCATCAAAAACGATGAGTTTGGGTCCTTTGTAGGGACATGGATGAACCTGGAAACCATCATTCTCAGTAAACTGACAGAAGAGCAGAAGATCAAACACCGCATGTTCTCCCTCATAGGTGGGTGTTGAACAGTGAGAACACATGGACACAGGGAGGGGAGCACTACACACTGGGGTCAGTTGGGGGGAAATAGGGGAAAGACGGTGGGGGGTGGGGAGCTGGGGAGAGATAGCAAGGGGAGAAATGCCAGATGTATGTGATCGGGAGGAAGGCAGCAAATCACACTGCCACCTGTGTACCTATGCAACAATTTTGCATGTTCTTCACATGTACCCCAAAACCTAAAATGCAATAAAATAAATAAATGCGGGGGAAAAAAATTTAAACATTGTCAAGGAGCCAACATTCCAGAAAAGTGTGCCAAGCCCAGATGGTTTCATACGTGAAGTTTTTAAGTCTCTAAATAAGAAATATCTCCTCTGTATGTTTTTCAGAGAGAAGGTATCTTGTTTATTTTTATAAATTCAACAAAAAATTTAATCCCAAACCTTTAGAAAGTGGCATTCAAAAGAAAACTATAGACAATCTTATACATGAACACTGATGTTAAAATTCCTAATTAAATATTTTTAAAATAAGGTGGCAGTAAATGGATGGTCACTGAGTTATTCCAAGAAAGAAAGATTCTTTTGCCATTATAAATTCAACTAATAAATTTAACCTTAAAAGCCTGTGCTTCTTCTAATAAGTTCTAACACTGCATTTGATAAAATTCTGTGTCTAGCCCATGTTTTTCTCTCTCTATATATATAGAAAATTATAAAGGAAGAAATTTTAAAAATTATAAAGGAAGAAATCAATGATAGCATGTGATAAAACAGCAAGCTGAATTTAAAGCCAGCATAAACATAATGGCTAGCTATAGCAGCATCCTCTTAGAGTCAGGAACAAAGAAATACAAGATGAAATTAAGTATAGAGGCAGAAAGAGGTGGGATTCTGTTTTCTGTAGTAGTAGATTATATGATTGTACAGCTGGAAAATAAGAAATCAACTGACAAACTGCCAGAAAAAGTAAGAGATTCCAGGAAGATGAGGAGATAGAAAATTAATATGAAAAAGTCAACATCTTTCCTGTCCACATATACATAACCAGCTACAGAACATTATGGAAGAAAATTTCCCATTTATAATTGCAATTAAAAATAACCTTGAAAATCTGGGAATATTTTGAAACAAAATTACATAATGCCTCTCTGATAATGACAACTAAATTCTACTTCTGAATGCTCAATATAATCTAAATCCAAATCCCCATTGACATTTCTTTTAATTTGATGAAGCAATTCTCAACTTTGCCTGAAAAAATAAATACAAAATCAACCAGGCTGTCTCAAAGAAGAGTAATGATTAGTGAGTGGAAATCTGAGTATACATGAAATGTAATCTGCAGCTCTGTAAAACATATGTGGTATTTAAAACATATCCAGTACTTTAAATATTGTGATTCTCACATGAACTGATTGGCTGACTTCCAGTCACAATTCCACTAATCTATCAATGTAGATTAAGAGGCTGGGAATAAACATATTATTTCAACTGATGGAAAAAGATAGATTATTTAATAAACGATATTGGTGCAACTGGTCACATTTTATTTTTTAAAGCTAGAAACCTATCACATTCATTATGACAAAATTAAATCATAAGTGATCAAAGATTTTCTTTCACAAAATAACAGAAGTCTGAAAGCATAAAGGAAAAATAGCATTGATATTTAAAAGTATAAATACTTTATTTTTTCTAATAGAAAACACCCCATAAACAAACTCAACTGAAAAACAATTAATATAATATTATGAATATATATTACAAGGAATCATAGCCCTAATAGGAAACTTTTACAAAATGATAACTAAGGAATGAACACTCGAAAACAAGAGGAAACTGGAATTGTCCCCCAAACAGTTGAAAAAAGATGTCCATACTAAAGGTCATTTTAAAAATGGACTATTATGCTCATTCAATTGACAGAAATTCAAAACATTGTCAGAACTCAATGGAACTGAGGTTTCAGAGAAACATGCATGCTCCTGCACTTTTGGAGGGAGCAGATACAGGTACCATCTTTCTGAAGAGCTGTTTGGAAATATGCATCAAAATGTTAAAAGTGTCATGTCACTTGGCCTACAAGTCAAATTTCTAGTGTCATTTCCCAAGGGCAGTGCATAGGTATGCCAAAGTCACTGCACATAATTGTACAGCACTGTTTGTGATAGCAAAACAAATTGTATTACATAAACCATTGCATATATGCCATATATGCCCAGTGAAACACTGTGTAACAATAAAAAATGATGATGCACATATACAGTTACTAAATGATGTCTTTGACATGCATTGAAAAGAAAAACCAGGTTAAAGAACAGTATGTATAAAATGATTAATTTTGTACACTTGTTGTGTTACTCTTGCACCCCTAATCTATTTATCTAGCTGATATGGTTTGGTTGTGTCCCCATCCAAATCTCATCTTGAATTGTAACTCCTACAATTCCCATGTGTCATGGGAGCAACCTGGTGGGAGATGATTGAATTATGGGGGTGGGTCTTTCCTGATTTTTCTCATGATACTGAATAGGTTTCATGAGATCTGATGGTTTTTAAAAGGGGAGTTTCCTTGCACAAGCTCTTTTCTTGTCTGCCAAAATGTGAGGTGTGCCTTTCACCTTCCACCGTGATTGTGAGGGCTCCCCAGTCATGTGGAACTTAAGTGCAATAAACCTCTTTTTTTTTCAAATTGTCCAGTCTCAGGTATGTCTATATCAGCAGTGTGAAAATGGCCTAATACAATAAATTGGTACCAGTAGCATGGGGTGTTGCTGAAAAGATACCTGAAAATGTGGAAGTGACTTTGGAACTGGATAACAGGCAGAGGTTGGAACAACTTGGAGGGCTCAGAGGAAGACAGGAAGATGTGGGAAAGTTTGGAACTTCCTAGAGACTTGTTGAATAGCTTTGACAAAAATGCTGATAGTGATATGAACAGTGAGGTCCAGGCTGAGGTGTTCTCAGATGGAAATGAAGAACTTGTTGGGAACTGGCGCAAATGTGACTCTTGTTATGTTTTACCAAAGAGACTGGTAGCATTTTGCTCTTACCCTAGAGATTTGTGGATCTTTAAACTTGAGAGAGATTATTTGATTTAGGGTATCTGGCGGAAGAAATTTCTAAGTAGCAAAGCATTCAAAATGTGACTTGGGTGCTGTTAAAGGCATTCAGTTTTATAAGGGAAGCAAAGCATAAAATTTTGGAAAATTTGCAGTCAGACAATGCAACAGAAAAGAAAAATCTAATTTCTCAGGAAAAATTCAAGCTGGCTGCAGAAATTTCATAAGTAACAAGGAGCTGAAAGTTAATTCCCAAGACAATGGGGAAAATGTCTCCAGGGCATGTCAGAGGACTTCATGGCAGCCCCTCCTGTCACAGGCTTAGAAGCCTGGAAGGAAAAAATGGTTTCATGTTCCTGGCCTGGGGTTTCTTTGCTGTGTGCAGCTACAGACTTGGTGCCCTATGTCCTAGCTGCTCTAGCCATGGCTGAAAGTGGCCAATGAAGAGCTCAGACTGTGGGTTCAGAGGGTGCAAGCCTCAAGCCTTGGAGGCTTCCATGTGGTCTTGAGCCTGTGAGTGCACAGAGGTCAAGAATTGAGGTTTGGGAACCTCCACCTAGAGTTCAAAGGATGTATGGAAATGCCTGGATGTCCAGGCAGAAGTTTGCTGCTAGGGCAGGGCTCTCATGGAGAACCTCTGCTAGGGCAGTGTGGAAGGAAGATGTGGGGTTGGAGCCCTTACATAGAGTCCCTACTGGGGTACTGCTTAGTGAAACTATGAGAAAAGAAGTACTGTCCTCCAGACTCCAGAATGGTAGATCCACTGACAGGTTGAACCTTGTCCCTAGAAAAGCTACAGACAATACCAGCCTGTGATAGCAGCCAGGAGGGGGCTATACCCTGCAAAGCCACAGGAGTGGAGCTGCCCAAGACCATGGGAACCCACTTCTTGCATCAGTGTGACCTGAATGTGAGACATGGAGTCAAAGATCATTTTGGAGTGCTAAGATTTGACTGCTTCGCTGGATTTAAGACTTGAATGGGGCCTGTAGACTGTTTTGGTCAATTTCTCCCATTTGGAAAGGCTGTATTTACCCAATGCCTGTACCCCTATTATGTCTAGGAAGTACCCTAACTTGCTTTTGATTTTACAGGCTCATAGACAGAAGAGACTTGCCTTGTTTCAGGTGAGACATTGGACTGTAGACTTTTGAGTTAATGCTGAAATGAGTTAAGACTTTGGGGGACTCTTGGAAAGGCATGATTGGTTCTGAATGTGAGGGCATGAGATTTGGGGGTGTCCAGGGTGGAATGATATGGTCTGGATGTGTCCCCACCCACATCTCATCTTGGATTGTAACTCTCACAATTCCCACATGTTGTGGGAGGAACCCAGTGGGAAGTGATTGAATTATGGGGCAGGTCTTTCCTGTACAGTTCTTGTGTTAGTGAATACGTCTCATGAGATCTGATGGTTTTAAGAAGGTGTGTTTTCCTGCACAAGCTCTCTTCTCTTGTCTGCTGTCATGTGAGGTGTGCCTTTTACTCCCCACCATGATTGTGAGGCCTCCTCAGTCGTGTAGAACTGCAAGTCCAATAAACCTCTCTCTTTTGTAAATTACCCAGTCTCAGGTATGTCTTTATCAGCAGTGTGAAAAAGGACTAATACACTGGTTCTCTCTCTCTGGAAGATATGAATGACAAGAAATAGTGCTTTTTTCTGAATTATGGAAACTCAGGTAAACTTTACCTTCCTTGCACTCTTTTATGTTTTTAGGCTGCTTCTTTCTTTTTTTTCCTCCTCTGTCTCCTCCTCTTCATCTTCCTCCTTCTCTTCCTCCTATTAGTATGTGTCAAAATTAGCAAAGAAAAAAAATTATCTTCATTTGGAAAGATAGAATACTCAAGATTTTTTAATACTTTCAAAACTCTTTAAAAAGTGTGTGTGTAGATGCAGGTGCCTATGTCTCAGACATGGTAGTTGAAAACTCAGCTATTAGCTATGAGTTTTAAATCGATAAGAGACACACATTTAGAAGCCACATAATGTTTGGGAGTTTAATCTCCTAAGATAATCACACTTCTGCCGTGCTCTATTGTACAACTTGTCTCTTTAATGATATTTTCAAATTGCCCCATCAAGCCTGGATGAAATATTGCCACTGAGGGCAGTTAGCTACATCCAATTATTCCCACGGCAGCAAGCTTTGTTATAATAAAAAATTAAGACTCAGAATTTAAATTTAAAGTTTGGCAATTTGCAGTGAGGTTTCCAACTTTTAATTCCAGCCTCCTCCTTTGGGAAATCCTGTGCTTTTTTGAGTTGTGTAACTCCTGTCTTTTGGGAAAAGAGCAGTCTAGGCTCCACCTGAAAAGGCTTTTTGCAATTTCCCTGTGGCCCAGAGCAGTGGTTCTCAGGTTTGCAGGAGCATCAGAATCTCCTGGAGGGCAGACAAAACACAGATTGCAAGGCTGTACCCCACAAGTGCTGAGCTAGAAGGTCTAGGGGCTTTCTGAGGGTCTGCACTTCTCACGAGGTCCCAGGTGATCTGAAGCTGCTGCCCAGGCACCACATTCTGATTACTGGCTAATAGTAATCCAACTTATTTACAGATCTGTACTTCCCACCTTTTAAATTGTAAACCTACAGATGATGTTTTTTAAGATACGTTAAGAGGGCTGAATTATTAAGGATGGGGTATTCTTTTTTTTTGAGATAGAGTCTCACTCAGTTGCCCAGGCTTGAGTGCGATGGTGCAATCTTCGCTCACTGCAGCCTCCACCTCCCAGGTTCAAGCAATTCTCCTGCCTCAGCCTCCTGAGTAGCTGGGATTACAGGTTTGTGTCACCACGTCTGGCTAATATTTGTATTTTTAGTAGAGATAGTGGTTTCACCATGTTGGCCAGGCTGGTCTCAAACTCCTGACCTCATGATCTGCCTGCCTTGGCCTCCAAAAGTGCTGGGATTACAGATGTGAGCCACTGCACCCAACCAAGCATGTGGTGTTCTTAAATGGAGGCAAGGAGAGTTCATCTCGGTCCTCCTCTCATGAGTTCTGCAAGTGAGCGTATATATGGCATATATGCAATGATTTATGTTCTGCCTAACAGAACAAGACTTGACCATCATGGCCAAACTCATAAAAACCAGGCACCTGGAAAAAAAGAAATCTGCTGGATTTCACTTGTTGTCTTTCTTCCCTTCTCATTTTTTTGAGGGGGGAGTGGTGGGAATTTTTATTTGTGGTGGGACTTTTGAGTATGTCCTTATTTAAACGTTTTTAACCCCTCTGAAGTAGAGCAGTTGAAGGAAGGGTGTAGCTAGGAGGAGAGAAAAGATAGACATTTTAAAATGGACTTGGGCTGAAGCAATTTTTCAGGTGAACTTCAGAGTTTGAAACAATGTTAGTCTAATATGAAAGCCAAGGAAAGTGAATTTCTGCAGATACTTGCTAATGAATTCTGTATGGGAGAGAGTCAGAATCACCTCACCTTCTATTTCTAAATTTCTGGGTACAGCCAAGGAGCTTGCACTTAAATCTTCCATAAACTATACTTAGGTGAGATGCTTCCTCCCTGCTCCATTTCTGACAATGATCTGTTTAAAAACAACTCTAGATCTTTATGAGGTGATGTCCCTGTTCATCATTCATGATATTCCCAGTTTTTTTAAAAAAAGGCTTTGGAGTTCTATTTTTCTTCTCTTATCACCAAATTTTATTTTTTCAAGAATATTTCAGATTTTTATTGAGAATTTATTCCTATTTTATGGAGAAATGAAAGTTGGAAAGGGGAAGATTCTGTTTCAGCAAAAGAAAAATGTTTTGGCAAGGCAGAGATGTGTCTTAAACGAGGATGAAGTGACCCCAGCACATTCCTTATGTCTGGAGATTTTTCAGCACAGGGTGAGCAACAGTAACAACTACAGGAGACACTGAGTGCTGTGAAAAGAACTTCAGCCTTGATCTTTTCCAGCAATGACTTCATAACTCACTGATCTTGCAGGTTCTGTCTTTGTGCAGTGGTTTCGGTTCCTTGGTTGTTAGAGTGATTTATCTCCGACAAGAAAGCATGACAAACATTTAATGTAAAAATACCATTGTTTCCTATGTGTGAACTCACTGGCTACCCTCTCCTCCCCATCATCCTCACTCCCATCATTTGTCATTCCGGAAATAGCAGCAAGGGCATATGGCCTGAAGTAGCTCCAGAGTCAAGAGAACAAAATTGAACTTTCAGTGCCCAAGATTTATGCATCAAAAATGTTTAGGTCCCAAAACACGCTTTATGAGAGTTAAAAAGGAGACCTAGTCCCTCTGCCTCAGGTGACAAATGGCCCATACGTCTGTGAGATTTACCTGCTCACCGGCACCTGACATTCAGCAAGCCTCTGAAATGATAAGGGGTTGTTCCCGGGTGCAGCACGGCCTCGGCCTAGTCATAGTAACAATCATCACTCATCATTGCAGTGGGAATTCCAGCCCAGCAGGCTGTTGAAGAAAAGATGCAGGGAATAGGTAGCCAAGTGATATATATTCACTATATAATTATTCAACAATCTCACATCTTCTCAAGTTACAAAAACGAGAAACGACTTCCATATTCCTGGCTGCTGGGCACAATGTCTATGTTGAGAAAGGTGTTACTGACATCGATCCTTGGGCCCCCGAACTTACCCATTTCATCCCATATTCAAGGAGTCCACTGGTGTAGAAACAGAAGCAGATTAGCTTTCAGGTTTGGAAATCTCAGTGGCTTTACTTTGATTATCACCTCCTTCCACTCCTATTTCCCTATTCTCTTGAAAAAGCTTTGTTGCTAGTCATTTTCACTTTCTGGTTCTCTGTTTCTTATTATTTGTCCATTTAAACTATAAACTAGTTTGTAGTTTAAAACTGTAAACAAGTTTTAGTTCATAGTGGAATATTATTATGTTGACCACATAATACAACTTATTTTGTTCAATTAACCAAACCATATATATCTGTGGGGTGGAAAAAACAAATATGTACAAAAGTTGTAATTCACTTTTCTGTCTGCTTTTCAGAGACCTACTTTCCTCTTGGAGAGAAATGGGAGCTGTAGCCTTCTGCAGTTAATTTCTATCCAAAGGTCTATCAAAGGATACTGTATCTTTGTTTTGAGTTGATTAACATTTTTATTTGTTTGTTCCTGGACATTAGCTGCCCTAATACACAAGGACACTACCACTTGTCAAGGAAGATAACTTTATATTTTATTTTTAAACAAAAACTAGCATTTTGAAGGGTGCTTTCTCTGAAATTATTTTCTTCTCTGGAAGAAAAGTTAAACCAGTATATTTGTCACATGTTGCCAAAGAATGGTCTTTATGGTGATGCCATACATGAAGATTCTGAGCTATTTCTAGATATGCTTTTGTCTGCTATGATGATAAAGAAGTTCCTGATTTCAGCACACTCATTTAACTAGTGGGTTCAAATAGCCACAAATAAGACCTTTTCTGTTTCACTTTTTTTGCTTGCTACTATTACTAACTTAGTTTAATGGAATATTTTCATTCCAGATATGATTGTACCTCAACTACTAGGTCTATGGTTGATGAAATCAATCAAAATAACAACTGCTGAAATGGAGTATCTTCTGGGTGACTTGTTTTTACTGCCCCAGTAGATCTATACCCTCTCAGGGGTATTGGAAAACTTCCATTAAACCTTTTGAGAATTATGACCTAACTGGGGAGAGAAAATACAAACAGGCTAAAGCTAAGTAAGATCTCTAGATCTAAATACAAATTTTCTTTTTTTAAAAATTTATTTTAATTTTTAAAAAATATATTTTGCTTATTGTACTTTAGGTTCTGGGGTACATGTGCAGATCATGCAGTATTGTTGCATAGGTACATACATAGCAATGTGGTTTGCTGCCTCCATCCCCCCATCACCTATATCTGGCACTTCTCCCCATGTTATTCCTCCCCAACATCCCTACCTGCTGCTGTCCGTCCCCTAGTTCCCCCCAACAGACCTCAGTGTGTGAGTCTCTTCTCCCTGTGTCTATGTGTTCTCATTGTTCAATACCCACCTATGAGTGAGAACATGTGGTGTTTGATTTTCTGTTCTTATATCAGTTTGCTGATAATGATAGTTTCCAGATTCATCCATGTCCCTACAAAAGATGCGAATGCATTGTTTTTTATGGCTGCATAGTATTCCATGGTGTATATGTGTCACATTTTCCTTGTCCAGTCTGTCATCAATGGGCATTTGGGTTGGTTACAGGTCTTTGCTGTTGTAAACAGAACTTCAATGAACATACGTGTATATGTGTCTTTATAATAGAACAATTTATAACTCTTTGGATATATACCCGGTAATGGGATTGCTGGGTCAAATGAAATTTCTATTTCTAGGTCCTCGAGGAATCGCCACACTATCTTCCACAATGGTTGAACTAATTTATACTCTCACCAACAGTGTAAAATTGTTCCTGTTTCTCCACATCCTCTCCAGTATCTGTTGTCTCTAAATTTTTTAATGATCACCATCTAACTGGTGTGAGGTGGCATATCAATGTGGTTTGGATTTGCATTTTTCTAATGACCAGTGATGATGAGCACTTTTTCATGTTTGTTGACTTCATATATGTCTTCTTTTGAAAAGTGTCTGTTCATATCCTTTGCCCACTTTTGAATGAGTTTGTTTGATTTTTCTTGTAAATTTGTTTTAGTTCTTTGTAGGATATTAGCCCTTTGTCTGATGGGTAGATGGCAAAATTTTTTTCACATTCTGTTGGTTGCCAGTTCGCTCTAATGATTGTTTCTTTTGCTGTACAGAAGCTCTGGAGTTTAATCAGATCCCATTTGTCTATTTTGGCTTTTGTTGCCAATGCTTTTGGTGTTTTAGTCATGAAGTCCTTGCCTATTCCTATGTCCTGAATGGTTTTGCCTAGGTTTTCTTCTAGGGTTTTTATGGTATTAGATTTTCAGTCTTTAATCCATCTGGAGTTAATTTTAGTGTAAGGTGTCAGGAAGGGGTCCGGATTGTTTACTGCGCATGGCTAGCCAGTTATCCCAACAACATTTATTAAACAGGGAATTCTTTCCCCATTGCTTATTTTTGTCAGGTTTGTCAAAGATCAGATGGTTGTAGATGTGTGGCATTGCCTTCGAGGCCTCTGTTCTGTTCCATTGGTCTATATGTCTGTTTTGGTACTAGTACCATGCTGTTTTGATTACTGTAGCCTTGTAGTATATTTTGAAGTCAGGTAGTGTGATGCCTCCAGCTTTGTTCTTTTTGCTTAGGATTGTCTGGGCTATGAAGGCTGTCTTTTGGTTCCTTATGAAGTTTAAGGTGGTTTTTTCCAGTTCTGTGAAGAGGGTCATCGGTAGCTTGATGGGGATAGTGTTGAATCTATAAATTACTTTGGGCAGTATGGCCATTTTTCACAATATTGATTCTTCCTAACTATGAGCATGGAATGTTTTTCCATCTGTTTGTGTCCTCTCTTATTTACTTGAGCCATAGTTTGTAGTTCTCCTTGAAGAGGTCCTTTACATCCTTTGTTAGTTGTACTCTTAGGTATTTTATTCTCTTTGTAGCAATTGTGAATGGTAGTTTGCTCTTGATTTGGCTTTTTTTCTGTCTGTTATTGGTGTATAGGAATGCTTGTGATTTCTGCACGTTAATTTTGTATCCTGAGACTTTGCTGAAGTTGCTTATCAGTTTAAGGAGCTTTTGGGCTGAGACAATGGAGTCTTCTAAATATACAATCATATTGTCTGCAAATAGAGACAATTTAACTTCTTCCTTTCCTAATTGAATACCCTTTATTTCTTTTTCTTGCCTGATTGCTCTGACTAGAACTTCCAATACTATATTCACTAGGAGTGGTGAGAGAGGGCATCCTTTTCTAGTGCCTGATTTCAAAGGGAATGCTTCCAGTTTTTGCCCATTCAGTATGATATTGGCTGAGGGTTTGTCTTAAATAGCTTTTATTATTTTGAGATACATTCTATCAATGCCTAGTTTATTGAGAGTTTTTAGCATAAAGGGCTGTTGAATTTTGTTGAAGGCCTTCTCTGCATCTATTGAGATACTCATGTGGTTTTTGTCTTTGGTTCTGTTTATGTGGCGGATTACATTTATAGACTTGTGTATGTTGAACCAGCCTTGCATTCCTGGGATGAAGCCTACTTGATCATGGTGGATAAGCTTTTTGATTTATTGTTGCAACCGGTTTGTCAATTCAATCTTATTGAAGATTTTTGCATCTATGTTCATCATAGATATTGGCCTGAAGTTTTCTTTTTTTGTTGCGTCTCTGCCAGGTTTTCCTATCAGGATGATATTGGTCTCATAAAATGATTTGGGATGGATTCCCTCTTTTTGGATTGTTTGGAATAGTTTCAGAAGGAGTGGTACCAACTCCTCTTTGTACGTCTGGTAGAATTCTGCTATGACCCCATCTGGACCTGGGCTTTTTTTGGTTGGTAGACTATTAATTGCTGCCTCAACTTCATCCCTCGTTACTGGTCTATTCAGGGTTTCAACTTCTTTCTGGTTTAGGCTTGGGAGGGTGCAAGCATCTAGAAATTTATTCATTTCTTCTGGGTTTACTGGTTTGTGTGCATAGAATTGTTTGTAGTGATCTCTGATGGTAGTTTGTATGTCTGTGGAATCTGTGGTGATATCCTCTTTATCATTTTTTATTGCATCTATTTTATTCTTCTTGCTTTCCTTTTTGGTTAATCTGGCTAGCGGTCTGTCTATTTTGCTGATCTTTTCAAAAGACCAGCTCTGGATTTATTGATTTTTTAAGGGTATTTTTGTGTCTCTGTCTCCTTCAGTTCCACTCTGATCTTAGTTATTTCTTATCTTTGCTAGCTTTTGATTTTTTTTTTTTTTTTTTTTTGGAGATGGAGTTTCGCTCTTGTTACCCAGGCTGGAGTGCAATGGCCCGATCTCGGCTCACTGCAACCTCCGCCTCCCGGGTTCAGGCAATTCTCCTGCCTCAGCCTCCTGAGTCGCTGGGATTACAGGCATGTGCCACCATGCCAAGCTAATTTTTTGTATTTTCAGTAGAGACGGGGTTTCACCATGTTGACCAGGATGGTCTCGATCTCTTGACCTCGTGATCCACCCGCCTCGGCCTCCCACAGTGCTGGTATTACAGGCTTGAGCCACCACGCCCGGCCAGCTTTTGATATTTTTGATCTTCCTCCTCTAGTTCTTTAAATTTTGATGATAGTGTATCAATTTTAGATCTTTCCTTGTTTCTCATGTGGGCATTTATTGCTATAAATTTCTCTCTAAACACTGCTTTAAATGTGCCCCAGAGATTCTGGTAGATTGTGTATTCATTCTCATTGGTTGTGAAGAGCATCTTTATTTCTGCCTTCATTTCATTGTTTTTCCACTCAACATTCAAGAACCGGTTGTTCAGTATCCATGAAGTTGTGCGGTTCTGAGTGAGTTTCTTTATCCTGAGTTCTAATTTGATTGTGTTGTGGTCTGAGAGACTGCTTGTTATGATTTCTATACTTTTTCATATGCTGAGGAGTGATTTACTTCCAATTATCTGGTCAGTTTTAGAGTAGGTGTGATGTGGTGCTGAGAAGAATGTATATTCTGTGGATTTGGGGTGGAGAGTTCTGTAGATGTCTATCAGGTTTGCTTGGTCCAGATCTGAGTTCAAGTCCTGGGTATCCTTGTTAATTTTCTCTCTAGTTGATCTGTCTAATACTGACAGTGGAGCATTAAAGTCTCCCATGTGGAAGTCAAAGTCTCTTTGCAGGTAGTTAAGAACTTGCTTTATGTATCTCGGTGCTCCTATATTGGGTACATAGATGTTTAGGATCGTTAGCTCTTCTTGTTGCATTGATCCTTTTACCATTATGTAATGCCCGTCTGTGTCTCTTTTGATCTTTGTTGGTTTAAAATCTATTTTATCAGAGTCTAGGATTGCAACTCCTGCTTTTTTTTTGCTCTCCATTTGCTTGGTAAATCTTCCTCCATCCCTTTATTTTGAGCCTATTTGTGTCCTTGCACATGAGATGGGTTTCCTGAATATGGCACACCAATGGGTTTTGACTTTTTATCCAATTTACCAGTCTGTGTCTTTTGATTGGGGCATTTAGCCCATTTACATTTAAGGTTAATATTGGTATGTGTGAATTTGATGCTGCCATTTTGATGCTAGCTGGTTGTTTTGCCCATTAATTGACACAGTTTCTTCATTGTGTTGCTGGTCTTTACCATTTGGTACTTTTTTGGAGTGGCTGGTACTGGTTGTTCCTTTCTGTTTAGTGCTTATTTCAGGAGCTCTTGTAAGGCCAGCCTGGTGGTAATGAAATCTCTCAGCAATTGCTTGTTCATAAAGGATTTTAAGAAATTTTCAATAAAACATATGAGGTGTCACATGGTTGTCTATGATCACTGTTTAATTCAATGGTGAAGCTAATCCTAAGGCAGGATGTCTGATCTTCCAGAGATATATGTCATCTAATAGTTGCTACAACTGATTGGGTCATGCTGGCTGGCCGAGGTCTACTTTCCTTCCAACTCCCTTATTTAACTTACCTCACCTCCTGTACTCTCTGAGAATGTCATGTTCAGTCATTGGATTTTGCTTCCCGAGGTGTAGCAGGGCCAATATTCACATGAGTAGCCAATGCATTCTGGTGTCCAAGAGGAGGGAAAAGCAGATCATGAACCAGAAAGGAGCTAGGAATTGTGACCTTGATCTTTAGCTTGATTTTTAAGGATGGTAAGATTTGGAAGGCTTGAATGGAGGCTTAAAACTGTGTGAATAAAAAGGTAGAGAGGGAAGCCCCATCAGGTTGGAAAAGATAGGTTACTTGGGCAAGTACATTGGAAAGAGAGGTAGCATCTTATTAAGATTTGGGAGTCACTGGCCAAGAAGTGACTCCTAGCATTGTAGAAATGAATAGGATCGCCAAGTAAGGGAATGTAAAGAGAAAATAACTGAGGCCTGAAGCTTGAGAGGAGGAGGGGAATGAGAAGCTAGTTAAGGACAAGGAGAAGGATCTCCGTATATTCAAGGATAAAAAGCTCATCACTAAGAGGGATATCACATAAATTGAAAATTGGCAACGGTTTGGACCAAATGCTATATAAATCGATACTTTTCATTAACAAAGTGCCTTGTAATTTGATTTGATCTTATTTGAAGACAGCAGTACTTTTAAAGGGATATTTATGATCCTAAGTTCAGGCATAGAAACTAGCATTAATCAAAGGTATTAGCTCATGTTAATTTTTCTTTGCTACATTTATGCTTAAGCCAGTAATACCATTTTGGGCTATATCTACATAAAAATCTATATATTGAGAGAATGAGAGAGAGCAATGTTGTAGGGTAAGAAAGAAAAAAAGTCCTTTTGGCAATTAAGTGGATGGTTGATTCCCTTAATATTCTAAGAGCAAACACAGCTATCATTATGAATCACTATAGTTGATGAGTCTAATTCCTTTTAGTGCCATTACAGCAGATGCTCACATTTCAATCCTCCATGGACAGATCAATCTTTGTCATCTCCTCATACATATTCCAACATCTATACTGGTGTTTTAGCATACTGCATTGGCATGAGATAGCCACATCACTTTTTGGTAAATTAGCAAAACAGGTACCTGGGAAACTAAGACAGCACAAAAATTCCTGTTCTTTGCAAAAATAACTGTAGCCACCTGTTACCTGTGCCTGTGAAGTTGTGAGTGTGAATGCACTTACTCGGCCAATCCTGGCTTTCTGGAGGAGCTTCCTCTGGAGGAGAGGTAGTTGAGGCCTTAGCACTTGTCACATGGAGCAGCGTTAAATCAGAACCAGCGCTAGTGTCAATGAGAAAGCTTTTCTAATGTAGGAGATTGAGAATGGCTACACTCTGTGGTCTTTTAAAAACAACCACTACACACACACACACACACACACACACACACACACACACACAGTCACACACACAGTCCCACACATGTGTGAGATTCCTGATTATTCCTGATCATAATATCACATATAATTTTGGAATAAAAGATGGCAAAACTGCCACAGAAAAGAAAATATTTGGGTATCTTTTTGTGAAAATTTTAGCCACTTCCATTAACCTGAATCCTTGAAGAATTCAAAAGACTCTAGCTAAGATTTTTTTCCTATTATACCTTGGTAGAGGTTCAAAACAAGGCCTTTGGCTGACAGTCTCAGTTTCTTGAGGCTGCTGTGAAAAAGTCCCACAAACAGGTAGGCGGAAACAACAGAAATTTATTCTCTCAGCGTTCTCGAGGCTGAAGCCTGAGGTCAGATGCCCTCTGGGTTGGCTCCTCCTTGGGCTGTGTGGGAGAATCTGTTCCAGGCCTCTCCCCAGCTCCGTGAGTCTTGCTGGTGGTCCTTGAAGTATCTGGGTTTCTGCTGCATCACCCTGATCTATGCCTCCATCATCATAGCATGTTCTCCCTGTGTCCAGAGACCTGTGTCCCACTCCCGTTTTCTAAAAGGACAACAATATTAGATTAGGGACTGATCCTACACCAGTAGGACCTCATCTTAACTAATTATATCTTCAATGACCCTATTTCCAGATAAGGTCACATTCTGAAGTATGAGGAGCTAAAATTTCAATATGTGAATTTGGGGTGGATGCAATTCAACCCATAACACTGTAGCTGCTCATCCCCACCAATTCATGTTCTTCTCACATACAAAATACATTCACCTCATCCCAACATCCCAGCTCCTTTCAAAGATGATTACACCACATCTTCCATCCAACATACATTTTTGCAATGTCACTTGGTCTTTTTCACAGTAAGAGGTGAACTATTTCATCTCCCTTTTCTTTTGGTTACTCTTAACCTGTTCTTATCAACAGAATGTGATGGGAATGACACAGTGTGACTTCTAAGAATGGGCCTTACAAGAGCTATAGCTTCTGCCTTCACCTCAGGGAATGTCCATTACTGGGACCTAACTTCCATGTCAGGACAAAGCTCAAGTTGCCACCTGGAGAAGCCCTCATGGGTGAGCACCAAAAGCCCCAGGCACATTGAGGGCTTCAGTACCAATTGCCAGCCATGACAGTGAGAACATTCTGAGCCCTCCAGCCAGCCCGGCACTTCCTACAACACCACATAAAGTGGGAGAACTTCTTGGCCACTTGAAGAATTATAATTAATAATTGCTATTTAAGCCACGATGTTCTGAGGTGTTTTGTTAGTGGCAATAGAAAAATTGAAACAGAATTTGATATCAGAAGTGGGATACAGTGAGCAATGACTTCACCATTGTACTCCAGCCTGGGTGACAGGGCAAGACCGTGTCTCAAAATATTCTAAAAAAAATAAAAAAAGAAGAAGCGGGATGCTTCAACAACACAAACCCAAAGCAGATGGTGTTGGCCTTGGTGGACAGAATAGCAAGAAGATTTAAAAAATAGCAAGAAGATTTAGTGCAGATCAGAAAGGCAGTAAGAAAATTGCCATTCAAGCCTGGGAAAATGGTGACCTGCATTCTTTAGTTGAAGAATATTTGACAAAACTGATACTAGCAGGAACATAGAAGATAGAACATGGACCTAATGAACTTGGTGAATTTGACTAAGGCAATTCCTAGGCAGAATGTTCAAAGTGCCAGCAGGCTTCTCTGAGCTCTTGATCAGAGACTATGGAGAAAGACTGAAAAAAAAAAAGAAACTGATTTTAAGAAGAATTTAAAGAAAATATTCTAATTTACATTTTGCTAGGTTAGAAGATACAGCCATTTTGCATTTCTAACCTGTCCAGTAGGCAGAAGGCTCTGAAAGTAAGAGGTAGCTCAGACAAAAATCAAAGACAGGTGCTGCCAGGACCATGCGGCTTCAGGTTTCAGGTCAAGTCAAGGGCGTGGATACAAAACCCTCCATTAAGATCAGAGGCTCTGTTAAAAGGTATTTGTTACTCCTGAGCTAGACAAGTTTCTCCTAAGATTTCTAAGAGCATTTACCCATGGAACTCTGATTTATAGCTAAGTAGAGAGAAGATCCGTTGTACAGAGATATGTAGGCAGAGCTCTGTCTAGCGGGTTGGATTATAATTTTATATACTGAAATCCCACACAGTCATTTAAGAAGCTGTATCAGTTTAGCCTGAAAGGAATAAAGACAATGCAGTATGTAAAGAGGTCTCCTTTTCCCCAGTGTCCTGAGGGCTGTCAGAAAACTACCTAACTGAAAGCACAGACCATTTTTTATAAAAAAGGAAGGAGGATTCAGAGGGTAGAACCAAAAGCTTGAAGGGAGAAGCCACGTGTGGAGGAGAGCTGCTCCCAGTGGGAAGATCTAGGGTTTGTTTCTTCAGTGAGCACTAGGAACTGCAGGGCAGACGTGGCTGCATTTCAGTCTCTACATGCTTCCCCTTTCCTCCTGTGGGTTTGGAGTGTTTGCTGCAGATACTGTGTGTGTGGAGGGCAGTTGGCTTGTGTTTTTAATTCATGGGTCCACCTGTGTCTAGCTTAGATGATGAGATCCTAGTCTTTGCATTAGACTGACACCATAATGAGATGAGAGTTATGGACTCTTGGGAGAAAGTAAATGTATTTGCACGTCAGAGAATATCAATATTTTGTGGCCAAAGGATAGACTCTGGTAGAATGTAGATGACTAGGAATTCTTGCCGCTTTTTCTATTGGAGAGGTGAGGTTTATTTTCCTCCCCTTGCATCTGGCCTGGCCCTTTGCCTGGATTTAACCAGGAGAATGCAGCAAGGATGCTGATGGCACCTCTGTGGCTAGGGCTTTATCTGCAGCTTCTGCCTGTGCTCCTCTTGGGAAAGCTCTCATGGGATCCAGCCACATGTCAAGAACCCAAGTTTGGCCAAGTGAGAACCAGAGAGAAGTCTTGCAGCCCCTCCTTTAAGGTCACAGACATGCAAATGAAGCCATCTAATGATAACTTAATGACACCTGGCAAAATCTCAAGGAGAAAAAGAAATGTCCTGCCCCACCCTGCCTAAACTTATGTTGCAAAAAATCGTGAACTAATAAAAGCCACAAACTTTTGGGGGTAGTTTGTTATTTAACAATAGGTAAGCCAAACCACTCAGACGAGACCACCTCCACTAGGCTTGGCTCATGCCTTATCCATGGCCCTCTCCAGAAATTAAATTTCCTGAAACTTCAGGTATATTGAGCCTTGTCCCAACATACTGTATATATGTATTTAATTAAAATAGAAGGAGTGTGTTTTCATGCGATTAACCTTGAATTACATGGCATACATATTGAACTCTCAAATGGATCAAGTTCCCTAATATTGGATCTTAGTTATGTTGAATCTGTATTATAACTAAAACTGTTAGTCTGACTATACCATTTAGATCTGGTCATATTTGATGAAAATAGGCCGATGATCAATCAGAAGCCGTCTTAGGACGGGGGTACAGAGTGCAGAAGCACGACTCAGGTCTCAGCGGGCACAGTAGCCCTCCTACAGTTTTGGCATCGGAAACTTCCATTTCTTCCTCATTTTCATTTACAGAACACAGTGTTTACTACGTGCTGCAGATGAAAGTTCTGAAAAGAACTATGAAGTACAAAGAGAGAAAAGGAACATTTTAAATAAAGACAAATTCAAAACCCCAAACTCTTTGAAATTTCAAATAGTTTTCCCTCATTCACATCCATAAGCTGTAAATGAGGAACCACCTGAGACATCAGGGTCCTGTCTGAGTGCTTGGCTGATCACAGACCTCCTTTCTCTTTTCATGTCCCCCGATTTCCATTTAGGTAGCTGTGAGCTATACCCACAGTTATTACCAAAATTGATTTTGAGTCTACATCTAAAGCATTGTCTACTATGTCTCTGAGGAAGATGAAATATATATTTATCAAAACGGCCTGGTTGAATGAATGATAAATAAAAGTTGGTAATAATACCAGCATGTTTGTATTTTTAAGCAAGAACATCATTCTGTCTTTCTGTTTCGGTTTTTTTAATTTTTTTTTTTTTAGTCTCGTTCTGTCTGTTGCCCAGGCTGGAGTGCTCTGGTGATATCTCTGCTCACTGCAACCTCTGCCTCCTGGGTTTGAGTCTTCTGCCTCAGCCTCTTGAGTATCTGGGATTACAGGTGCCCGCCACCAATGCGTGGCTGATTTTTCTATTTTTAGTAGAGACAGAGTTTCACCATGTTGGCCAGGCTGGTACCAAAGTCCTGACCTCAGGTGATCCACCTGCCTCGGCCTCCCCAAGTGCTGGGATTTCAGGTGTCATTCTTTCATGTCAAAATTTTCTCCTTCCATTTCCATCTGTGAGGCCAGTTTCCCCACAAGTGCAGTGAGCTGACAGGGGAGTCAGGTTCCGTAAGTAATCGATGTCTAAGAAGGTTGTCTGGAAAGACAGGTACACCTGTAAAGGACAACTGGCATGCTGTTGGATTTTCCACAGATAATTACATTACCCAGACTTGTAAAATGTCAAACATAAAATAATAAACAGGGCTCTGGATTTGGTTGTTCTTTCTAATCAAATAGAGCCATCTATGGAGCAAATCTTTATTTCACTGGTTTCTGTCAGAATGATGCCCTTTCGTCAGCAGCTCTCTATTAACGAAATACTGCAGAGGCAAGCATTTTCCCCTCTCCACAGTATTAATTAAATTACATAAAACTGGCAGTGTTTAAATTCTGGCATCTGTATTGTCTCACTTAATTACACCCCTGGCTTCCTTTAAAAATTCTTTCATTTGCTACAGGGACATCTATTGGTGAAAGGAGAAGAAATCAGGTGCAAGTGATCAAATGTAATTTGGGGTTTGCACCTGGCCCCATCCCCAACCTTGTTGAACTGATTCTTGCAGTCTGTCTGTCTGCAGCCCTTCCACCCCACGCAAAGTGGCTATAATTCGATAGCAGAGGGAAACAAACACAGTGACAAAGTTTCATTTTGAATTAAGGAAATTTTATCATTTGGCCTCATAAGTAAAATACTTTTCTATACTCTTTCAACTTTTTTTCAAATCCACTCAAGAATATCCTAAAGTGAAATACATTTTTCCCTGCCTAATCTCAGCAACGCACTTAATGTCATTTAAGGAGCTTCCTTAGAGCTTCAGCTCATGAGAACCATCCATAAGCTCACAGTGAACGCCATGCCTCGGAGGAAGTGTCTGAAGGCCAAGCTCAGCAGAGGCCGGTCCTGCCTTCTCAGAGCATGAGCAGGGCGAACAGGACATTTGCAAGGCAGAAGAGCCAAGCACCCAGCTCCAGCTGTCCAGTTAAAAACTGTTGCCAGAATAAAGATTAAGGACCTCCACAATATATATATGTGTGTGTGTGTGTGTATATATATATATATATATATATATATATATATATATATTTGCCAGTTATTTCTCTTTTTTTAAAGTGTCCAAAATCAAATTAATTTATTCTCCAGATCTATTTATCTCATTCATGTTAATTACTTTTTTTTGTCTTAGTGAATGTCTGTCATTCAAGACAGAACTTGGGGTCATCTTTGATTTTTCTTGCCCCCTACATGCAGCACCCAGATCTCAGCCTCCACCCCCTCCTCATCCCCACTGCCCCTGCCTCAGTGTGGACAATCGCTGACCTGCAGCTGGGCTCCTGTGCATTCTCTAGATCCTCGGAACTCCTGGCCCTTTTCCACATCCTGAACCTGCCACTAGTTATCCTTGCAAATGTGAATCTTGTGTGGTTACTGCTCGATGCCTCTAAATTGCCTACACAATCAAATCCAAACTGTTTAGCATAGAAATTGAGACCCGCTATGATCCGGACCTCGATTCCCTCATCAACCTCATTTCTCTCTCTATTAAATTGTTCACTGTTGTTTAACCACCAAATAGGATCTATAGACTGAAGTGTTAAAACAGATACTTAGATTCTACTAAGAAAATATGGTGCAAAATTCATCGAATTTTTACTTTTTGTGGAAGCACTTTGAAGAAAGAGAAAAATCTTACGTTTGATTAAGAAACAGTTTTGCTGGTTATAATGGAACTTGGATTTATTCTTTGAACTAAAATGGATGTATTTAGCAATTCGGAAAATACTGTTATTAATCAAACAGCTAAAAGTTTATCTGTCTTTCTTTCATTGTTCATCAAATATTTAATGAATGCTAGCAATATACCATCCAGTGCAGCAGGCACTGACCGCAGGAAGATAAATGAGCCGCTGTTCCAGCCTTCCATGAGCTCACAGTCTAGGGAAGAAAAAGACAATCAGAACCATGTGGTAGAATGTGGCTCATCAGAGAAACACAAATACATTTTTAGCTGTTTGATTAATAATGCCATTTTACAAATTTTTAAATGTGTTAATTTTAGTTCAAAAAACATATTGAAGTTCCATTATAACCAGCAATTGTGTTTCTTAATCAAACCGAAGCACCTGGCTTAACCTAGCTTGCGTTAATTACATCTCTATATCACAGGTAGTAAAAATCTCAGGTAAATCTCACTAGAGAAAAAAAAAGGTTTATTGTCTTACATGAAGAAAAATTTCGGGGGGGGGATTGACATTGACATTTAGTTACAGTTTGTTTCAAGTACCCAACTACGTTCTCAATTTCTCTCTCCTTCTCCCAACTACAGTCGTGTCACTGTTGTTTCTCATTCATCGGCCATCCACAGGTAGTGACAAATACTGACACCAGGAACTCTAGGCTTTCATTTAATCAGTTAGTCAACTTTATAGAATCAAACAAATCTTTTCTAGTAATTCGATAAAACGGTCCCAGATGATGGAACGTTCCTGGCCTTGCTTGGGTCACATGTCCACGCTTGATCCAAACATGTAGCTAAAAGAATACAAAGTACTGATTGATCAACATTATCCTCCTAAGCTCAGGGTCAAGGCATGGGGTAAGCTTCCTCCAAACAATGCAGGCTGAAAGTACAGGAACAGCAGTTCCCCAGGGGAAATTTATCAAAATAAAAAGGAAAAGATGTTGGACAGGGAAGAAACAAAATATAGTTATTATTGTGCTTGAACTGAATCTTGAAAGATGAGAAGTTATCCAAGTAGAATAGTTATGAAGTCATTCTAGGCAAAGGTATCAGATATTTAAAGACAGAGCTATAAGAACACATGGGACCTTCAGGTACCCTTTAGAATTACTTCAATTTGGTAGAATAGGTGTGTATATATGGCAAGCTAGAGATCCAGAGATGTTGACTGAAACTGTAATGAGTCGTGCTGGAAAGGCAGTGGGAAGTACTTGTAAGTTTCAGTAATCTTTTGGGGAAGACTTAACATGCCAGAAATACACACTTTGACATTTCAGTAATAGTATTACTGAAGATTAGGTAAAGCTGCCTTCTGAAGAATTCCAACCCTTGTATCTTTGTCCTTTGTACCCAGTTGTGGTCAAATGGCTGACAATGGGCTTCTGACTTAAAAAAGCAAGCTGGGATAAAATCTCCCCCTTTAAAGAATCCCCGTATAGGTGGGTCATTTGCCAGACCCATCAGATCAGCACTCTAGGGAGAGTTAACTAGTAAGAAGCAGGCAGAGTCGTAGGAGAAGAGGTGGAGAGTGGTTGAATACCCTTAATGACAAGCACTAGAGATGGGGTGACAAGAACACAGCTACTAAAACTGTGGTGTGTCTTGAACCAACACTCCAGTTCCTGCAATAGCATTCTAGCTTCTGTGAGGCTGTGCTGTGTGGCTTTGCTGTCTGGCTTTGCTGTGCAGATAGAGCCATTGCTGTTGCTGTCCTTTTCGTATCTTTAAAATGAACTCATATTCTTATGGTCAACCCAGAGGGCCTCTGTGTCTTGCTGCCCGAAGGAACTCAAACTATTTAAAACCCTGACATGTGCCAATCCATAGACGTCATGATAAACTGAAGGCTTTGGAAAGACTCTGAAGCATGTTATTGTAAAAATTCATATTAAGTTTATGTTTCCCAATTGATTAAACAAACGAGTACGCCCTAAAATGGGGGAAGGAGGAGTGAATCAATGACTCCATTTCTTCTACGTACATAGGAAAGTTTTTCTACTCTCATTAAAACAGAAACTCTTCCTTTCAGTTTTTTCATTTGGTAACAAAGAGTTTTATAACCAAACAGTGCTTCAGAGATCATGGCAGCAAACCCAGGATTTCAGTCTTCTTGATACAGGTGTTACTGTTGTAGTGTCAACAATAGAGTTCAGACATGTCTAAGAAGAAAAATAAATACAGCACCCAGTCTGAAAATGCCTATAAATAAAACACGGGTGAGTCACACCTCCAAGAGTCTCAGGATCCTGATTTGTATTGCAAAACAATCTATTTCAGAATATATTTTAAATCTGAAGCTTGCAATATTCTATTTGTCTTTAACTATAGAAAGGTTAATAATTCTGCCATGAAATAAGTGAATGAAAAAAATCCTGAAAATTAATTTACATGTTTGTTTTTGCAAATGCATTTTACTAAGAACCACAATAGTGGTGAGTTAAAAAAATTTCATTGTCCTTATATACCTCACCAAATAATTGCTCCTCCAAACATGTAATTTCAATACACACAAGAATCTAATGCATTTTTCTCTTCTTGTTCTATAAAAGAGGCACCTGGAAACGGCACACCAGAGACACAATGGGTGAACTTCAAAGACAAATCAACTTTGGGGCAGGCTCTGGATCTGCAATTGTGCAGCCTCTCTCCCTGCAGGTTATTATGATGAGGTTGAAACATTTACATTTATATTTGTTATCTGGGAGAGATAATTAGATATTTTCACTGCAAAATAATTTACATTAATGGGCTGTAACTTTCAATATGTAGTTTTAAACTGCACATTTAAATAATATAATATCTGTCTCCCTTAATTCTAGGTTCATTGTGTTCATGCAGTAGCTTCATTTTTCTTTTCAAAAACACAATAGGCTTAAAAAACATAGGAATGTCTTTATGAGTTTGAAATTCTGGGACAGGTAAAACAGCAAGCTTGTTTGGAATTCTACTGAATTGGTAGTATGCAAAATGAAAGTGGCTTTGAAGTGAAAATGACAGCAGAGCTGCAGCTCCGGCTGAAGATGTAAGTTCTCCTGGGATAAACTTGCCCTCCTGGAGGCATGTGGCATGGGGGAGAAATGTTGGCGTTTGTTGCTTTTTTATTTTTTCATTTTATTTTTATTAAGCACTACATAACATACTGCATGCTACATACTATACTGTATACTCTTCTAGCAGGGGTAGATGACCATAGCTGAGTTATTTTTTCATCAATCAGGAAAATGCTTCTTTAATCAATGTTCTCCAAACCCTTTGACTTATAGTAAAGATCAACTCCAGAGATGCGCCTATCTCTTTCCATCAAATTCCATGAATGCAAAACATGAGCAACCCTTTTTTCCTTGCCACCATTAGTGAACCTGTGGATGTATGCAGTAGACAGTCCTGGAATAAGCAAGCACACGCCCATGGCGGCGTGTCCAGGGAGTATCTTGAACCACATCTCTGCCCGGTTACCTAGGCCAAAACCCTACTTCTAGGTCCTTGAAAGGTGATGGATCTTCGGCTCTCTTCCCAGTATGCCCCGCGACCGCCTCTCTCTGTGTATAATCTAAAATACTTATCAGATGCTAATTAGACACAAATTTGCCTTACTTAATTATATAACCTAAATTTATTCTCAGGCTATGTCAATAATGACCAGCTATTGGCTAACGACCAGTTTTTTTTTGTTTGTTTTTGAGATGGAGTCTTGCTCTGTTGCCCAGTCTGGAGTGCAGTGGCATGATCTCAGCTCACTGCAAACTTTGCCTCTCAGGTTCAAGTGATTTTTCTGTCTCAGCCTTCTGAGTAGCTGGGACTACAGGCATATGCCACCACATCTGGCTAATTTTTGTATTTTTAGTAGGGATGGGGTTTCACCATGTTGGTCAGGATGGTCTCAATCTCCTGACCTTGTGATCCACCTGCCTCAGCCTCCCAAACTGCTGGGGTTACAGACATGAGCCACTATGCCCAGCCAATGACCAGGTTTTAATAAATTGTTCACCTAATATTTTGCCTGTCCACTCCCTGAGCTGTTCTGTCAGCCATGATCAATGGGCTGAGATGGGTTCATAAGATAGAGAGAGGAATAGCCCCAAAGGAATTCAGTTTAGAATACTTCATATCCACCTAGATTCCATGTATAGATGGGCTTTGCCCTAGCAGATTCTTAGCACCAAGATTTACAATTACAAAATCAATTACCTGTAATGAGGGCTTCTGAAATATAAATGGGATGCTCTCACCGAGGAAACATAGACTTAGGCCGAACAGTTCTTTAATTAAAAATCAGAAGCGAGTGTCCCTATATGCTCAACGGACATTGGTGAAGTTGCATATGATTTAAACTATGTAGTTTATGCCTTCTTTTTACAATAATTTAGGAGGTATTGAAAGATTCCAATTTTTCATGAGTTGAGATAGACGATAAAATATACAAATAGGCAAGGTTCTTCAGTAAACGGCATCAAAATATTTTAGGCTTTTGAGTCAGAAGTTACAACTTTTAGGTAAGCTAATATAGAAAAAGCTAAGTTATTTTTTAGAGATTCAGTTCCTTGTTAATAAACGTGCTGTTATTGGTGACACTAAACAAACATTATATGTCACTATTATGTGTGTCTGTGTGTATAAGCACCATGGAAATGCATATATAGAAACACTAAGACTGCAATAATAATAATGATAGTAATAATAGATGATCCGCAAATAAGGTCTTTAGGGGATGTTCAAGATAAAATGCTAATCATTCAATCTTCAACTGCTCCCAGGGCTATATTCTTTGTAGCTTCTTTCCTAATTATGCTTTTTCCTAAGTAATATAAACATTCCCCAGCAAACCTGTTTACGCTACTAATTAGTCACATCTGGAATAAAGTATTTGCAAAGATAAGAGTCAACAAATAGCTCTCTAGATTATGAAGGCCTTTTTGAAATTAGTAGACTCTGAAAAATGTGGTTTGATTCTACAGAGTATTACATTCATTCTATTAATGCTTAATGTGTACCATTTAAAGCAAGAGACCATTTTTCACAGTCTAAAAAGCCTCTAAGTAAAGAATCCACATCTCTAATGGTACTTCTATGGTCTGAATGTTTGCATCCCTCCAAAATTTATATGTTGAAACTTGATCTCCAAGGTGATGGTAATGGAAAATGGGGCCTTTGGGAGGTGATTAGGCAGAGCTCTCATGAATAGGATTAATGCCCTTATAAAAGAGACTTCAGAGAGATAGCTTAGCCCCTTGCACCATGTAAGGATGCAAGAGAAAGGGCCATCTATGAGCCAAGCAGCTGGCCCTCCCCAGACACCAAATCTGTTGGTGCCTTGATTTTGGACTTCCCAGCCTCTAGAACTATAGGAAATAAATTTCTGTTGTTCATAAGCACTCAGCTAATGATAATTTGTTATGGCACCCTGAACAGACCAAGAAAGGTACTTTTATTTTCATTTGTTTTTAGCGCTCAAAAATATTGGCAAAAATCCAACCCACTGACCAGTATCTAGATCTCTGTGTTGCAAGGTTTCTTTTACAGTATGAATAAAGTTGCCTTGAAGGCGATTTTGTTCCCAGACTTTCTGTGGCATTTACATTCTAGATTGAGCTACCATAATTAATTGAACATTATTTATCAGATGATTGTGACTTTGGGCTATTTTTCCTGCGGGTGGCCCCCGAGCAGCTCTTACTAGGTCGTGATTGGGTAAAGGTGCCACTGACATTCCTACTCTGCTGAAATTCTGTTCTGGCAACTTTATTTTCACACACATGTGTCTTGTCTGCATGAAACTCACTACCACACATTTGTAGTTCAAACTCTCTTCAATTCGTTTGATACCTTAGAATTACCTTCAGCTTAAAAACCAGTATCTGACATTTCAAATGTAGGAAGCAAATTGAATTGAATTGCACTAGTCACAAAAGTCACCTTCAAAATCCTGTGGTCATGGCTTGTACAGGTTCCTAGATTGGTATGGATTTTAATATATTTACTGTGAGAAGTGTATGCCCTCTTATCTAGCCGTTGCCTCGCCTTCAAATCACATTGACAGCACGTCAGTATCCCAGGTGCTGTTTGAGGCACAAGGGATATACAGGGGCCCTGTTCTTCAGCATTGTGTTTTTGTATAGTGAAATAGACGATAAAAAAGATTTAAAAAATAAAAATAAGACAGTATTAGACAATGAAAAAAATGTAATGAAAATTTGAATAGAATGTATGTGTGAGAGAGAGATTAGTCAGTTTGAAGTTTGGGGTAATTGTGATTGAGAAATCAGGCTTTGAGATAATAATCCAAGCAGAGGATTTCGGGAGGAGGGAAGCATCAGAGGAACACCTTGGGATCAGAGCTGAGCTGGCTGGGTTCTAGAGACAGGGAGATGCCGGAGGGTCCTTCACGTGAGTAAGGGGAGCTTCAGAGGAAATAAGGTTAGAAAAGTAAGGTCTGCAGACAAGGATAAGAAATTTGGATTTCGTAGAACACAGACCATCAATCAGCTTGTTCTTTTTCTTCCTCCATATTTTCTTCTGTCATTTAATTATTTCAATTTATTTGGTAAAATTATATTTCCTGTTTTAGTATGAAAAACTTGTACTGAATCCAATAGTAAGTAACTGCTTAAAGAGTTGTGAAATGACTAATTTTGGGTAATTAATCTGTAATTAAATTAAATGAATTATTCTTATCTTCAAGGGTTACTGGCCATTGGTAAGCAGAACGGTCATAAAATTTAAAAATATAAATTTGTACAGTTATAATTATGAGAATATGATTGTTAGAAGATGAGAAACTGAGATTTACAGAATAAGGGATTTAAAAACTGAATTCACAAAAGAATACATAAGATATTCAGTATCACTAGGAACCAGGGAAATGAAAATCAAACCACAATGATGTAACACTCTGCACTCTTATTCACAAAAATTAGATATCTGACTGTAAAAACTACTGTTGAGGTTTGCAGTGGAAACTGTCATTCACTGCTTGTAAGAATATAAATTTGAACATGTACTTTGAAGTTCAGGATGGCATATTTAGTAAAGTTTAAAAAATGCACATCCTCTGATTGAGTCGTTCTGCCTGTACGAATATAAGCATAAACCTAGGGGACATGACAAGAATATTCACAGTCCCTGTTATAACTCAGAAACAATCTAAATAATCACTTCCAGGAGAATGCATAAAAAAAGGTGTATTTGTGCCCTGGAACATGATAGAGAAGTGAAAATAAACGAACTAGCACCACATGTATCAACATAGATACTCTAACAAACATCACATTCAATTATTAAACATAGTTTTGGAAAAGTACATAGGGAATTGTATTAGTCTGTTCTCTCACTGCTATGAAGAAATACCTGAGACTGGGTAATTTATAAAAAAAAGAGTTTTCATTGGCTCATGGTTCTGCAGGTTGTACAGGAAGCACAGCAGCTTCTGCTTCTGGGAGGTCTCAGGAATGTTCCAATCATGGCAGAAGGTGAAGGGGGAGAGAGGCACTTCCCATGGTGGGAGCAGGAGCAAGAGAGACCAGGGAAGTGCCACATGCTTCTAAGCAATCAGATCTCGTGATCACAAGAACAGCGGCAAAGGGATGGTGTTAAACCAGGAGAAACCGCCCCCATGATTCGGTCACCTCCCAGCAGGTCCCGCCTCCAACGTTGGGGATTACAATTTGACGTGAGATGTGGGTGAGGACGCAGATCCAAACCATAGTGTGTAACATACAGAGTCTGCAGGCTTAAAACAGACAAAACATAATATCCATTGCTCAGAGGTGTACATAAGTGGCATAATGCAGGGAAATGATAACAGTTTCTGTTTGTCACAGGAAAGAATAATCAAATGACAATTTCTGTTCGAGCATTAACTTTTGCCAATTTGTCAACAACTCTGTCAAATTAATCTTCTTTGCATATTCATGTTCAGCAGAGAGTAGGCCCCGATCTGTTCATTTGTCTTTATTAATAGCTAATTGAATGATGCTTTTTATTAATTTTAAAATTTCTTTCACTTGAAGTAAAAGATATAGCAAAAATCTTCAAAAATAATATGTTTTGCAGAGATTACATAATAAATTCCGGAAATTAAAATACTATCCATGTCTTTTTTTTCAGGTTTGTTTCTTGCATCTTTAAATTGTCTCTATAGAAACAAAAAATAAATAAATCAAATAAATTCCCTATTACACAATAAATTCCAGAAATTAAAATAATGCTATCCATGTCTTTCTTTTTTGCAGGTCTGTTTCTTGCAGTTTTAAAATGTCTTCATAGAAAAAAAAAATCTCACCGTCTATTCCATTTTATGCTGCTGTAAGACTGCAGTCCAAGTAATTTATAATGAACAGAAATTTATTGGTTCATAGTTCTGGAGGGTGGGAAGTCCAAGATCAAGGGAAGTCCAAGAAAAAATATTTTCTTTCTCTTCAAAAATCAGAGAAAATGACTGATTTAAACATTGGCATTATTTTATTTACTGCTTTATAATGAGGGCCTGATTCTTGCTGAAAATAATGTAAGTATCTAAGCGTTGCCTATGTAATTTTTTCTGGCCATGGAAGACTAGCACCTTTGGTCATTTCTTCTGGTATTTCTCTTCAAAACTTGACTGCTTTACTGTGTAATATCCATTTCATTATATTTTGTCACAGCCACAATTAATTCCATTCTCTGTAATTTCAGTGCACTGATCTTTAAGAAATACTTTTAAAATTTCATGTTTCACTGTACTTTGTTCAAGACTGGTACAATTCAAATTCATTAAAATATTTCATCCATAAACTAAAATTGCACTTCCCAAACTGAAGCATTACCCCTCAGAGGGTGCATTGTTCCACTGCTTCACGTTTTTATTTTATTTATCTTCGAGACAGCGTCTCTTTTTGTCACCCAGGCTGAAGGGTAGTGGTGCCCACGGCTCACTGCAGCCTCAACCTCCTGAGCCCAGCGATCCTCCCGTTAGCCCCCTGAGCAGCTGGGACTACAGGCGCACACCACCAAACCTGGCTAATATTTGTATTTTTGTGGAGACAGGGTTTCCCAGTGTTGCCAGCTGGTCTTGACCTCCTGGGCTCAAGCAATCCTCCTTCCTCGGCCTCAGAAAGTGCTAGGATTACGGGTGTAAGCCACTGGCCTGCTTCAGATTTTAAATGCAGTGAAAACCGAAAGTGGTCACAGAATAACATAATTGGAGCAGCTTAATTAAATTGCTTCATTGTTTTCCTACTATGCTATCATGTTTTTAATTGTAAATCTCCTGTTTAAAACCCAGGCATATTTTTACTACAGGATTTGAAGACATTCACTGAGTCCAAAGTGAGCTTGTATTATCCCAAAACTTTGCAAACTCACTCTCCAAACTGGCACATGTAGCTGAGCTCTCTGAAATAACCATCATGTCAAATACAACTTGTATTAAGGATAAATAGTAAAAATGTGCTTCTTTGGAGTTCACAGATAGACTTAAAGCTTAATACTAACAGAACTTGGACCAAGACATGATTGTTTTAAGAGAGTATTTTAGCACTGAAGTAGTTTAGAATTACACCCTCACGGTGATAATAAAAAGCAGTCTGGCTTTTTGTGAGTTGAGTTTGTTATTATTTGGAAATTTGATGCAGACGACATCCCCTCTTCTTGTCTGCACTCAGGAGACACCCCGTCTGTAGAGACACCCCGTCTATAGAGACACCCCGTCTATAGCATACCATGGATTCATCTGTGAACTTGCCTTGTTCTTTCCCACTTTTGCTTAAGTCCTTCTCTTTTGTGATCTCCACACCCAGAACTACCCATCCTCTTGAGGTCCACTTTTAACGCCTTTCTTCCGCCAAACCTACCTGAACCCAAAAATGACAGCAAGCTTTCTGGCACTGGACCTCTGAAGACATTATCCTCTACCGTACATAGTATGGCTGATGCCTTTCTAGAATTGCCTTCCATTTTTTAATACACTTTTAACCTTAAGTAGTCATAGAAAGTTGCAGAGATTATCACTGTATTTTCACAGGTCTTTTGAAAACCTTATTGACTGATGAAAGAACAGGAGTGAAGAAAGAACTTCAATTACGTAGCCATTACATTTGTGTAGAATTATGAAGGCACATTTGAGTAAGCCAAAGATCACTCAGGAAAAGACTCAGAATGCAGACTCCTTGCCCCCACCTGAAGAGATGAGGGCCCCCATTATCTGGCTGCAGCAGGAATTTAACATTTTAATCAGTGATGTCACCCCCAACTCATCAGCTGATATCGATGCAGGTGATTTTTGGACCCAAATGGGAAAAACGCTTTCTCAGGGGAATTGTTATTTGTATTGGATGTAAGAGCCTAAGGACCTTAGGGTATTCCCATTTTGATCAAACTGATCCTGGAATGATAAAATGAAGCTATTGTCCAATTCTATTTGTGTTGGTAAACAAACAGAGTAAAATAATGTTTGAGAAAATGCTTTGTAAACCATTTGGTGGAATGCAAATACAGCTACTCTTTTTACATTGAGGATGATGGTTGACAAAATATTATTGTGTATGTTTTGGATTAAAAATAGGGGGATGGAGAAGGATCACTGGTGCTGTAGTATGCCTCTTAATAAGCTGACTTCAATAAATATGTTTATACCAATTTGATAATGGTGTGAAGTCAGTGTGGGCCAAATCCTCATCTCAGAGGCAGTGCTGAGTGCTTTCTCAATGTCCTCAAGTTTTTAAAACCTGCAAAAATGGAAAGGGGAAATTAAATTTAGTTTTGCTTGTAAATAAGAAATATTCTGAATCCAAATGCATATGCTCTATGCTAAACTCCTATCAGATTAGCATAATCAGAAAGTTGCATTTGTTAATTCCAGATCAAGGAAGGAGTTCTAACGCATGTGTTTCTTTTCACAATCTGAGGTCCTTTTACAGACTCAGACAGAACATGATTGTTTGCCATTTTAACCGTGGCATTCTTGATGGAGCGCAGCTCATCCAAAGTTGTCCTCACTTCCCTGAACGCAGTGAGGGCCTCCATAGCCCACTTTGAGGGAGATTGGGGAGACACAGGGGCTGTTTCATGCGCAATGTTAAACAGCAATTCATGAAACAAGGTGGAGAAGAATATTGCATTCTTATGTGTAGAGGAAATAAAGAACACAACTTCCTCGACAGAAACGGGACTAAAGGCAACGCCATACTTGTGAGAGGAGCGAGGGACCTGACTGTGTCTTCAGTGGGAGAGGCTCCCCCTCAGTAGCTATTGCCAGCTGCCTCACTGATGGCCATTCAGCAGTGACCCTGAGCACGGGCACCTGCCCTGATTCCCAGCCGGGCTGGTGGAGCTTCCTTCAAGGTCTTCCCTCCCAGAAGTGAACCAGCTTAATCTGAGCTTAGCGCAGGAGCCGGAAGGTTGGAGGTGCATGAAAGTAATTGGCAGGTGAAAAGAAAGGCAGCATCAGGATAAGGCCACAGCTCGGAGCCTGAGTTTCTGTCCTGCCGTGACTTTAATGAGTCTCCTCTGCTTGCCTTGCAGCCCTGATTAAATACCATTCCTGGTGACTGAGCCGGCACAGCCCACACTGGGATGTCATGTAGTGCAGGTGGAAGTCAGAAGGGCATGTTTAAGGATATTACACAGGTGACACAATGACAAAGCCCAGGGAAGAGCACAAACGTCTGGAAGCCGTTTGCGTTTCCACTAGGAGACTGCACTCCGCTCTTCTTCCAGAAGGTGATGTTCCTCTCACTGTCCCGTTTTCCTCCCCAGGCTTAGCAGCTCACCGCGTACCACGCATCTGAGAGCTCTGAGTTATCAGGACCTGGTGTCCACGGCCCACGCTTGGTCACCTTAGGCTCGGTAGGAAATGACCTGTTTTACACATGCACGTTTTCTAAGTAGACATCAAACTTCCTTTTTGGCATGGTAAAATTTATTAAAATAGTATACCTCTCCTTTGCTCTTTACTTGCTTTGCTTTTTAAAAATGTTAAAATGTTATACTTCTTAGCCTACAACATATGACTTAAGCAATTCGGGTCTCGGGCTCCTTCCTACCTTTGGCTGTGAGATATTTCATGGCGCCAGCAAATAGCAATGCAGTGTTAGCCCTGACTTGAAATTGTCCTTCTCCCTGGGCCTTTGAGCTCTTCTGTTTGATTTTTATGCTTCCTTGGCTCTTTCCATCACCTGCTCTCCTTCCTCAAAGAGACACTCCATGACTTCCGTTCTTCTCCCTCTTCTAATTTGGTTTATAAGTATGCCGCATGACCAGACTGTTTTTCAGAGTGTGTTTTTTAATGTAAGGATAAATGAGGATCCAGGTGACAACTGATGAACTAATTTATAATGAAACACATGGCTTTTCAAGTAATCTATCATGAGAAACCAGACAACTATTTAACTTTTCAATTGGATTCATTTTTAATGCAAATAGTTGAGGCTGCTGGTTAAGTGACCTTCAAACAAGTAAGATGGGGCTGCGTGATGTCGCCTTCTAGTTTTTTGATTATTGATATAATCCCTTCAGAACAGGAACTGAATAACATATATATACTTTGTATTAATTTTAGTAGTACCTAGGCCTTATTTGACGTACATATTTAAAGGAAATATTAAGATAAGATTTTCAATTTCACCATGAAATATATCTCTGAAAGATATTCATACATGAAATGGTCTGTGTATACTTCTATCCATAGCAGTGTCGTTTTGAGTGGCAAAAGGCTGGAAGCAACTTCAATATCCCAGAGAGGGGCAGTCTGAAGCAACCATGAGCCCCTTTTCCAATGGACTAGTGAACAGCTGCAAAAACAGGAGCAAAAGGAAAGATGTTCTGTGTGACACTGCGGTGCAATTTCTAACCTGGCAACGAGACTGCTGTAAACAGCTGGCCCGCAGTGCCTCTATGCAATGGAGGCTGATGTCTAGCTCTCCTGGTTGGTGGGCAGCTCCCCTCTGGGGCCTGCACCCTTTTTCTCTTTTGATCCCGTTGTCCTCTAAGGCCTCATTGTCTGCATCCAGCTGATGGAATGGAACAGAGGCACGGTAAAGGCAAAGTTACTTCCGAAAGCCTTTGATCTGAGAGTGCAGCCTGCCTCCTACTCCCATTCTACATGAAAAAACTGGTCATATGTCCATATTCAGATTCAAGGAAGGCTGGGAAATGCGATTCTGGCTGAGCAGCTGCTTTCGAGCTGTGACTGTTTCCTAGGAAAAAAGAGAGTGTGTTTGCTGAACACCTAGCTGTCTCTGCTACCATCTCATTTACTTATCATTACATGAAAAAGCAAGGCGCGTAATAGTGTTACTGTGTCGGCTATTGTGTAAAGAGGACTGTCGTATGTATTTTTATTTGTATACGCATTAAAAAATCTAGTACCCATGCTGACGTATGGAGAGGACTGTCGGGAATTAGTAAATGGGAGATGAAGCAGAAGAGAAACTTCGCTACACTGGATACGCTGATATGTTTTTGAGATGCTACCAATGTAAATTAAATTACCTACTCAAAGAACAAAATAAATTTAAGACGTTAAAAAAAGAGAGAGAATGCCATCAATCTGGGCAGAAGGTAAGGAACATGACTCCCAGACACACTGTAGACCCATCTGGCTCAGGGCCATCCCATCCCACAAGCAGCGTGGGAGTGGATGAAGCCATCTGGGATCCCCGTCAGGAGCTGCAGTCTTGAAGACTGTGAGCAAAGCGTAGGCGAAAATGTACCAGAACTGATGTCATGAAAGGAAACCTGCTCTTCTTTGCTCAGAGAAAAGAGGCAGAAGTTTATAGAAAGAAGATCTCACTTTGCATGATTTGTCAAATATACATAAGCAAAGCAGGTATATTTTCATAGCTTTTATGTAAATATATGCTTCTTATTGACCCCAGTGGAAAGGAGGTATCCTCACCACAGAACATGAAACGTGGATGTCACTTCGCATGGTAAATGTCTCCCGCAGCGTCTGCCTCTGGATTGAGAAAAAAGTAGGGTATCAATAGACAGCTAAAGAAGGAGTTGCTGGCTGGCTACTGCTTGCAAGCAGCCATGTGTGTCAAGGATATTTCATCCCCATCTTCAAGAATTTTGCCTACAGGACTCCCAGGAGCACAGGAGCCCACTACAAGGAAGGTTATACAAGGAAGTCTCCCAGGATAATAGCAACAGCTCCAAAGACAGTGGCTGACTACCTGTGCAGTGCAATCAGTTCCCGCAGCCCCAGCTGCTAAACGAGAGTGAGTTTCCCACCAGAAAGACGTGGAGAGGGTCTCCGGAGGCATGCCCTGGACATTTCTGGGAGTCAGGCTTTCAGAGGGGACTGGAAGAATGTTTTTCACAGTTTGGCAAAGGATTGAGTCTTAAGTACAATTGATGGGTTGTCTCTGACCCCATCAATATTGTGATTGTCCAAGATATAAAATAAAGGACTCTTTACCACAGTTCCTTATAATGTGCCCTTTTCCTAACTGCCCAGCGTGCTCTACTAGATGTGCCAGAATTCCTCCAGTGTGTCTACCGGGAGCACATGTGTGATGTCAGTTCTGTGGAAACTGCTTACGTTGCATTTCTGGTGTGCCAGCATCCACTAAGATGTTGTAGGAATAATCACAATTTGCACCCTCAAGGGCTACCATAACTCATGGGGGAGACACATATTGAAATTAATAGGATCAGTTGTGATACGTGCTATGATAAGAGCCCAGGCTTCCGTTTCCCAGATTCTCTGTTTCAGACATCCATAAAATTACAAATGTAATACGGCACAAACTGGCCATTATTTACCTTGTTAAGAAAGTTATTAAATAAAATCTATCACTTACAATCACCACCATTTCATAAAATAAAGGTTACTGTAACACAAAAGACAGAAAGCTTATGATAGCAAAGAAGAAACATAGTTCCTTACCTTTCTAAGTTCAGATGCAAGAAATTTTTACCTTAAAAATTTCTGACACTTTATAATATGCAACTTTTAAAACACAAGTTTGTCATTTTGTTTTCAATTCGGGAACCTATATTCAACAATGTAATACCAAATGGCGCTGGGATGTTCAACTTTTTCCAGTAACAAATTTATCGTCATCATTTCAGAAAATTGTTTCACATAGATTTAATGGCGAAAATTGAAGCAATATTTTTAATGATATTCAGTGAATTCAGCACCCATATTCCAGGTAAACTGGCATGAGTTAAGGCTGTCATTCCTGTAGCTACTTCTTTCTTAAAAATCTGGAATTCTGGCCAGGCGTGGTGTCTCATGCCTATAATTCCAGCACTTTGGGAGGCCAAAGTGGGCTGATCACGAGGTCAGGAGATCAAAACCATCCAGACTAACACAGTGAAACCCTGTCTCTATTAAAAACACAAAAAAATTAGCCAGGCATGGTGGCATGTGCCTGTAGTACCAGCTACTTGGGAGGCTGAGGCAGGAGAATCACTTGAATCCAGGAAGTAGAGGTTGCAGTGAGCAGAGATCATGCTAGTGCACTCTAGCCTGGAGGACAGAGTGAGACTCCGTCTCAGGAAAACAAAACAAAAACAAAAACAAAAAACGATCTGGCATTCCTCCATCAAGAAGTGGAAATGTTAGGAGAGTGGCTTCGGGTGCCCCTTGTTAGGCAGTCACTGCACCTGGGGATTTGTCACTCGAGGACTGTAATTACCAACAGGGAGAGTTGAGGATTTTTTTCTAAAAGAGATGCCACATATTAGTAAAATGCCTTGAACCTATACAGGCTACCCCCTGGATGTTGGGAATATCTGTTATAATACTGAATTTATGCTTAGGAGCAAAGGCTGATTTCAAGGAATGTTTTTTTAAGTCTATGCATCTTCTCAGGGCCTACATACCAGACCGGCCACCGGTTGTTGATGTCAACACTCCTGCAACACTGTGTCAAATGCCCGATTGTGACGGATGCATCTGAACTCTCTTGGAAAATTAATGTTTATATGAGGTCATACATTATTTTCTTGTCATTCTGTGAAGTAAAAACACCGGGACAATCATCCCTTCCCAGACGCTCATTCCCACAGCGCTCAGACCTTTCCTCCCTTGATCAAGCTCTCGTTATCTTCCTTCCTCCGTCACCTTTAAACTTGGAAGAGTTGTTCCTTTATGTTTGGTTAAGATGCCTAACTTCTTCCCAGGAAACTCTCCTCCTCTGGTTTTTCTCGTTTATTCTTATAATGAAGAGATTTACATTAGCATGTTTCTCTAATGATGAACCAATCTTTCGTTGTGGAATAAACCAGATATGGCCAGGGCATGTTAGATTATAAATCCCAAAATTTGGTTAATTATTTTCTGTAAGATTAATACTTCTAGGCACAGGAGTCCTCTACTGCATTGAAGGCTGAGGCAAGAGGATCACTTGAGGACAGGAGTTGGAGACCAGCCTGGGCAATATAGCAAAACCCTTGATTCTGAAATTTCTTTTTAAACTTATCCAGGCATGGTGGCACATGCCTGTAGTCCCAGCTATTTGAGAGGGTGAGATGGGGCATGATCATACTCAGATATGAATCCAGTAGTTTGAGGCTGCAGTGAGTGTAATCATGCCCCTGCATTTCAACCTACACAACAGAGCAAGATTCAGACCCTTAAAAAATTAATGTTTATATGCTTGTAAGTGAAAATAACCTTTAATTCCCTTTATTGCCATTCCCCCCTTTTCTCTTTTTACTTAAAAAATCAGGGTTACAATGGCTTTTAAAATGAACTGGGAAGATGATATATGTATACTCTACTTTCAAAAAGAGCTTTGCATAAGTTTGGAAATAATTGTTCCTTGAATGTTTGTTAGAATTTCCTCATAAAACCTCTGTGGGTCTTTTTTTGTTTGTTTGTTTTGGGGAAGATTTTAAAGACCTTATTTAATTTCTTTAATGATCATATTTTCTTTCTCCTCTTAAATCAATTCTGATAATCTGATTTTTTCCTAGGAATCTTTTACCTAAATTTTAAAATATATCAACCCAAAGTGTTTATGGGTCTGCTTATAACTGTTTAAATCTTAGCTACATTTAGAGATATGCTCCTCTTTTAAATTCCCCGTATGGCTTATTTTGTGCATTCTGTTTTATTTATTTATTTTTGAGACAAGTTCTCCCTCTGTCACTCTTCCTGGAGTACTGTGGTGTGAACGTAGCACACTTCAGCCTCAGATTCCTGGGCTAAAGCAATTCCCTTGCCTCAGCTTCCTGAGTAGTCCCAGCTTATTTTTTTAGTTTTTGTAGAGATGGGGTCTTGCTATGTTGCCCAGTCTGGTCTCAAACTCCTGGGCTCAAGCAATGCTCCAGTCTCTGTTTGTTAAAGTCCTGGGATTACAGGTGTAAGCCACTGTTCCTGGCTCTGTTTTATTCTTGATTAATATTTTCAAGGATTTGTCAATTCTAGTAGTCTTTTTGGAAACCAGCTTTTAGATTCTGCTGATGCTTGTTTTCCATTACATGAAGTTCTATTCTCCTGTTTATGATCACCTTTTTCTATCTTCTATGGATTAATTTTTTAAAAACTGCATGATAAGATGGATACTTAAGTCATTTGTTACAGCCTGTCTTCTCTCTTAATAAAACATTTAAGGATAGCAGTGTTTAAGTATCTTCTTGGCCAAATCCCACAAGTCTTAATTAGCATTGCTATTAGAATTCAGTTCTAGTTATTTTTAATTTTTAATTATGCCTTTTAGTCTTTTTTAATTAGGAAATGTTCTTGATCTTTCTTTGTCTTTTATGACCTTCACACTTTTGAGAGTAAAACTCAGTGATTTTGCATCCTTTCCTCAATTTGGGATTTGTTGTGATCTTTTTATTAGATGTTCTGCACTTTAACCATAATGCATTTAGGTGCTGATGTCATTCAGGTTTTTTCCTCCTTAGAATTCACCGGACTTCCTAAATTGAACTTTCATTAAGGATTGGTGTTCTTTAATAATTCTGAAAAAGTGTCAGCCATTGTATCTCCAAATATTTCCTTGCCCCTGCCTTCTTTATTGTCTCATTCTGGAACTCCAATTAGACATACGTTGGACTTCCTCACTCTATGCTCCATGGATCATTCTCTCATTTTTCCATCTCTTTGTTTCTTTATGGTACATACTGAATACTTTCTTCTGATCTTCTATATCACTAACTTTCTCTTCAACTGTGTCTAATTTGTTTGTCTCATATGTTGGTTCTTGTTTCTATTAGTGTCTTGTTTGTTATGCAAAAACAGTGGCTTAAAACAATAAATGTTTAACATTCATCATAATCTTCTGGATTGGCTGAGTTATTCCCTTGGTCTGAGATAGATTGTTTGGTTTCTGTAGTCAGCCAGCAGCGCTGTTGGGTCTCATGTGCCTAAGAACATCTCACTCAGATGTCTGGAGGTTGGCTTGATGTTAGTCAGAGTATCGGGGATCACTCAGCTGTGTCTTTCTCACTATCAAGCAGGTTAGCCTGGGCTTCTTGACACAATTGTAGGTGTAGGATTCCCAGTAACATCAGTAGAACCACCCTAATGTATAAGCTCTTCTTGAGCCTCTGCTTAAATTATGTTGGCTCTTTTTCTTTTGGCCAAAGTGTTTCAAATGGCTACACTCAGAGTCAATGTGAAAAGGGACGACCTGAGACCATAGATATGGTGAGAGAATTATTTGGTCACTTTTAAACATATTATGCCATACTTCTTCCCAGAATTTTTTCTAAATTTAGATACTAAATCTTTCATTTCTAGAACTTGCATTTGGATTTTTTCAAATGACTCTTATTACTTAGATAGTTTTTTTGGTTTCCTCATCATTACTTTTAATGTCTACATTTTTTCTTTTGTTAATTAATTAATTAATTAATTATACTTTAAGTTCTGGGGAACATGTGCAGATTGTGCAGGTTTGTTAGATAGGTGTACATGTGCCATGGTGGTGGTTTGCTGCATCCATTGCCCCGTCATCTACATTAGGTATTTCTCCTAATGCTATCCCCTCACAATGCCCCACCTCCTGGTATTCCTCCTTTAGCCCCCACCCCCAAGGCCCTGGTGTGTGATGTTCCCCTCCCTGTGACCATGTGTTCTCATTGTTCAACTCCCACTAATGAGTGAAAACGTGCAGTGCTTGGTTTTCTGTTATTGTGTGAGTTTGCTGAGAACGATGGTTTCCAGTTTCATCCATGTCCCTGCCAAGGACATGAACTCATCCATTTTTATGGCTGCATAGTATTCCATGGTATATATGTGCCACATTGTCTTTATCCACTCTATCATTGATGGGCATTTGTGTTGGTTCCAAGTCTTTGCTATTGTGAACAGTGCTGCAATAAACATACATATGCATGTGTCTTTATAGTAGAATGATTTATAATCCTTTGGGTATATGCCCAGTAATGGAATTGCTGGGTAAAAATGGAATTTCTATTTCTAGATCCTTGAGGAATTGCCACACTGTCTTCCACAATGGTTGAATTAATTTGCATTCCCACCAACAGTGTAAAAGTGTTCCTATTCCCCCACATCCTCTCCAGCATCTGTTGTCTCCTGACTTTTTAATGATCACCATTCTAACTGGTGTGAGGTGGTATCTCAATGTGGTTGTGATTTGCATTTCTCTAATGACCAGTGATGATGAGTGTTTTTCTTTAAAAATATTAAATATTGTTTTATTTTCTGCATTAGATAATTCCAATATCTGATTAGAATAATTATGTGAATTTTCATTTCACATAAATTACACTCATGGCAATCTGTTTTCTCATGAGGCCAGTGATTTTGGAATTTGACTTTGAGTTCCTTGGAACTTTAACTGTATGAGTCCTTAGATGTCTGAGCTTAAAGAATACATTTCCAGATAGATTTGTATTCGATATACAAGATCCCTTAGAGTAGCTTCACAAAGAAGAACTTTAAACTTACTTGGGATTTTGTGGGGCCCTCAGGACATGAGAATGCAGTCCCTGTACTCTCATGGGGATGGTGTGTGGTCAGCAATCCCCTGAGGAGAATCCCCTCTCTACATATGTCCACAGTCAAGATGTGACAGGCTCACTTGCCCTGCTTCTGCCTTGCATAACAGATTTTCCGAATTTAGCCAATGAATTCTTTCTTTTGGAAGTCTTCACATTAAGTAAGTGTTTCTAACTTGACTTTATTTCCTGTCCAAATCTCAAATTTTATTCCTCATCCTTGTTTGGGGGAATATGTTGAAAGTCATACTGTAAGTCGCCAAAAAGGGGAAGAATCTGTAGAACAAATCCTGGCTCCTAGATTCTCTCCACATGATTTCATTTTTGATTAAATGGCTGGCACCTGAAGAAGTTCCTACTTGCATGCATCTCAGTCATGTATGTGAATGTGTAATATACCAGGAGGTGTTCTCTGAACCCTTTGTTCATCAGCTAGCTAAAAACAGAAACCTCTTATATTCCTCATTCTGGTGTTCTGTAGTCAGTGATATCGTTATAGACTGAATTGTGTTCTCCCAAATTCATATGTTGAAGTGCTAACCTTCAACGTGACTGTACTTAGAGACAGAGCCATGAAAGAGATATTAGAGTTAAATGAGGTCACAAAGGTGGGACTTATCCAATAGAACTAAAGTCCCTTTAAAAAGAGGAAGGAACACTAGGAGTTCATCCACACTAAGGAAGAGCCATGTGAGAACACAGTGAGAAGGCACCTATCTGCAAGCCAAGGAGAGAGGCCTCAAGAGAAGTCATAGCTGCTGACATTCTGATCTTGGATTTCTCATCTCAAGAACTATAAGAAAATAAATCTCAGTTGCTTAATTAATCCAGTCTTTGGTATTTTTTATGGTAACACTAGCAAACTAAACAACACAGATTTTGGTACGACTGGTGCTACTGCAACTGATACTGAAAAATATAGAAATGGCTTTGGAATCGTGTGATGGTAGCGCATAGGTGAGATTATGGGTGTAACTTACGAAGCTATGCAGTCATCCCAGGGGAAGCCATGGATAGAGATTGGGTAATAACAGTAGAAATACAGGCAGTTTGCACTAAAGGAGGCAGAGTGGGATTAAATGAAGGATGGCTGAACAAGTTCCAGAACTCCACAGGATGGCACAATGGAGCTGTGTGACTGTGCACATGTGATATGCTTTGGCACTGTATCTCCACCCAAATCTCACCTTGAATTGTAATAATCCCCATGTGTTGCAGGGGCGATCTGGTGGGAGGTAATTGAGTCATGGGGTTGGGTTTGTTCAGTGCTGTTCTCATGTTAGTGAGTAAGTCTCATGAGATCTGATGGTTTTATATAGGGTGGTTCTCCTGAACATGCTCTTTCTTGCCTGCTGCCACGTAAGACGTGCCTTTTTTCTCATTCACCTTCCGACATGATTGTGAGGCCTCCCCATCCATGTGGAACTGTGAACCCATTAAACCTCTTTCATTTATAAATTACCCAGTCTCAGGTATGTCTTTGTTAGGCACATGAAAACAGACAAACACAACATGTGTTATACTTCAAGAAAAGGGAAACATGACCCTCAAAGTGATTCTGAGATTCTCAGGGATGCTTCTCCCACTACAGGCCCAGAGCACACAGGCCTGGGGGACAAGGCTGTCCCCCACCTCCTCAGGGACAGTAGGCCAGGCTGCCACCACCTGGGGCTCAGGGTAGTGCTGCTCCCCAGAGCCACAGATGGGGATGTCACCCAGGTCTGAAGGGATACTGCTGCCACTGCAGTCCCAGAAGGTGGAGCTTCCACCGTAAGGAGCCCATGGGAAGGAACATCAGGCCAAAGAGGATTATTCTTGATCCTTAAAATCTAATGAGCTTGTCTTGCTAGGTTTTGAACTTGTTTGGGACATGTCATCCATTTCTTTTCTCCAGTTTCTCTTTTCTGGAGTGAGAATGTCTACCCTATGTCTGTGCCACCACTGTATGTTGGAACAGACAACTTGTCTGGTTTCATGTGTCACCAGCTGGAGAGGAACTTTGCCTCAGGGTGAATCATACCTCAAGTCCCACTCATACCAGATTTAGATAATATTTAGATGGGACTTTGGCGTTAGAGTTGATAAGACTTTGGGGGGCTGTTGGGCTGGGGGGTGTTTGTATATGTGTATGAGGAAGGCATAAATTTGGGGGTTCAGAGGGCAGAGTGCTCTTAACTGAGTTGTGTCACTTTAAATTTCATACATTGAAGCCCTAATTCCTATTATGACTGTATTTGGAGATAGGGCCTTGAAGTATGTAAGGCTAAATGAGATCATAAGGGTTTGCACCCTAATCCAATAAGACTGGTGTCCTTACAAGACAAGAAAGAGACACCAAGGGCTTTTGCATACACAGAGGAAAAGCCATAAGGGACATGGCAAGAAAGAGCCACCTGCGAGCCAAGGAGAAGGGCCTTTGAAAAACCCAAACCTTCCACAACGGTTGTGGAAGACAGTGTGGTAATTCCTCAAGGATCTAGAAATAGAAATTCCATTTGACCCAGCAATCCCATTACTGGGTATATGCCCAAAGGACTATAAATGTTTCTATTTTAAAGATACATGCATACACATGTTCATCGCTGCACTGTTTACAATAGCAAAGACCTGGAATCAACCCAAATACCCATCAATGATAGACCAGACAAAGAAAATGCGGTGCATATACACAATGGAATATTATGCAGCCATGAAAAATGATGAGTTTGGGTCCTTTGTAGGGACATGGATGAGCCTGGAAACCGTCATTCACAACAAAGTGACACCAGAACAGAAAATCAAACACCATATGTTCTCACTCATAGGCGAGTGTTGAACAATGAGAACACTTGGACACAAAGAGGGGAGCATCACACTCTGGGGTCTGTTGGGGGTGGCTATGGGAGGGATGGTGGGAGGGAGGGTTGGTGAGGGGTAACATGGGGAGAAATGTCAGGTGTAGGTGATGGTGGGATGGTGGCAACAAACCATCTTGCCATGAATGTACCTATGCAACAATCTTGCATGATCTGCACATGTACCCCAGAATCTAAAGTATAATTAAAAAAAAAAAACCAAACCTGCTGGCACATTGATCTCGAGCTTCTGGTTTCCAGAACTATAAAAAAATTTATTTCTGGTGTTGAAGCCACCTAGCCTGTGGTATTTTGTTGTGGCAGCCACGACAAATTAATATAGATGTCTCCAGCACTGCCTGAAAATCTTTCTACAAAAAACATAATAGTTCATTTTCCCATTTCCTGCAGTAGAGACTTCGAGTTTTGCTGTTGTCTTCCAGTATCCCTATACCAAAGACACAACAAGGGTCACTAACCCCCCACACCGCCTCCCCATTTTTCTCACCTTACGGACTTCACTTCACACCTGGGCTAGACTTGCAATCCTTTATCTCAGCCACTGTCTCACCTTTGTCCTCAACCATCACACCCACCTCTTGTGAATCTCCAACCCTGGATCAAGGCAGCATCCGTGATTTCTAATCCCTCAGCAGCCTAATGATGATCCTAGTCACTGGATATGGCTTGAAAAAATCCAACTTGGTAGCTGGCCTTCCACCTTCCGGTCTCCCTCCCTCCAATCCATGCTTGACTTGCTGCCTCCCAAGTGTGGCTTCTAGAAACAAGAACCAGCTACTCACTTCTCCCCTATAGTTCCATTTTCCCCAGTTTCCTGCTTACATTCTATGTTTCCTTCATTCCATGGCTTCCAGTTCCCAGAGCTGGCTGAGACCCCCTTTGCCTACTTTACTCCCTCAGCCTGGACAGTCCCTCCTGACTGTCCCTTCACGCTTGCTCTTTCCCCCTGGCTGCTCCACCAGGTGCCCTGTAGCTCAGCCCAGGCCTCACCCGTGGGAAACATTTCATGGATTCCCTAATCTGGGCTGGGTGCCTTGAGTTCAGAATGTCTCAGCACACGAGCATTCTTCTCTGCGATCTTATCATGCTGCTTTGTAGTCGCAGGTTTATTTGTCTCTTCCTTTAGGAAAGGGAATCTTATTGATCTGTATTACCAGTACCAGGCAAAAGGCCTGGCATGGAGTAAGCAGTGAACAAATGATTCATGACATGACAAGTGAGCCACAATCATTCGGAAAGAAAATAGCAACCATAATGGTGCCCTGTCGACCATACCCCATAGCTGAACAAGACGGGCAGAATCGTGCACCCTCAGCCATGCCCCATACCTGAATAAGACAAGTAGAAACATACACCATCAGCCATACACTATACCTCAACAAGATGGGCAGAGTCGTGCACCCTCAGCCATGCCTCATACCTGAATAAGGCAGGCAGAGATGTGCACTGTCTGAATAAGACAGGCAGAGATATGTACCATCAGCCATGCCCCATGCCTGAATGAGACAGACAGAGATGTGCACCGTCAGCCATGCCTCATACCGGAATAAGAAGGGCAGAGATGTGGCTTTGTTATTTACAGTGCATCGCCCCAACGATTCTATTGTATGGGCTGCCACCACTGTCCACATAGAGTCATTTACTCTGGGCTCTTTGTTTAATTATGTATGGCCCCTGACCTGGCAATCCTGGTAACCTTTATTCCATTTTTTCTCCTAAAGCACTTCTGTGATTCTGTCATACATGCAGTGCATGTATGTGTTGTGGTTATTGTTTTCTGGGTCCTCTCACCCAACAGTGAGTCTCATCAAGGCAGGGTCTTCATCCCATCTCCTGTTGTATCCCAAACAGGGAGCATCCCTGCCAGACAGGGAGTTTTCAGCATACATTTGTTGAATAAGTGAATTTGAAGATTTTTTTTGAAAGTCTGAGATTCATGGATGTGATTCACTTAAGGTTACCCATATGGTTTCAAGTGAGACTGTGCATGGAAGGTGTCAGAACTAAATCTATCACTGATGGCAAAAAGTATTTTCATCAAATAACCCAGATTTTAGGTGGCCAACTTTCTGGTGCAAATGTACAAATTAACACTTACTTTTTAAAAAATCAAGAAGGTAAGCTGGGTGCTTATGGAAAGAGATCAAATTTGATGAGATTCTCATGACCTCACTTAGAATTATGAGCAGCAGAAGGAAGGAGCAGGTGCACGAAAGAAGGGTGGTGATGCTAATGATGCACGCCCAGACATCTCAAGTAGCGCAGATGGCTGAAACCCCTCTGAGCTCTTGAATGGTAGAAGCTTCCCCCCACCATTATCACCATTAATCTGGGTTCCATGCACTTTAGGTTTGAAGTGTGCAGTCCATGATACCTCAAAAACAAAGTGATTAACAGTGACACCCTGAGGTAGCTTCCCCAGCCTCTGCTTCCTGATGAATGTTTAATGGTTTTGCACAGAAATAACCATAATATGTATCTCCCTGTTATTTCTCCATACAGATGTATGTGTGAGCATATGCACACACACAGGGGCATGCATACACACACATGCATACGTGCATATGCATACAAGCTTGTACAGGGGCATATACACACGCACATGCGTACATGCACGCACATACATGAATTTGTGGTCTTGCTATTTCCACTTGAGTTTGAAGCAAGGTGTTATCAGTCTGTTTTCATGCTGCTGATAAAGATATACCCAAGACTGGGTAATTTATAAAGACAAAGAGTTCCACATGGCTGGTCACTGTGAGATTGTAAGAACAGAGCCTCACAATCATAGTGGAAGGTGAAAGACATGTCTTACATGGTGGCAGGGAAATCCCTTATAAAATCATCAGCTCTCATGAGACTTATTCACCACCATGAGAACAGTATGGGAGAAATTGCCCCCATGATTCAATGATCTCTCGCTGAGATGTTGTGCATCCCACAACACATGGGAATGATAGGGAGCTAAAATTCAAGATGGGATTTGGGTGGGGACACAGCCATATCGTATCACAAGAAGTGATTTTTTTTTCTCCCAAAAGTGGTTTAAAAGTTTCTTGCAGAGGTTGGGCATGGTGGCTCACGCCTGTAATCCCAGCACTTTGGGAGGCTGAGACAGGAGGATCATTAGGTCAAGAGATTGAGACCATCCTGGTCAACATGGTGAAACCCTATCTTTACTAAAAATACAAAAACTAGCTAGGCATGGTGGCACACACCTGTAATCCCAGCTACTCAGGAGGTTGAGGCAGGAGAATCACTTGAACCCAGGAGGTGGAGTTTGCGTTGAACTGAGATTGGGCCACTGCACTCCAATCTGGTGACAGAGCAAGACTCTGTCTCAAAAACAAACAAACAAAAATAGTTTCTTCCAGAAGCCAAAGCACCTGTGTGACATGACAAGGAGAACATAGAACGCAGCTGAGAATAGAACTCAGAGGAGACTGCTCAGCATACAAGGAGGTGCAGCATTGCGTAGGCCTCTGTCAACCACTAACATAGGGGCAGCAGGTTGAAGAGTGGTCCCCCCAAAGATACCTCCACCTGGAACCTCGGAATGTAGTCTTTTTTGGAATAAGGGTCTTTTAAAATATTTTTGCAGATAAGGCAAGAATCTTGAGATAGGGTCTTCCTGGACTAAGGGTGGTCCCTACATTCACTGACAGGTGACTTACAAGAGGCAGAAAAGGAGACGCAGGGACAGTCGCAGGGGAGCAGTCCATGTGAGGATGGAAACAGGGGTGGGAGTGGTGCAGCCACAGGCCCCAGGCCGAGGCTTGCCAGCAACACCAGAAACTGCGAAGGGTCGGTAGGTTCCTCCCCTGGAGACTTTGGAGGGAGTGTGGTCCTGTCCTCACCTTAGGTTTTGACCTTTAATCTCCAGAACCCTGAGAAAATCAATTACTGTTGTTTTATGACACCAAAATTATGGCCATGTGTTTGGTATCCCCAGGAACAAACACAACAGATGACCAGAATTCGCAACACATTTTGAGGGGAAGTCGGCCTTCCACAAAATAAATCCACTGCTCATAACACAGCATCGCTGGATCTACGATCACAGAGGTATAAAAAGTAGACCCTTAGAATGGGGCAGGAAAGTAATCCAGCACGTGACTCAGTGATCAACATGAATTGTGTTTCTTGTGGAATGAAAAGTATAGATGGGGATGAATTATGACTAAAAAGGGGGAAAAGGATCAAGGTTATCAGAGAGAAGTAAATGGATTTAAACTTAAATTCAGGAGCACAGTAGAGGTCAACTGTCTTTGAGAGAGGGAAAATTAACAGCACAGCGGAATGCTTTGTTTCCTTCTAAGCACAAAAGCAAAGCTCCCCACAGGTGGAAGTGTAGCTGTCTCACTCCTGTGCTGCGTGAGCTTCTCTCCTGTTTCTTCTGGCAGCAAGACCCCTACTTCATTACAGAACATTACAAAGAGAACAGGGTAAGAAACACATGTATCTAAATTGCTCGGCCTTGTCTCTTCAGGAAGGCCCAGGAAGGATTTTGGAAGTTTGTGCCACAAAGAACGATATCATGAAGGGGAAGACATGCCTTGTAGGTAAAAGGTTTAAAATGGGCCCCAGCTGTCTTGGGAGTCCTTCCAGGGTGTGGGCACTCGTGTCTGTTGCAGAATCACTGCTGAGTTATAAGCTAGGTGATTGTGTGTTACCTTCTTGTTTCCATTTATTTGGACATTATAGCTTGGAAGGAGAAATCTGAAGTGTGCAGTTTTTGAAGGGAACAGTGGCTGAGATGCTCCTGGTACCTACCTCAGGGCTCACGGTGCTGGACGCAGCCACAGCTTGGCTGCTCTTCTCTCCTTGCTGTGGGAGATGTTCAATCACCGTTCTGTTCTGATAAGGAGCTGGAGAAGGGAGTGGGGACCGGTGATGGTCAATATTGAGTGTCAGCTTGATCGTAGTGAAGGATGCTAAGTATTGTTCCTGGGTGTGTCTGGGAGCGTGCCGCCAAAGGAGATTAACAGTTGAGTCAGTGAACTGGGAAAGGCAGGCCCACCCTCAATCTGGGTGGGCACTATCTAAGCTTCCAGTGAGGTCAGAACCAAAGCAGGCAGAAGAACGTGGAAAGACTAGATTGGTTTCGTTTTCTGGCCCACATCTTTCTCCCATGCCAGATGCTTCTTATCCTTGAACATCAGACTCCAAGTTCTTCAGCTTTGGGACTCAAACTGGCTTCCATGCTCCTCGGCTTGCAGAGGGCCTATTGTGGGACCTGACCTTGTAACTGTGTGAGTCTATTCTCCTTAATAAACTCCCCTTTCATATACACATCTATCCTGTTAGTTCTGTCCCTCTAGAGAACCCCGACTAATACAGTACCCACTACAAGGCCTTGGTAGGTGGTTTATAAATATGTACAATGAAGGTCACGTTATTCTTATGTAGTCATCCTTAATAAATCATTTTGTCCTGTTCCTACAGTCTGCATAGAGAAGAACATTGAACTATGCCATGCTGTCTACTGATGTTGACCTGGATGAACACCATGGGACTCTTAAGATGTTTTTTGACGTTCAGTGTGGGCAAAGCTAGTGAGCAGTTGCCCCTTAGAGCTCCGTCTAGGGCTATGCAGTGAGTTGGTGTGTGAGGTCTTTTAGACCCACAAGGTGGTGTGGGAGGAAGAGCGTGGCTGTGCGGTCAGCCCGCTGTTCATTCTGATTTTGCCTCTCCTGTGGGCTAAGACATAATCTTAGAAAACAAAAGTGCTGTGTCTTGGTCTCCTTATCACTAAAATTAGAATGATTCTTAGTGCATATTGCTTTACTGAAAATATAATAATGACTATCAAGGACTTACTGGGCACTCAAAATAAAAAATACCCTAAGAGCAAGGGACAGTGAACACAAGCCGTTGTCAGCCTGGAGGGAATCTACCGAATTCTCTATTTGTAAATGGCAATTTCTCTGATGCCTCCTATATTTACCTTGAGACTGCATGTGCATTTTGCAGCCCGCAGCTTGATTCCTCCCCGAGGACAGGGCTTCCCTGCAGCCTCCTCAGTGTGTGCTTTCTCTCTACACATCAAACCCTACATCTAGGACACAGGAAGATATCCAGCTTCACCCTCTTTGCAAACTCCAAGTCATACTCCCTCCTACCCTGCAGATCCAGAGTGTCCTACCCATCCCTGGCATAGTTAGCCACACAGCTCACATCACCTGCCATCCTTCCAGGGAGATGGCGACTCCTAACTCGTGGCTGCTTTTCCAGCACTCCTGCCATTATCATGGGTTTTCTGTGATTCTCTCCAGACCCAATCAGCTCTACACTGTTATCTTGATTGCCACAGCAATATAGCTGAAGGTTCCGTTCCCAGTCCCCATCTTACTCGGTATCTTCCGTCCAAGAAAAGGCTGATCACTCAGCAGCCTTTGCTCCACCTGGGCTCTGGGACACTGCTCTCTGGACTCTCTTCTCGCTCCCCTGCTACCCCATTTGACTCTGCCTTCAACCTCTCAATGTTGGAGGGCCCTGGATCTCCAGCTTCTGATCTCTCTTGGATCTGTACTTACTCCCTCAGTGAGGTCATTCAGCCCAATGGCTTTGAGACAATAAATACAAGGTATTTATAGTCTGATGACACCCACACTTATTTCTTTTACCTGGATTTCTTTCCTGAAATTCAGACTCTTGTATCTCATTCTGAACCCCGTATATCCACTTGAAGCTTTAATAAGCGTCTTAAACTAAATATGTGATATTATTTCATTTTCACACTGCTATAAAGAACGGCCTGAGACTGGGTAAATAATAAAGGAATGAGGTTTAATTGACTCAGAGTTCAGCATGGCTGAGGAGGCCTCAGGAAATGTGCAATCATAGTGGAAGGGGAAACAAGGCACCTTCTTCCCAAGGTGGCAGGAAGGAGGATGAAATCAGTTATAAAACCATCAGATCCAGTGAGAACTCATTCACTCTCATGAGAACAGCATGAGGGAAGCCACCCTCATGATTCAATTACTTCCACCTGGTCTCTCCTTTGACACGTGGAGATTACGGGGATTATAATTCAAGGTAAGATTTTGGGTGGGGACACAGCCAAACCATGTCATATGTCAGTTCCTGATTCTCCTTTTCTTTTGCCCTTTCTGCAAACCCCTGGCCACCTCCATTTCTGTTAATTGGCAAGTCCATCCTCACACTGGTCAAGGCCACATCTTTAGAGTCACCTTTGATGCCTCCGTTTTCCCCTACCTAGGATGAGCAAGTCCTTCTAGTTTGCCCAGGGCTTCCTCAGTCCCGCACTGAAACTCCTATGACACCGGAAACTCTCGGTCCTAGGTCAATCCGATGGTTGGTCAATAGACTCAATTTTAACAATAAAAGCTCTTCAGTTTGGCTTTCAAAAATATTCAGAATTCAAATATTTTTCATCACTTCCACTGAACTACTTCCGTTACCTGAACGACAGTCATCTTATTGCCAAAGGGTAATCCCTTTCAAACTTCCCTTCTCCCCCTTTTCACCTGAGCGACCGTCACACTGCGCTTCTTAATGCTGCCTGAACACCCCAGGCAGGCTCCAGCTCAGAGCCTTGGTGCCTGCTGTGCCCTCTACTTGGAACACTCGTTCTCCAGTTCCTGGCATGATGTGCTCCTCCCTTCCCAGCTATAATTAAATACCATTTGTTAGAGAGACCTTCTCTGATCAAGCTGTAGAAAATAGCGGAAGTTCCCTGGACTCTGCCTAAGACGCCATCCTGCTCCATTGTGTTATATGGCACTCACTGCCTGGAGTCCTAGACATTTTCTTTCTTACTTGCTTGTGGTCCATTCTCCTCCCCTCCTCTCCCCCTATGAATGACACTTCATGTAAGCAGGGTCTTTGCTGACTTAGTCCAGTGCTGTATCCCAGTGCTTAGAACAGGACCTGGAACATAGTGTTGAGTGAATCTATCTGTCTGTCTCTCTACAATGCTGTTTTGAGTTTCCATCAGGTTAAGTGAATGTTCTGGGCACCTTACCTGTTCTCTGCCTTGCTCGCTCCTTGGCTCCTGGCTATGCTTCCAGTAGAGCATGAGTTTGAAAAGCAAGTCCTTATGTGGATGTAAACAGACGCTTAGGTGAGAGGAGCAGAAAAGGATGGTCTGCCTGAGTTTCCCATTGCCAGGCGTCCTATGTAAGACCCTGGAAAGGGAAGGAGACCCTTACCTTAACTCCTGGGTTCCAGTCTGGAGGTTGCGGCTTGCACTGTTCTGCACAGCCCTATCTCTTCTCCTGTCCTCTGCTGGAAGCTCTTTCTAATTGTGTGTGTCAACGTCTGTCTCTTCCCTGTTAGGAGACAAATCTGTGGGGTAAATGCTCTTTCTTATTTACCCCAAGAGTCATCATGGGGACCACAAATAGTGCTTGCTTTAAAAAATTCTATGAAATAATATTTTGGAAGAAGAAAGCACAACAAAAGAGCAAGAGGACTTAGCAGAAATGGCTGAGGGAATGAAGGGGGTATGGCTGCTTGGCCTGGTGTCGCGGCTGGCATGTGGAGCCTGGCAGTGGTGGGGGCGAGGGAGCCACAGTTGCCCGGTTTGCCTGTTAGAGCTTAATTGACTGCGTCTCCTGCCTGCGGGCTTTAGCAAAGGAATGTTTTCAGGCCAATTAGCCTCCAGGTTCCTGGATTTGGTTTTTTGATATTCAGCCTTATCATCTATGGTAGGGATGGTGCATAATTAGTGAGGCAGTGGTGAATCACTCTCCACAGAGGTGGATCTCTGCCTCCTACGGAGGGTTCTAAGAATAGTTGCTGAAGACATGTTGTTCTCAAAGAACAAAAACTAAACACTTTGTCTATAAAGATTCCTCTTGGTGCCTAACAAGAAAGCATGATGAGAATCAGAAAATAGTTCTCCAGTGTCCGACCTATGTACTGGAGATCCTGGGGAGACAGAAGAGGCCATTCCCACAGTCACACAATGCATATTTTTTATAATAAAACAGCGTTGTAGTTTGTTGTAGATTTTGTTGGCAAAAAAGTTGTACTCTTTCGCTTTTTCTACAACTTTCAAAAGATATTTGTAAAAGCTAAGTGATCCAAAAGCATGCTGCGATCAGCTACTCACCTAATTATAGACAAATACTCTGTTTTTCTAACATATTTAACCCTTCAATCATTTATCCTTTATTCAGTCAGTTAATAAATCCTTCACCAAATATTTAACTGAGAAGTGTAATATGCCAGATGCTGTGGGAGACAGAGTTGCATAAGAACTAAATTGTCCTCTGGGAATTTACAAGCTAGTAAGAAAAGAAGTTATCACAAGTTACTCCAAAAAAGACGGAAAATTGAGCAATTGAAACATTTACTCTAGTTCCTGGGAATGTGATTTTTTTTTTAGCCCTGACAATGTAGTGCAATGGGAAAAAATCTGAGAAGGTGTAAAGTTCCAAAATATACTGAAAAGACTTTAAAATGTTAGAAAATGGTGGCATTTTCGACTCATGTGGACTTATACACCTATGCTTATTTTTTCTGAATCTTGTGTGTTTATTTGCAAACTCAACAAGCATTAAGCATGTACCATGTGTCAAGCTCTATGGAAGATTCTGGCAAAAGTGCACCTGTGCATTCATGATCTCTCTGTGCAGTGGAAGGCGATAGCACATGTGTTGCTGAATGAGTCAGTATGAGAGGTTATTTAAAATAGGTGGGCTAAGGTGCTATGTGAGAAGAGATGAAACATTGGGGGAATCTTTTCAGAATAAGGAAAGCTTGAGCTAGGTCTAAAGTAATAATGATAAAGATACTATCTGATAATAAATAACACCATTGATAATATTGAATTGATATATTAATTGATATTATTAATAAATAATGTCATTGATAATGATAGGTACTAATACTTGTTTATTAGATAATATCTAATAATAATGAATGATTTATAAGTGCTTTTCCATCTCTATAATGCTGAACCTCAACATGTCTTTGAAGTGAGTATGGTTATCCACAGTTTACAAGGGACTAAGACAGTAAGACTAAGTGACATGGCCAGCTTGTAACTGGTGACACTGGGGTTTAAAACCAGGTCTGACAGATTCCAAATGCTGCTGGCTTAACAGTGCCAATCCTCTCCCAAAGAGAGGGATTTAGCCCCTGCATTGGAGAGTATCAGTTTAAGACCCAGACATTGGCAGAGGCACACACGTGCCTGGTGGCAGGGCGACCCAGGTTACAGAATGGGAACCCTGGCTGTGCCATGAGGCTGGGGTTCAAGGAGCAGATTTGAACAGTGTGGATGATGTGAGACTGTGGTGTGGCTCCACCAGCCTGGGAGCTGCTGAAAGTTTTAGGCAGTGTACAGGTTGTCAAACTTCAATAACTGTGAATTATTTAATTGCTCTAACAGCAATGTGTAAGTGTTTCTGACAGTAGGAGCCTGTAGGAAGGGGCTGAGGGGATGTGGCTTCCCCAGGCTATCCTTCCCTGTAATTCATCCTCTCAAGTTTCTGTGGTCCCAGTTGGAGTGCTCAGGCTCTCAGGAAGCAAATCCAATTTTGCAACAAGCCTATTGAGCTATGCAACAATAAGTGTACATTTTTCATTTTTACCCCATTAAACTTTTATAATAAAGTGTTTCATTTGTCTTTGTCACTGACAGATATGATCCACTTTCACATTTTAGATTTCTTCATCAGATGTTAAGGGTACCCTGCATTGCTTTATTTAGCATACCAAAATGTGCTGTTTCAAGGAATGTCAGCCTGGGGGATGACTCAGGGAGGCCCCTGCCATCACAGAAAGAGCTCAGGACTACAGGACCCCAGTTTTAGATCCAGATCCACAGTGAGCAGCCATGCAGATGAGGGCAACACACTTCATTGCTCTTACATTACTTGTATGTATAAAAAAATGACAGCACTTTTCTCAGCGTTTAAGGATTCAAGGAGATAATAATGAGGTAAAATATATTGATTAAATCAGTTTGTAAAACAAAAATAAAATTCTAAGCCCCTCAACCTCTTGGCTAAGGGCAATCCAAAATTAACCTGAAAAACTAGTCCAGGCCCTGATGGAAAGGGGGCATTGAACATGCTTCATTATACCTTCCTCCTTTTCAAATGCAGGCCCAGCTGACCGTGTTAACATCAACGTAGACCTTAAGACTAAGGGAACAGATCTTTTACATCTGATAAGAAACATTTACAATCTCTTCTCTCAGAAACCTGCTACCTGGAGGCTTCATCTGCTTGATAAAACCTTGGTCTCCACAACCCCTTATCTGAACCAAAACTTTTCTTAACATTGATTCCAGGTCTTTAGATAATAACTCTTTCAACTGATTGCCAATCAGAAAATCTTTGAATCTGCCTATGACCTGGAAGCCTTCACTTACAGTTGTCCCGCCTTTCCAGATAGAACCAAAGTATATCTTACATGTATTGGCTGATGATTTACGTCTCCCTAATATGCATAAAGCCAAGTTCAAGTTGTGGCCCAACCACTTTGGGCACGTGTTCTAAGGACCTCCTGAGGGCTGTGTCATAGGCCACTGGTCACTGACAGTTGGTTCAGAGTAAATTTCTTCTAATATTTTACAGAGTTTGACCCTTTCACCAACAAGTTTACATTGCTTTTTTGTTGTTGCTGTTGTTTTTCTTTTCTTAAAAGAAATGTTAGGGAGTGATATGGCTGGTTGTGATGGTTAATACTGAGCGTCAACTTGATTGGATTGAAGGACGCAAAATATTGATCCTGGGTGTGTCTGTGGTGCCAAAGGAGATTAATATTTGAATCAGTGGGCTGGGAAAGGCAGACCCACCTTTGATCTGGTGGGCACCATCTAATCAGCTGCTAGCACGGCCAGGATGTAAAGCACACAGAAAAACGTAGAAAGATTAGACTGAATTAGCCTCCTAGCTTACATCTTTCTCCCATGCTGGTTGCTTCTTATCCTTGAACAATGGACTCCAAGTTCTTCAGCTTTGGGACTTGGACTGGCTTCCTTGCTCCTCAGCTTTCAGATGGCCTGTTGTGGGACCATATGATCATGTGAATTAAATACTATATATGTATACACATATATATATATGAATTTATATGAGTTTTATGGAGTATTAATTCACATAATCACATGTGAATTTATATATACATACACACAAACATGTATATAAATCTTCCTATGTATATATAAATTCACATGTGATCATATATATATATATATATCTCCAATGGATCCTGGCCCTCTAGAGAACCCTAATACACTGGTTACAAAACAAACCATCTTCAAATGTAATCAACTTGCAGAGTGGCTATGTGTAACAACTTTTTGCTTCTTTTCTGGAGATTGTAGAATACATTCACAAAATTCAGTAGTAAATTTAAAAATAACTATTAGTATTGACCAGAAGTTACATATGTGGATGGTTTTTGCAGTCTTGGGTAATATGGAAAGGACCAGAGCTGGCTCTGTTTTCTACAGTGTAAAGTCCCTCTTTTCAGAGTCTTCCACAGATTTCCATAGATTTTCATAGATTTCCATAGTGGTGAGTGCTCGTTGGTTGACAGACACCTTTCTTCTTAGAGGATTTAATAGATGCCAGCTGTTTTAGGCACCCTGCACTAAGTTACTACCATGCACTTGCAAGTTAAAACTCCACCAACACTTATATGTAATACATTTAGGCAAATTAGCTCATTCCTTCATTTCACAAAGGCTCTCACAAATCAATTTTTATATACTTGATGCATAAGGATATTGTGTTATCAGTATTACATAAGTATTGTTACTGATCTGTAAATGTAGATTAGGTTTAATGCTAGATGTATTTTACTAAAACAGAGAGCAATTCCCAGGATTAGGTTCTAAACACACACACACACACACACACACACACACACACACACACCCTTTAAATGAGCCTTGCCTCTTGGGCAACATTATCTTAATAGGCAATGCTGTTTCCACTGTGGGTCTGTCCTCTGGGATGCCGTTTCTCTCTATTATGATGCTACAAACCATCATTGTCATCCCCATCCGCAGTGTAATCCACTTCCTCTCCCCTACCTGGGAAACTCCCCTACCTGCCTCGAATATTCTGCCATTATTATCAAACCCACAGTGCAGCACAGGATTGAAAGAGGCACTAGACATCTGTTAAAGCAGATGGATGATGTTTAGTTGTAGGGTTTATAGATTTGCAGAACAGGAAAACATCTGGATACTGGAAATAAAGAAGGGCTCCTGTTTTTCTCTGATCTGGTGACCAAAGCATCTGCTTTCAAATTTGGAGGGATTTGTGATAAACTTCTAAAACCTAACAATGTTGGTCTGATTCAATTTCATCAATAATAACCTACTTATAAATTGAAAACCAAAAGTTTTTCTATAGGATGCTTTCCAAATTAAGTTAGAAAAGGAAATTGATCTTCAGCTCTTAACTCCAAATGCAAGAAGAAGCAAAGGCGCCTCCATTGACATCTTCTGCTTCTAAGCAAAGAGTTTGACTTGGAAAGGCACAGTTTCTTTCCCACACATGGCATCTCCCCTCTTGATGTGAGCGCTGTCTCTGGCCTTTGAAGGCTGAAATCTGTGGGTGCCTCCTGACAGCTCTCCTTAGAGGTTGAGACAACACTGTCATTCTTGAGTGAGCTGCCTAAGGTCAGTCCTGCCTGCTGGATAGATGCAACTCATAATACACTGTATCTCACACTCTTGGGATTATTACAGTGAACACGGAATGTTCCAGAGCAGACTCAGGGAAGCTATACCCTTAATATTCTGTATTATTCAGGTCCAAGGGAGCAGCAATCCCTTTGACAAAAATTTAAACCGAATTCCCTTTTTGAGTTAAGTAAGACAATATGGCACATCATCAGATTCCAGTTCTGAGAAAAACTGGAAAGAACTGGAGAGGGTTCCTATTTCATTCTCCTCTCTGTGTCCCTGATGTTCTCTGTAGCAATCTCTGGACAAATGACTGTTGTTTCCTTATAAACTCTTAGCAATAGCGGTACAGTCATTTTAAAAAATATATTCAGATTTTAAGATAAAATGAATAACTTCTTTCTAAAATTTCAAAACAACTTTATTACATAATTGTTTTCCCTTCCTATTTGCGTATTTATTTCATGTTAGTGATTTTTGCCTAGTAAATGTTTGAAGACATAAAAAGTCATTTTTAGAAACTTTTCTCGTGAATAATATATTTTCATTTAAATTTTCTCTGTAAAATTGTTAAGGAAGCAGCACTTATGTGAGTTGGGAGTGTGCTCAGCAGCACAGAACAAATGAATAGCTGCATCCTCGTTGTACAAAATCCTTGGAGGCCATGACGCTGTCCATGTGCAAAGTGCTGATCTCCCTTGAATATTGTATTCTGCAGCCTCTTCACCTTGTTGTCTAGCGTCTCTGTATACCTTTGTTCTCCTTAAATACCAAATGTCAACACCATCAATTCACCAGAATAGTGGCCATTCTCATTGCTGTTCAGTGAATTGTATGAAAAAAGAGAAAATTTAAGCAACTTGGACACATAACATGTATTACAGCACACACTACACAAACCATAAAAGCAGGCTGCTCCACAACCCTGAAGAATGGAAGAGCAGGAAAGTCAAAGAAAATAAATGCATTAACCTGGTACCATCTGCATATAATGATTCCAGGTCTAACCACCTGCTGAGCCTGTCCATGGAGATGAAGGGCTTCCTGAGGACATGGGAAGGCTAAGGCTCAGATGAAGAGACCCCAGCACTAGCACTGTCCTCCCCACTGTCCTCTGCTGCCATGCAATGCAGCTTTGAGAATGCAGAGCAGGAGACGAGCTTGGTTTCTTTTTAAAGTGGGACAGAACCCTAGCTTCACAAAGAATGTCACAGGCATTTGTGCACCCCTTAGAAAACACAGGGCAAGAAAGTAATTCTTCTAGAGGTTTGTTCCACCTGCTTCTACTCTGCATTTCCACCTCATTGCTGTTAAGTTTTGTTTTCTTGGGTAAACATGTTGGAGCACATAGCAGTTGGGTGTTGTTGGTCTTTTCTTGCCGATTTACTGGCCATCTGCAATGTTGCAAGGTCATAATACAGTGGTATGACCACATCGTAGAAGCAGTGAGAAATGTTTCTGCAAGGGTTGTTGAAATTCCAGAAAGTAACACGAGCTCATATAGCTACTTTAGAATACCTAAATTATTATCTAGATATGTCTTAGCAAAATTGAGAGATATATGCCCCATTTGGGATATTTGATGAAAACAAAGTACATTTAAGGTTTTAATTTTTTTATATTGACAGAATTTTAAAATTCCATAAAATAAAAATGAAGGATGAAAATATAATTTGAAGGCATATTGAGGGAATTGTTCTAAAGTCGTACAGATCCTATGGTAGGCCAGAAAAGGGGCTATGGCTGCTCCTGCTAGTTATAGATATAGGCTTGATGTGGACTAGAGATTTGTGAGCATGTAAAAACTTGGTTAGTGTCTACATTTTACCCCGCAGAAAAAATTTGACCACTAAGAAATGGTGATGTTCTAAATGTCTTGACAGGTAAAGGGGGACTGTCATGCAGAAAGGCCCTGGCGACAGAATTTTACCCTCCAAGGTAAATGTCCCAGGTTACCACAGGAGTAACATGTGGTTTAATAAAAAAAAAAAGTTAGGGCATACACATAGATATATACTCGTGCATAAGTTTACTAGGAATTTTACTGATAACAAAATATTTATAATTAATAGAATAGGCCTGGTGTGGTGGCTCATGCCTGTAATCCCAGCACTTTGAGAAGTTGAGGCAGGTGAATAACGAGGTCAGGAGATCAAGACCGTCTTGGTTAACATGGTGAAACCCCATCTCTACTAAAAACACCAAAAATTAGCCGGGTGTGGTGGCATGCACCTGTAGTCCCAGCTACTTGGGAGACTGAGGTAGGAGAATCACTTGAACCCAGTAAGTAGAGGTTGCAGTGAGCCAAGATCATGCCACTGCACTGTAGTCTGGGTGAATGAGCAAGACTTTGTCTATATATACATACATACATATATATATATATATATATATATACGCACACACATATATATACACACACATATACATATATATATACACACACACATATAAAATATGTATATACATACATATAATATATATATAACTATTGTCAATTCTACATAGTAAATTGAATTTCACAGAAAGCTTCTATTGATGTTTGAAAAAATTTTTTTCAATGTTGACAATCTGTGGTTGCACCCAAATACTAAGGATAGCTCTGCCATAAACGTTGATTAAACTTTCTATTTACATTGAATAATATGAATATGAAACAAACACATATAAGAAACTTCACTAGTTCATTAATGAGACTTCTTTTCTTTAGAAGAAGTCTTTGGAAAATAGTTTTGAACACCAGCACAATATTCTGATATTTTGTGCCATTCATAATGTAACAGCAACACACAAGACATAGTTTAAATTTTTATCTCCATTATTGATTTTTTCAATACTTTCTTGTGTTTGGATGATCAACAAAACCATGACTTAAGCCCTGATTTGTAGCATTCGCTGATTTCTGCAGTAGAAATTCTATCAACATAGCAGATGTCATGCTAGCAGCATGACGTCATTGCGCCAGAGATAGGGAGAGAATTGCAGTAGAATGCCACTAGACAGTGTTCCCACCACACAGAGCAGTCGACACCAAGGACCTCAAGACCACAGATAATAGTGCAGCATGGGAGAATAATTGGAAATAATGGGGAAAATTAATTTTCCATATTTATTGCCTTTGAGTTTCATACAATTTGATTATAACTATATAATTTATTCCTTAAAAAGTCTTTGTTAAACAACAGATTTATAAAATTTCTGAAGATTTAGCAATCAACTCTGGATAAGAGGTTTTGCTCTTTTAATTCCCTATCCTAGAAAATCATGGAGAGTGGAGATCACATTTCCTTCTGTCTTAATCTAATAACCAATTTTAAATAAATATTTACATTCTCTCTGAGATCGAGTACTTACAACTTACATTCTACCACCCACTTTCATGATGGCTATAACTCATTTGTTGCTGCTGATATTAAGAGTGAATGAACAATAAGTTATTGAAGTAAATTTCAAAAGAAACACCTGCTGATATGCCTTTCAAGTTACTTAGATTCCTCAAAACAGTGCTGGTAAACAATAATGAAAGATATTTGAAAAAATGTAAGAGGTTTATGAAAATCTACAACCCAATAATTTGCTTCATGAAAAAATCATTGTGAACGTTCAATTTAGATGAGTTCTATCTCAATATCTAGAGGAGGTGGTTTATTAGAAGAATACATGCACATATTCCTGTTCTCATAGTAAGTAACATTAACTGTAAATGAAAAAGAAAATTCAAATATTCTAGAAAACACATCACAAAAAGAGAGTAAATAATGCATATCAGGAATATCAGTAATTATTTTGGAGGAAATATTTTTTCTATTACATTGCAAACTAAATGTAATGATTTGGTTTAAATTTCAGGAAGACATCTGTGAACACTTGTTTGTTATAAGCCTATCAAAGGTCACTTTAGTGCAGGGTGGGACCTTAGAAACCATCTCATTTCACTTTTAAATACTCACTGACTTTGAGGAGTTAAATTTCTGTCAAAATAATTGAACAGTGTTCAAATCTACAGTAATGGGGGCACCAGAAAAAATCACCGTTTCCAAAAGATATTAATGCCAAAATTTCCATTTTGCCTGCAACATTTACATTTTCCCTCCACCTTGACTAGCCACAGCAATCACATCAAACTTTTTTCAGCTAAATTTACATAGAGACCAAGTAAATGGAAAAGAGAAGGAATTGCAAAGTAAACAGAATTATTTTAGCCTTGCAAAGAGGGGTGTCAGCATGTTTCCATGGCTTGACTAAGTCTCAGGATCTAGGATAAAAAAGCTACTTTTTAATACAATTATACAAAACATTACACAATTATACAAAAAATTGGCAGAGTGTGGTGGCATGCGCCTGTAATACCTACTTGGGAGGTTGATGCAGGAGGATCGCTTGAACCTGGGAGGCAGAGGTTACAATGAACTGAGATCATGCCGTTGCATTCCAGCTTGGGCAACAAGAGCAAAACCCCATCTCAAAAAAGGGGGGGTTATTTAGGTTATTTAATTCGATGTCTTGACTTTGGCTATGACTGTATCTGAGGATTGCAAATACCATGTTCTATGTAGGCGTAGTAGCAGGACAATAGGTGATTCACATAATTCAAATAATTCAAACAAAAAAAAACATGTTAAAGAGAAAGGTAATAGGGAAGTAAAGATAAAGAAAGACCCCTTGGTTTCCAATTAGGTGGTTGTTTCAAAATATAGTGCATTAATAGCAAAAGTGAGGTACTATAAGACCAACAGATCACAATTGCCATCAAAAAGATAACTTATTTATTACTCATAGTTCCCAAGGGAAGGGCACATACCACACCATGCAGGGCTTCAAGAGAAGAGTATCCAGGTGGGCCAAGAAACAGAGGTGGACGCTGGGCGCACTGCTCACGCCTGTAATCCCAGAACTTTGGTAAGCTGAGGCAGGTGGATCACTTGAGGTCAGGAGCTCAATACCAGCCCGGCCAACATGGTGAAACCCCATCTCTACTAAAAATACAAAAATTAGCCAAGTGCAGTGGCAGGTGCCTGTAATCCCAGCTACTTGGGAGCCTAAGGCTGGAGAATCACTTGAACCTGGGAAGCAAAGGTTGTAGTGAGCTGAGATAGTGGTATTGCACTCCAAATTGGGCAACAAGAATGAAATTCTGTGTCAAAAAATAAATAAATAAAAATAAAATAAAAAAGAGGAGGCAGGAGAAGTGTGGGCAAGAGCTCTTCCTGTGCTTCTGAGAAAAGTATGAATTAGGGTAAACTGGCTTCAGATTGGTTAGTTTGAATAATTTCAGTGGACTCTGGGCTGTATAGGCTGTCCCTGATTGTCTAATACCTGGTCTTGGGGTTGGTGTTATTAGGGGAGGTGGATAGTGACCTGGAGTTTGCGAGGTGGTTGGGGTATGGACTCTGGATTGATTAGTTTGTGTTTGAAAAGTGGACCCCCAGAAAGAGATCTCATTCCTAGGAAGGGGGGACAGGAGGAAGGGGTCAGGAGGCTAAGGCAAAAAGACTCAGGCATATTATTGGGGTGTCCAGGACAAGGTTTGTCCAGCATATGCCTGTAGGACAGCTGCTAAAACTCTAAGTTTGCAAAAGTTAGAATCATGGTTAATAAGGTTACCCAAGTTCAAAATGTTTCCAGTAGAATATTGAGCTTCTGTTGAATGCCTAGATCTTCCAGTTTGCCTATCGGTAAATTTGGGTGAAGATTTAACATTTACCTTATGTGGGATAAAAAGAGAATTTATGGAGTAGCAGTTTATATAACACTCTAAGAGCCTTATGTTTAAAAGGTGCAAAATAGATTCAGTGTTTAAAATAGCAACAGCAAGCACACAGCATAAATTCATGGCAGAGGTTAATTCCATAAGCCAAAAAGCTAATGTTTTGAGTGAAAAGGGGGAAATATCATACATTTGTACTTGCAGTTGTAAACAGGTAGGCATGCTGGGTAGGTAGCCTGAAGCCATGGAATTAGAAAAATCCTTTCTGAGATTTTCCTTTCCATTATTTATAGGCTAGAGAAGATTCATTGTTTGCAAAACAGCAGGGGCAGATCTTTTTCTACATCTGTTGACACCCGAAAATCTTTTCACGGAGGATTTATTTGAAATTCTGTAGTCACTTTCCCCCTTCTGTCTGGATATTTTAAATATGAAAAGTCAAATGACTAAAGTTTTCCATTTGCTACTAAATCAACATTAAAAGGAACTACTCTTCTGAATGGATTAGGATAAAGCTAGAAAAGGAAAAGGAAGAATTGTCAATAATACACAGAAGATTTAATCTGGAGAAATATTAGTTGCTGAACTAATAATTTAAATAGGTGGGGTTCTTCATCTGTTTATTTCTCTTTGGCTAAGATCAAGTGTAACTATTACCGAGAAAGTGCTTATTCATTTTTGACATGGCCTTTTATTGAAATAAAGCTGATTTTAGGAGGAGCATTTGTGAAGGAGAGGAGAGTGCTAGAATTCAAATTCCACCCAATTGATATGTGCCTGTTTTGCTATTGTAACCTCTCCAGAAACCTCTAGGTTTAAGAAAAACATGAGGCGCATTGGATCTGTCCCAGGAGGGATTTTTTTATTCGTGAGTTGATGTTGTTTTGACAATATAGCAATTCTCACCTTCAAGGAGATCTCCTAATTACTCGATTAAAAAATGTATATATTTAATGTGTACAACATTATGTTTTTATATATACATAGATAGTAAAGTGATTACTACAATCAAGTAAATTAACAGAGGAGGGGTTTTCAAAATGTTCATGGAAAATTAATATTATGAAAAAAGTATGCATGAGTTTCAATTTTTTTTTGCAGTAAAATAAACTCATACTAACTTACTGTAACCATGTCTGAACAGAATCTAGTTTGAAGTACTAAGAAGGATTAGACATAGTTTGACAAAAAAAATTCCTATCAGTACAACATAAATTCTGCAAAAATTGAAGCAAGAGCAAACATCAATTTTATGGTCAAGCTTGGGTAGAATAATGATAAAATCACTGATGCTTTATAAAAAGTTTATGGGGACAATGCCCCAAAGAAGTCAGCAGCTTACAAATAGCTTGTTATAATGAGGGAAAAGATGATGTTAAAAATTAAGCCCACAGCAGTAGACCATTCTAATCAATTTGTGAGAAAAATAATTCATCTTGTTCATGCTATAATTGACAGCACAAACAACAGTCTAAACCATTGACATCTCAGTTGCTTCAGCTTACTCAATTTTGACAGAAAAACTAAAGTTCAGCAAACATTTAGCTCAATGGATACCAAACACATTGTGTCCAAATAAGCTGCAGAAAAAAGCAGAGCTTTCACTGGAGGTTTTAAACAAGTGTGATCAAGATACAGAAGCTTTCTTCAAAGAATTATAATGGGAGATGAAACATGGCTTCACCAGTACAATCCTCAAGACAAAGCACCATCAAAGCAATGGCTACTAAGAAGTGGAACTGGCCCAGTCAAAGCAAAAGCAGGCCAGTCACAAGCAAATGTCATGGCATCAGTTTTGGGATGCTCAAGGTGTTTTGCTTATTGACTTTCTGGAGGGCCAAACATAATAACATCTGCTTATTATGAAAGTGTTTTTGAGAAAGCCAACATTTTAGCAGAAAAATGCCTAAGGAAACTTCTCCAGAGTCCTTTCCCACTATGACAGTCCTCCTGCTGTCTGCAAGAGTTTGGATGGAAAATCACTAGGCCTTCCCCTCACAGACCCAATTTGGCTCCTTCTGACTTCCCTTTGTTTTGTAGTCTTAACGAAAATAGTGGGCACTCATGAGCCTGTAGGTAAGAATGTAAAAATGACTGCACTGAAATGGTTAAATTCCCAGGACTCTCAGTTCTTTAGGGATGAACTAAGTTGATGGTATCATCACTTACAAAAGTGTCTTTAACTTGATGGAAGTTATATGGATATTAAAGTTTATATTTTTTATTCTTGTATTTTAATTCCTTTTGTCCACAAACTTTTTGAAGTCCTCTGGTATGCATCATCTCAGATAGTTACCTTCTTTTTTTGTGTAAAAGTACCCAAAATCTACTCTCTTGGCAAATTTCCAGGATACAATACAATATTATTAACTATAGTTACAGTTAGTGACTTTGATAGATGTGTAGACACTCACATTACTATAATTTCATACATTTTTACCTACATCTACCCATTTTCCTCACCTGTCTTCCTTCTCCCACCAACCATCATTCTATTATCTATTTCTATGAATTTGATTGCTTATTTGTTTGTTTTCAAGATTTCACATATAAGTAAGATAATGCAGTCTTTTTCAATGTCTGGCTTACGTCACTTAGAATACCTTCCTCCAGGTTTATCCATGTTTTCACAATTGTCAGGATTTCCTTATTTTATAAGTTTGAATAACATTCCATCATATATATCACAGTTTATCCATTCATGCATCAATGGACACTACAGTTGTTTCCATATCTTGGCTATTGTGAATAATGATGCAATGAACATGAGAGTGCAGCTATGTTTACAAGGAGGTGAATTCATTTATTTTGGGTATACCAGAAGAGGGATTGCTGGGTTATATGTTAGTTGTGTTATAAATTTCTTTAGAAACCCACACGCTGTTTTTCATAATGGCAGCAGCAATCTACATTTACACCAACAGTGTATAAAGTTTCACGTTCTCCACTCCCTTGCCAACACTTGTTATCTGTCTTTTTTAAAAAGCCATTCTAACAGGTGTGAGATCATATCTCATTGGGGATTTTGAATTTTTTTCCGTGCTGATTAATGAGGTTGAACACTTTTTCATTAATCTGTTGGCTACTGTTATGTCTTTCTTTGTTTTGAGATATTCTTATTCAGGTCCTTTGCCTGTTTTTTCAAAATTGGGTTTTTTAATTATTTTGCTATTGAAGTATGTGAGTTCCTTAGATATTTTGGATATTCATTACTCACCCATTCCTCTTAAGATTACCAAATTCAAATTTAAGACAACAAAAGTATTTCTCCAAGTTATACAGAAAACTAGTCTCATTACTTTAGAAAGATTCATAGAATAATATCTACTTAGTTCTCGTATTATACTCAGATTTCTCCCAGGACTTAATAAACTCTGGAGTTTGGTAAGAAACATTAGTCATATGACTGTATGACTGATGAACGGCAAAGGAAAAAATGACGTGTGTCATCTCTTAGGTAGGTCCTGCCTCATGTTCCATCGTTAATTAAGGCCTTTTGGTTGAAAGTGTCAGAAACATATTTGTGCTAACTTAAAAATCCAGAGGAAAGTGGCTGAACCTCAGGACAAGATGAGGGTGTGAAACATGAGCAGAATTCTCCTATCTCTTCCTCACTGTGCATATCAGAGTGGTAGGAATGACTTTAGATTTGCTTTTTCTGTCTTTGCAGAGTGACTTCCTCAGCTTATCTGATCCACATGGAAAAATAAAAAATGGCCACATGCAGTTCCAACATTGATCTGTTACTGGTCAGACTCCCAGAAGGAGCCTGGATCAGCAATGTGTACAATTTCAGTCTCAGGGGAGTTTAGGTGAAACTGCGGTGGTAGCTAGAGACTGGGAGGCTTTGGGCAGGCTGCCCAGAGCCTGCAGGTGGGTTTGGGGTGTGTCATCAGGGAAAGACGCTGGACAGCCTGAAATGCAGCTTGCTGGATGCATGGCGTTTGAATCACACAATGCCTGATCAGATACTATCACAGCAAATACAAAGTTTGTTGTGTTGTAAGAAACTGATCTCAATGGCCTTTAGAAATTATATCCCTTCCCCCACTCCACATGGGGAAAATGTGTCATTTTCACTTAGTTGCTTCTGATGGGATCTGGCTTCTTAAAAAATCAGCTTGGGCAGTGCAAATAATTCCTTTCCTAACATAAGCGGACTCATGTTATTGCTTTGGGATGTGGATTGCAGGACATGATGCTAACCCAGGTCTTGCTTCTCCACCTGTCAGCCCCTCAATTGCTATTTCCTACCATCCACCCACATGCCTGAATAATCGCTCTTGGAATTGAGACATCTTTATGAACTAATCGTGGCCTCGACTGAAGCAGGATCTTTCTTCTCTATTTGCAGCATTTTGGGAGAGATCTATTCCATCACCACCGGCCTGCCTTCAGACTCACATTTTCACACTTGATCTTCCCTGTCTATTAAAGGCTGCATCTTTTGTAGGACGTCTAATTCTAAATTTCCAGCTATTTCATTACCATCTCAAAGGGAATGAGGAAGATGGATTTCTCAAGGGAAGAGTTTCCGGAGAGAACTCTCTTGCACATTGTTGAGATTTAAGGCATTATTAGATAGATTCTGCCCTGATCCAGCCCGCCCGCCCTTTCCTTCAGGGACTGATGGTAAAAGGAAAATAAAATTGTGCATGTATTACTTTCTGGGCCACTAATTGATTATTTGATGTAAGACTTTCATAGACAAAGCTAGAGCATGTTACTTAAGCTCAAAGCTAAAGCGGGAAATCCCTTTCTTTCTAAAACAGAACGCACCAGGGTAGAAGAAAAGAGGGCAAGAAAAAAATAAGACAAGCTCCAGGAAATTTACCTATCTAGACATGAACAGAGGAAAATAGAAGATTCAGATGTGTAATATAATAACCCTGTCCATTAAAATACACGGACATGTCTGTATCCTGGAATCTGACCCAATCATATTAAAATTTATCTCATTTTTTGGAGGAGAAGAAAGGGGTTTGCCATCATTTTATGCCACTTGTATGCCACCTCTCTCTCTCACATACACACGCACATCCAAGGGCACATATTACTGTAACAGTCATAGTTGCTGTGGAAGCACAACCATCACCTGGTAATGTGGTTTTAAAATACCAGAGTAAATTTAATGTTTTCTAAAAAGTTTATCTTTCTACATTCCAGCTGAAATTGTCACTAAATCCTCTCTCTTGTAAGACATAGAAGAATGAATCTGGAATTCATTTGCAAAGATTACAAGAGGTGATAAAAAAAAACAGAAGCTATGGCAATATCTACTGAGTTGCTTTTCTCTGTATTTTTATTTGAGTCTTTAATTCCTGAACTATTGCAGGTCTCATTTCTGTGGTTCTCTTCCTATACGCATTTACCCTGCCCTCTATTCCTAAATGAATTGCTTAGAGAAATATTATAAGAATTATTTGTTTTGGTCCATCTTGTTTCAAAATTTCACTCCCCCCATTGCCAGCCTTCCAAGGCTCCATAAAGTCATTCCGACCTGTTTGAATTATGCAGTACCCTGTTTCAAAGTCACAGCCTTCCCTTTCCTTCCAACCGCCACTTGTCACTTTATATCCTTGATAGGCACATGCGCTTTTATATTTTCAAGACTTTACCATCTTGTGTGTTTGAATGTAGACCTTTCATTGCACCTCTGTTCTGAGTGACTCATTGAGCTTTCTCTTCCCTCCCCACTGGCCATCATGCCTCGTTTATCATGGGGCTTCCAGAGGCCACCTGGGCAGTTAGCTTTGCAAGACACCAGAACAGATGTGCTCACATTTCCCAAGTTTCCCTAAAGGCCCTTAGCCATTGTTCTTCATCAAGGAAGAGACTGGCTTGAGTTCCATACCAACAGAAAAGAAAAAATAAAATTGTCAATGCCAAAATACTAATGAATAATTCTGAAATCAGCAAGGTCAGACACAGAAGACACTTTTAGAATGTGTGAATGTTCATGAACATGCTAGGGATTTGTCAGTTGGATGCATGCTTTGAGTCTCTTGCAGTAGTGAAATTGAATTTATACGAATTAATTTGCACATGCTCATGCATCCTGCCCTCTCCCCGGACCCAGTGGCGTGATCTCAGATGGCTGATTAGAATCGCTAGTGAAGTTTGCAGCTATAGCACAAAGCAAAGTTAATTTTATAACAGGAGGAGCAAATCCATGACCTTTGGGCTAAGCTGCATGGTTCACAGATTTGCAGAACTAACCTACTGGTAAGTATAAAATGGGTATCTTGACTACAAAATCTATCAAAACATTTGAATTTACGTGTCCAGAGGAGCAGGGATTTTGTTGTAAGTGCTGCTTACTCATTGCTGGAACCCTATAAATATTAAACAGTAAACATACAGCTCAACTGTGTTGCTGTCTGCAACTTGCTTTGCATGCATAATTAGAATAAATGACAAATTCATGTCAGTCTATTCAAACAGAGTGCACATGGACAAAATTAATTGTTTAGTGAAAAATATAAAGTGAAACTTGGGTAGTTTAAAAGTAAAATGGCATTATGAATTATTCCACCCATCAATATATATAAATCTGGGTGTGAAAAGCAAGTCAAAATAGTTTTTGCGTAATAAAACATGACACATTGCCATGATGCTATTAATTATTTTTCTGTAGAATATTTTACTGGGTGTCTATGAATATTAAATGTTTTTCTATTACACAAGAATTTTGACTTTTCATGATGCCTATTAAAATGATAGTCCATACATTTTTTTAACCATAATTTAAATCATTATTGATTCCTTTCAAAAAGATGCACAGCAACCTCTAAAGGGAATGAGGATTTGGATACTTTTCCAAATGATTTTTAAGAATTGAGAATAATATTGTAGTAAACAGAATTTCTTGTTTGAAACCCTTAACATTTTCCTGTTTGTTTGAAAGACAGGAATATAGTGAAAAAAGAGACCTTGTCTAGAGATTGTTTTCTGCAGTTGATCAACTGCATGACCTTGGTCAAGCCAATTAGCTCCTTTGCGCTTATTTTCTAATCTTTGAATACAAGACAATGTTTGCTTTTCCAGCTTCAAGTATAAGGATTAAATGAGATAACGTATATAGTGCTTTGTGAAAAGGCACTGGAAACCATAAGATACTGTTCTTTGTATAGTAACACATTCTAGAACAAAACACTGGGGCTCGCTGATACTAATGCCTCACATCTTCTATTTATCCAAATTGATCCTATCCATAGAATATCCTTGAGTTCTCCTGGGAGAAGATATGGAAAGATAAAGAGATGTGTGGCCAGCAAGGCTTAGCCACATGTGTGCTGATACATGGGACTCTTGCTGTAGAATTAAGGAAAACTTATTTCCTAGAGGAATAAATAGCTGAATTAGACTCTTAGTTTAAAAGCGCCCATTAAAACACATCATGATTTTAACTTTTAAAAGTAGCTAAAGTTCACTAGTAATTGGGATCTAACAATTCTACTGCAGATAAAATTACATTATTGAAAATCACACGTTTCCAGGAGAATTGTGGTAAGTTGTATCTAAAATTCTTTTTAGCTCTGTAACTGATGGTCTGCTCTATGGGATCAATTTCTTTGGAATCAAAGAATTCAAGAAGCAATCATTTAACAAGCAATTATTTAGTGCTTATTTGATGTCATCCAGTGATGAATCGGGTGTGATATTAGTCCTCCATGATTTTATTGCGCTCTTAGCTTGCTTAGCCAGCTTCTCTATGATGGTTTCTAATTCAGTAAGATAAAGAAATGATCCAAAAATCCTTTCTAAATGTCTCCTTTTCCCCTATAATGATAGCTATAAGAAGCAGAAGATCCACTTGCTAGTCTGGTATTCCTGCTACTCTGGCTTAAATGTCAGAGTCACTTTGACCTTTAAGATTTAAATTACATTGACTCGAATGTTCACTCTTCATACAGGATAGGACTTAGTAAGTTCTCAGGATTTCTGAGGATTCTTGGAAGAGTTTGTATGATACTTGGTTACTTCTGATTTTGGGTTCTTGCTTCTGTTGAATTTGTTTTGTGTTTGGGTAATTTCTCAAGCATATGACATCTATTTTCCATATATGTTACCTTGCATTAGGAGACTCCAATTCCTTTATAGCCCCCCACCTACAAATATAAGTATTTATAGTAAACTTTTGCTAAAGTTTCCATGCCATACCAGGTATTTACACTGAAGCACTGTAAACAACTTAACACTGAATTAGGAAAAGCATTACAACTTCTAGAAGAAAATGGAGAAGCAAACTTAATTAACCTTGGATTTGGTGAAGCGTTTTTAGGTATAAAACCAAAAAATGTGATCCATGAAATTAAAAAAAATGGAACTTTATTAAAATTAAAACCTGCCCTGCTCTTTCAAAGGTCCTGTTAAGAAAATGAAGAGACAAACCACAAACTGGGAGAAAGTAATTGCAAAGCATATATCTGAAAAAGGACTTGTACCCAAAATACGCAAATAATATTAAAACTCAACAGTAAGGAGACAAAAACCCAATTAAAATTTAAGTAAGAGATCTGAAAAGGCACCTCACTAAAGAAGATAAACAAATGGCAAGTGTGCATATGAAAAATGCTCAACATCATATTAGGGAAATGTAAATTAAAACAACACCATACCACTACACACCTATTAGAATGCCCCAAATTCAGAACACTGATTACTGATTGCTAGTGAGGATGTGGAGCCACTGGAAACTCATTTACTGCTGATGAGAATGCAAAATGATAGAGTCACTTTGGAAGGCAGTATGGTGGTATCTGACAAAGCTAATCGTAATCTTAGTAGCTGCACTCTTGGTATTTATGCAATTGAGTTAAAAAATTCAATTGTCCCACAGAAAAACTGCATGCAAATATTTGTAACAGCTTTATTCATAACCACCAAAAACTAGAAGCAACCAAGACATTCTTTAATAGGTGAAGAGATAAAGAAACTGTGATATAGCCATAGATTGGAAAATTAGTCACTAGTAAAAGGATATGAGGTAGGAAGCAATGGAGAGATATGCAGGGACCAAGTGCATATTGAGAAGTGAAAGAAGCCAGTGTAAAAAGCCTGCATGATATGTAACAGTAACAATGTGACATGTTGGAATGAATCTTAGTGGACTGTATTTAATAACAATGTATCGGTATTGGTTGATTGATTGTAACAATGACGTGTTAATTCCTTTGCATGCTACTGATAAAGGCATACCTGAGACTGGGCAATTTCCAAAAGAAAGAAGTCTGTTGGACTCACAGATCGACGTGGCTGGCAAGGCCTCACAATCATGGCGGAAGGTGAAAAATCACATCTCACATGGCGGCAGACAGAAGAAGAGAGCCTGTGCAGGGAAACTCCCCTTTTTAAAACCATCAGATCTCGTGAGACTTATTTACTATCATCTGAATGGCACAGGAAAGACCTGCCCCCATGATTCAATTACCTCCCACTGGGTCCCTCCCACAACATGTGGGAATTTAAGGTAAGATTCAGGTGGTGACACAGCCAACCCATATCAAATAGTGTTACACTAATGCAAGATGTTAGCAATGTGGAAACTGTGTATGGGGGTGGGAGCAGGGGTGAAACGGATATGTGGAACTCTATGTATTCTCTGTTTAACTATTCCATATATCAAAAACTGTACTAAAATTTAAATGTATTAATTATTTTTCAGAAAGCCTACACACTTTATGATTCCAGATATGAGACATTCCAGAAAAGGCAAAACTACAGCACTGGTAACAAGGTCACTGGTTGCCAGGGTTTGAGGAGTGGGGGAGGTTAAACATGTGAAGAAGAGGGGATTTGGGGTGTGAATAGTGGGACTATTCTGTATGATGCTAAAAGGGTGGATACATTACACTATGAATTTTATTCATAGAACTTTACAGCACAAAAAATAAAATTTAACGTATGTCATTAAAAAAATGACTTAGATGGTGAGAACTCAGGTTGGAAGGAAGAATGTGACGAAACAATCTCTCTGTATTACAAATGTATGAAACAACCTCACTGAAAGGGACAAGGGGAAAAGGCTGATGTGAAAAACTTTGGAAATTTGTCTGCAAGACTAAAGGCAAATTAAACGTTGTACTGCAGCTGATTATGTTGTTTCCCATGGGGGTGCTGATTAACAATTCTGATACTACTGTACATGTGTACTATGATTGAACAATGAAGCAAATGCTTGGTGGATGAGGGCGGTCAGATTTCTGAGTGGGAATTTAAAGATAAGTAAAGGAGGGAGACTGGAATGATCCATGTGCTAATGGGTTAGAGAGAGACATCAGTACAGACTCATACTTTATTTTAGATCCCATGTTATTGACGTCTATATTTCAGTTTTTTATCTACCTACTCCATGCACATTCATGGCTCACCCAGCAAAATCTTTTCTCTCTAATTAAAGTTTTTCCCAGTCATAGAGACTGTGTAGTTACTAGTTGGGAGCCTGAGTCTTGGTTGTATCAAACTCCCTGGTGTAAACATCCCAGTAATCTTAGTAATTAATATGGTCTCTGTGCTTCACTTTTCTCCTCTATAAATGTCAGTAATAATTGTTTCAAGACAGTAGAATTATTTCAAATCTCAAAAGAAGTAAAGGGCTTACTACGTGACATGTGGCAAATGTTGAATGCATGCCACCTATTTTTTTTTTTTTTTTTTGCTACTGAATTTAGCTTTCTCATCTTCATCAACGACAGCCCTGACACTATCCAATATGGAGCCAACTCTTGAACTTTGGATTGAGTTTGCTCTGCTCTCTTTTTGAAATTGTAGCCTCTGATATACATCCTCCCTCACATTCTCAGCTCTTATTCACTTATTCCCAGCAATTTCCTCTACCACAGCACAATCTCAGGTCCCTTGATCTTTCTTTCTCTATGAGCTCTCCGCCTTCTCTGAGCTTTTCTTCTGTTGCAAACACAAGCACTCCCTGAAGTCCACGTTCTCCCCTTCTTTCTGAGCACAGGGAGGGAGATGGCATTTCCTGATCTCCTTGTTGTTAGAGGGAAGCAATGCAATAGAAGTGGAAGTGATATGAGCCACTTCAGCCTGGCCTACACACGTTCCCACACATGCTTCTTCATGATCTTTTCCTATCCTCTAACCAGATGGGAAATACTTAGATGACTTCAGGCATCATGTGCTAAAGGCAGCAGAGCCCACGCCAAACCAGCCACTGAACGATTCTGTGGAGTAGAGCCCTTCTCAGCACTCCAACTCCTCCACCCCTGCCTGCTTGGAACCATTTACAAGTGTTAAGTGAGCAAGAAATGAACTGTTTTGATGTTCAAGCCACTGTACATTTCCAGGCAGATCTGCTAAAGGAGAAAGTGTTACCTTAATTAAGAAAACTGCCTTACAACAGACTGCAGGACGTGAACTACATGGGTCCCAAAGGTAGACCCTTCTATTCAAGGAGGGAGCAGTGAGCTCACAGAATGGAGGCTGAGCTGGTCTGCTTCCTTACAGGTTTGCAGTCTGTAGTCTGTTGTTTCAACCTTGCCCACATCAACACCCTGCAGCCCTTGCCCCCTTGCTCTTTCCTTGTGTTTGTTCAGTTGTTACTCTTCCTTGGTGCATGCCCCACCATTTGTAAGTCACACCTCTGCTTCTCCCCAGCCACCTCCTCTCCCATGCATACAGATGGTGTCTCCTCTTGCCTTGGGAGGAAAACAGATTGCTATGATTACTGGTGCTACCAGAGGAGTGGTTACCACATATTAAGTGTGTCTGTGAGTTTGTGCTTTTCCCTTCCTTCACAAAAGGAGGGTCACACACTACGATGCCGAAAAGCACTGGCAGTCGCCCTGGTAAAAAATGAAGGCTGCCCCATTTAGAATGGTAAGCTAAGGGCAGGTCACTCAGACGCACTTAAAAGGATATTGTGTTTTGTTAAAAAGATGAAAACAGGCCGGGTGCGGTGGCTCGTGCTTGTAATCCCAACACTTTGGGAGATTGAGTCAGGTGGATCACCTGAGGTGAGGAGTTGAAAAGCAGCCTGGCCAACACGTCAAAACCTCGTCTCTATTAAAAATACAAAAAATAACTGGGTGTGGTGGTGAGCACCTGTAATCCCAGCTACCACAGAGGCTGAGACTGGAGATCGTTTGAACCCGGGAAACAGAGTTCGTAGTGAGCTGAGATCATGCCACTGCACTCTGGCCAGGGAGAAAGCCTCTGTCTCAAAAAAAGAAAAAAGAAAAAACTCACAGTGAAGTTGTCATACCCTAGAAGGAGCTGTTTATAGAGGAAACTGAAGAATAGAGGTCCTGGGTTCCTTAGGTAGGAAATATGCGACTCTGTCCCATATTTTGCAGTGAGACTTTGACCATGAACTGCAGGATCTGCCACAGGTCCAGGAGGCTAAGAGGGTTTTGGAAAATCGTTCTGGTTCAGCAGCTGTGGCAGTAGTTGGAGAAAATATCTCAGCCTGTGTCTTCGGGCCTGGCGGTCAGGAACAGAACGGTCATTAGACCGGGTGCCACCTCTGGCTGAGTGTCCTGGCACCTCTGCTCAGAAAGCTGCAATTTCCAAGTTCCTGAGCCTCACACCCATGTAGTCACACTCTGCAGTTAGGACAAAATGACTTCTGGCTCTTCACACCTTTGAAACCTCGGGGAACTTAAGGTCCTAACAGCATGAGTAGGAGGCTTTTTCATTCACATCATGAGGAAATTAAAAAAACACAAATTTGATCCAAGGCTCTCAGGATGGACTGGCTGGAAATAATTCACTCTGCAGGGGAAAAAAGCTTTGTGGCAGTTTATCCTGTGTCAACTAGGTAAACTGGAAGTCTGTTACCTGGAATACCCTCTCTGGGTAAGTAGAGGGTGCAAGAAGAACGTGTGCAGAGGATTGCAGGCAGAAGTGAAGTGATGCAGCAGCTGCGATTCTCTGAAGTTGTCTTGGCAACAGAGTGACAGCCAGGCCGAGACCCGCAGCTCCTGCTTGACCTCACTCTCTTCTTTTTCTTGTTCTCAGCTGCTGACCTTGCTAGTCCATAGCAGGCCTGGGACAACCACCAAATGCTCTGCTATAGAACTGCAGAAATAGTACCTATAGAGAAGCACCAGCTTCCAGAAAATTCTCTAGCTCCCTTTGTGGTCCCACTCTGGCACCTGGAAGTGCTCAGCTTTTGAAAAGTACATGAAGGGCTTTTCCCCAAACCTTGAGTCTGTGATGGGAATCGCATGCCTGTCACTGCAAGGGCACCATGGCCAGGGCTGTATTCTTCCACAGCCCCAGGTGCCCTCACTCTGATGGGCACACCGTGATGATGCTTTAAACTCTCTCCATCTCATTGCCAGTCCTGTCCCTGCTTCCTCTGGGCCTTGAGATGTCCAGGTATTCCCTTGACCCCAGGTACACTCACACAAGTGTATGGCCCTGAGATCCTTTGGAAGAGGACTGGGTGTCATGGCAGAAGATGCTTGCCATGGTATTTCAGAGCACTTCATCCACTCAGAATCCCTGCTTTTATGATGGAACCCTGACTGGTATGCACTTTGGATGGTAGACTTTGGACTTGTTATGGACTGAAAATTTTTGTCTCTCCAAAATTCATACCTGAAAGCTTTAACCCCCAATGAGATGGTATTAGGTGGTGATGTATTTTCAGAGGTAATTAAGTTTAGATGAGGCCATGAGAGTGGGGCTCCCACGATTGGACTAGTGTCCTTATAAGAAGAAGAAGAGAGAGAACTATCTTTCTTGCTGTGAGGACATAGGACCAGAAAGAGGATCCTCACTGAGAAACTGAATCGGCCATCACCTTGCTCTCAGACCTCCAGACCTCCGATCTGTGAGAAATAAATGTCTGCTCTTTAAGACGCCCAGTCTATGGTGATTTGTTATAGCAGCCTGAATAGACTAAGACAGGATTGCTCATTGGGAACCTAGGAACTTAGTGTAAATACAAATTACTTACACTAATGTAAACAGGAACTAACGGAGTGGGAATTTGGCTCAGCTTCCTTGATTTTCATGCCAATTGTTGAGGCCAGCTTCTCCTCTGCCACTGTTGCTGGTTCATTTCAGGCAGTGAAAGGAAACAGGATTACACCAGCTTAGAATCCACCTGAGATGCTATGAAACATTTGATAAGGGATCAGCAAACTCGGGTTCATGGGGCTCCCACTCACTTTTGAAAATAAAGTTTAGAGGAACACAGCCACGCTCATTAGCCTGTGTATTATCTACGGCCACTTTTGTGTTACCACAGCAGAGCTGACTAGTTGCGACACAGACCACGTGGCTTGCAAATCCCCAAATATTTACACCTGACCCTTTAAGAAAAGGTTGACTGACTCCTAATCTGCTCACTTTTAGTTATCTTAAGTCTCATATTTGTCTTTTGGGGTCATAAGCGTTCATTAAAATATTAGCTATTTTCTTCTTATTTTTCTGGTAGTTGCCTCTTCCTTTTCTGCTCTGTCAAAGAAGTAATTTTGTGTATCTCATAATTCCTTGGAGGGCTTTTTTACTTTTAATAATTCAGTTTATTTGGTTGTGTTGTGGCCCCAGCTCTCTGGTCTACCTAAAAAAATTAGGATTTTATTGATTATTGGCTTTTTGTCATTATTAGGGCAGGAGTGATTTTTCTTATGACTTTCTATATCCTAATTAGGAATGAAACACCAGAAAACTAAGTTCCAGATTATTAGTATTAATAACTATTAACATCACAAAGATGTATCCATTAAGAACTTTCAGCACATCTTATCTATCGACATATCTTCTCTCTTTTGTCATATATTAAAAATGTAAAGATGAGACTTTTCGGACCCAGACTGTAGATGGCTTAGATATGGGCACCATCTCAGTCTGTTTTTCCCATCACCTTCTCTTATGAGCTGTACTCCCACGTACAGGACCAATACCAGAGTGAGAAAGTCTCACTGTGCTTGGATGCGAGCCTTGGTTGATAAAGCCAATGATTTTTTTCCTCTTTCAGTGAATAAACAGTGGAACGTTTGTGTTATTTTTGTGCCATAAGCTTACCCATTTAACTTTTAAAAAATTTTCCAAGTGCAGTTAAATTTCTTTTCTCTGGGATTTAACCATTCCAGGGGCAGATTTGCTTTCTAATGCTAGTGAAGAAAAACACCACAGTGAGAAATGATGGCTCTTCCAGATGCCAATAACTCTCCAAAGAGAGTATAACACATCCCAAGAAGTGGTATATATTTATACCACTCCTATAAATTTATCTTTATCTATATAAATATTAGTTATTATCTATATAGATGTATATTAATATTAATAACAAATATATCAATTATTAATATTACAATTTATTAATTATTCATTATTTTATTTATTAAAATTATTGTCACTATTATTAATAGTATTAATTTATATTAATATTTATATTAATATATTTATATGGATATTTATTATATAATATATTTAATATTAATATATTAATATAAATGAATATTATTTCTACTTATCTAAATAATATATAAATATATATTTATCTATATCCTATAAATTTATCATCAAGTGGCTCAGATTGACAGTTGCAACAGCAGCGTGGCAAAACCATGTAGGAGGCACTTCCTAGGAACCAAAGGATAAGATCACATCAGCTGACAGTCAGTATTGACACTGTGACCTGGAGTCACTACCCTATCACTTGACATTTTGAGGAGGATGACACACCTTGGGCATGGGGATCTCTTGCCACAGCCAGTGATGGCAGCCTCATAAGTAGCTTCTTGGATAGGTCAATAGATAAACTGATTGCTTTACAGAATTTGGGCCTTTTAAAATTTATTCTCCCCACTCTCTGTACAAGGATACTAATAAATATTTTGTTTACATTGTTTTCATTTGTTCAAGACTCATTTTATGTGAAACTGTTGAAACATCAACAAATCAGCTTCATTAGTGTTTATTAATGATTACTGGAGCCCCTGAGCCAATCCTATTTTCCTCTAGAAACCAAACTTCCAACAGTAGTTTCCATTGAGACAGGTGAGAAGACAGGGGCTGAAACTATCTGAGCGTGAAAGTGAAAGTCAGGGTTCACAGGCATAGCAGCTTTGTGGGGGCAGGACAAATACCAGGCATCCGTGACTTCATCCTAAAAAATGTGCTTCTTCCTGTGAGTGTTTTTTTCCCCCTCAGTGTGAAAAGTTCACAACAGTTTTATTTTTTAGGAAATAAAAATGTGTAAAATGTTTTGTACAAAGAAATATTTCAAATATCCCTCGGAGCAGAAGTCTCCAACCACCAGGCTGTGAACAGCTACCAGTCCTGTGGCCTGTTAGAAGCCAGGCCACACAGCGGAGGTGAGCAGCGGGCCAGCGAGCAAGACTGCCGGAGCCCCGCCTGCTGTCATATCAGTGGCAGCATTAGATTTTCATAGGAACGCAAACCCTACGTGAACTGTGCATGTGAAGGATCCAGGTTGCGTGCTCCTTATTAGAATCTAATGCCTAATGGTCTCAGGTGGAACAGTTTCATCCCAAAACCGCTTCTAATATGGTTTGGCTGTGTTCCCACCCAGATCTCATCTTGAACTGTAGCTCTCATAATCCCCATGTGTCATGGGAGAGACCTGGTGGAGGTAATGGCATCATGGGGCCAGTTTTCTTGTGGTGTTCTTGCGTTCTGTGATAGTGAATAAGTCTCATGAGATCTGAGAGTTTATTATAAAGGGTGGTTCTCCTGAACATGCTCTCTTGCCTGCTGCCATGCAAGATGTGACTTTGCTCCTCCTTCGCCTCCTGCCATGATTGTGAGGCCTCCCCAGCCACATGGAACTGGGAGTCCATTAAACCTCTTTTTCTTTATAAATTACCCAATCTCAGCTATTTCTTCATAGTGTGAAAATGGACTAATACAACCCCCTACCCTGGTCTGTGGAAAAATTGTCTTCCATGAAACTGGTCCCTGGTGCCAAACAGGTTGGGGACCACTGTTTGGTCTCAGAGAATAGAGAATAAAGTAAGCACTCGCCTTCATCATCCAGATTTAAAGAAAGTATGACATCTCCCTTGCGTTTGCTTCAGGCCATTTTCTGAAACGAGAGCTTTCTAAGAGAATAGCAGCCCACTTTTCTCACCAGGCTGGAATCTGTGGCCCCCACGCTCCTGGATAGATGACCTCTTCCTGAGCTTGCATCGTGTGAGTCCTTTCTGTTTCCCCTGACTTCCTTGCCTTCCTCCCCAGACTCCTCCTTAACTCTTGCTCGTGCTCAGCATCTGCAAACATTTTCACTCTGTGTCTTTCAGAAACCCAACTGTTCCTTTTCCACTTCCCTTGGGATGGGATCCAGGGCCATCTATGTGCTTGCAAAGTCTATTTCTGAAAAGCTCTTTACCTCCCTTGAACTTTTACGTTTTTCAGTTCATACGTTTTGTCTGTAACACAGTCAACCCCATCCCCCAGAATTGTCTACTAAATTCTCAATAGCACAACACACATGCATCTAGGTGGGACTGTTTTACTGTATTCGTTAATTATTACTGCTATGTAATATTCTACTGTATAAGTACAGCACACTTCTGTTGGCAGGTGTTACATGTTTGGGTATTATAAACTATGCTGTTATAAATATTACAACCATCTCTTGTTGCTCATATGTAAATTTCTTAAAAATAGAATGACAACTTAGAAGATATGTATATTCTAAATTTTACTAGATGCTGCCAGAATCTTTCTCAAAGTGGTTTATCCCCAAACCCTTAATATTGGCAGAGTTTTAAATATTCACTTATCTGATATATAAAATATTATTGGCCTTTCCTGTTTCTACTCTGTAAAGCTTCTGAGTCAGTCTTTTGTTTATTTTGCATTGGATTGTTTTGTATTTTCTTTTGATTTGTAGGATTCACATGCTTACACATATGCATATACATGCATATGATATATATATCTATATACAAACATATGTGTTTATGTGTATATACAGTGTATATATATGTATTCTAAATTCTGATCCTTTATGGATTATATGTTTTGTAAATATCTCCTCTGAGTTTATGGCTTTCTTTTATACTATATTTTGATGGATCAAAGTTTTTTATTTTGCCCTATTCAAATTTAGAAACCTTTTTTCTTTATGTTTCATACTGTTTTTGCAATGTTTAAGAAATCACTTAGTACATGACAATATTTTAAAAATTACTTACATTGTCTTCGAAGTTTTGAAGTTTTGCCTTTCACCTTAAATCTTCAATCTGCCTCAGAAGTGATTCTTGTATTTGGTGTTATATAGGAAAAAGGATAGTCCTTTCCATTAGCTGTGAATAATCAAGTACTCTCCAGCGAATTTTGAATAAGCTATTCTCCCTTTCCACTGTGGTCAGTAATGACATTTCTAAGTCAAGAATCCATATGTGTGGCCATTTCTCTTTTTTCAGCTCATTTGTTTAGCCCTGCAACAACAACACATTTGTAACTGCCCTAGTTTTATGGCTTTTGGTGACTGATAAACAATCATCGTTTTTTCTTCTACTCCTCAGACTGTCTTGGCTCTTCACTCTCTCATGCACATCTTAGAATCAGCACATCAAATTCAAAGAAATTTCTGTTGGAATTTCCATTAGAATTTGGCAGAACTTTAATCAAACCTGCCCAAACTCTAGTTTGATTAAAGTTCTCTTAGAACACAGTGTATCTTTTAGGTCATTTGTCAATTATTTCAATAAAATTTTGTGATTTTCTTTATTAAGAAATGCATATATTTTGCTTAGATTTAGTCTTTGGTTACTAAAGATGGGCTTTAAGGAAGTTGCTATTGTAAACTGTAGTTTCCATATATGCATATAAAGAATGTATGTTCTTCAATTGTTGACTGCACTATTGTAGAGATATTGTCAGCAGATGAGTTTGGTAATTGTATGGCTTCTGTTTTCTGTATCCCCTAAGATTTTCTGTTTATTTGATCTACTTTGAGTACTGTATTCAAATCTACTATGATGACAGACATTTAAAATTTTACTTTTCTTCACTCAATATATTTGAAACTAAGTTTTCAGATACATGGAAGTTCACAAAAAACATGAATCTAAATTTTGGTTATTATGTAAAAACATCTTTAAATATTTAGTGGCTTTGCTTTAAAAAATATTTTCCCAGATAGTAATATAATTTTATCAGTTTAATTTTAGTTATCTTCCGTATATGTATTTTTTTCTACATTTTAACTTATAATATTTATCTGTCCTTATATTTAAGTTGTTTATTTTACAAACAGCATTGATATAGTTTGGCTTGTGTCCCCACCCAAATGTCACCTTGAATTGCAATTCGCATAATCCGCACATGTCATGGGAGGGTTCCAGTGGAAGGTAATTGAATAATGGAAGCAGTTACCCTCATGCTGTTCTCATGATAGTGAGTTCTATGAGATCTGATGGTTTTATATGGGGTTTTCCTTCTTTGCTTGGTATTTCTCCTTCCTGCTGTCATATGAAGAAGGATGTGTCATGACTGTAAGTTTCCTGAGGCCTTCCCAGCCATGCTGAACTGTGAGTCAATTAAACCCCTTTCCTTTATAAATTAGCCAGTCCTGAGTTGTCTTTATTATCAGTGTGAGAATGGACTAGTAAATTGGCACTGGGTAGTGGGGCAGTGCTACAGAAAAATGTGGGGAAGTTCAGAATTTCCTAGAGACTTGGAGGGCTCTGAAGACAGGAAGATGTGGGAAAGTTTGGAACTTCTTGGAGACTTGTTGAATGACTTTTCCCAAGCTGCTGATAGTGATATAGACAATAAAGTTCAGGCTGAGGTGGCCTCAGCTGGAAATGAGGAACGTCTTGGGAACTGGAATAAAGGTTACACTTGCTATGCAAAGAGACTGGCAGCATTTTCCCCCTGCCCTAGAGATCTGTGGATTCTTGAACTTGAGAGAGGTGATTTAGGGTATCTGGCAGATTAAATTTCTTTTTTTTTTTTGATTTGCATTTCTCTTTTTTTTCCCCCCCCATTTATTTATTTTATTGCATTTTAGGTTTGGGGGTACATGTGAAGAACATGCAAAATTGTTGCATAGGTACACACGTGGCAGTGTGATTTGCTGCCTTCCTCTCCATCACCTACATCTGGCACTTCTCCCCTTGTTATCTCTCCCCAGCTCCCCACCCCCCACTGTCCCTCCCCTATTTCCCCCCAACTGACCCCAATGTGTAGTGCTCCCCTCCCTGTGTCCATGTGTTCTCATTGTTCAACACCCACCTATGAGTGAGAACATGCAGTGTTTGATCTTCTGCTCTTCTGTCAGTTTGCTGAGAATGATGGTTTCCAGGTTCATCCATGCCCCTACAAAGGACCCAAACTCATCGTTTTTGATGGCTGCATAATATTCCATGGTGTATATGTGCCACATTTTCCCTATCCAGTTAGAGAGGTGATTTAGGGTATCTGACAGATTAAATTTCTTTTTTTTTTTTTTTTTTTTGAGACGGAGTTTCACTCTTGTTGCCCAGGCTGGAGTGCAATGGCGCGATCTCGGCTCACCGCAACCTCCGCCTCCTGGGTTCAGGCAATTCTCCTGCCTCAGCCTCCTGAGTAGCTGGGATTACAGGCATGCACCACCATGCCCAGCTGATTTTTTGTATTTTTAGTAGAGACGGGGTTTCACCATGTTGACCAGGATGGTCTCGATCTCTTGACCTCGTGATCCACCCCCCTCGGCCTCCCAAAGTGCTGGGATTACAGGCGTGAGCCACCACGCCCGGCCTGGCAGATTAAATTTCTAAGCAGCAAAGTGTTCAAGAGGAAGCAGAACGTAAAAGTTTGGAAAATTTTCAGCCTGGTGATGCAATAGAAAAGAAAATTCCATTTTCTGTGGAGAAATTCAAGCCAACTGCAGAAATTTGTAAAACTAACAAGGAACAAGTGTTCATCACCAATACAATGGGGAAAATGTCTCCAGGGCATGCAAGAGACCTTAAAGGATCCCCTCCCATTATAGGCCTGGAGGCTTAGGAGAGAATAATGGTTTCATGGGCCAGGTACTGCTCTATGAAACCTTGGGACATGGTGCCCTGAATAGCAGCTACTTCAGCTCCAGCTGTGTCTAAAAGATCCAATGTGCTGCTCAGGCTGTTGCTTCAGAGACTGCAAGCTCCAAGACTTCGCAGCTTACACATGGTGTTGGGCCTGTGGGTGCAAAGACGTCAAGAACTGAGGTTTGGGAATCTCCAGCTAGATTTCAGATTTCAGAAGATGTATGGAAACACCTAAATGTCCAGGCAGAAGTTTGCTTCAGGGGTGGAGCCCTCATGGAGAACCTCTGCTAGGGCAGTGTGGAAGGGAAATGTGGTGTCAGAGCCCCTACGCAGAGTCCCCACCGGGGTACTGCTTACTGGAGCTGTAAGAAGAGGGCCACCATCCTCCATGCCCCAGCATGGTACATCCACTGACAGCTTGCATCATGCATCTGGAAAAGCTGCAGACACTCAATACCAGCCCATGAAAGCAGCTGGGAACAGGATCGGTACCCTGCACAGCCACAGGGGTGGAGTTGTCCAAGGCCATAGAAGCCCACCTCTTGTATCAGCATGCCCTGGATGTGAGACATGGAGTCAAAAGAAAGAGATAATTTCAGAAGTTTAAGATTTGGCTGTCCCTCTGGATTTCAGACCTGCATCGAGCCTATAGTTTCATTTTGACCAATTTATCCCATTTGGAACAGGTGTATTTACCCAATGCCTGTATCTAGAAAGTAACTAACTTGCTTTTGATTTTAGGTTTGTAGGCAGGTGAGACTTGTCTCAGATGAGACTTTGGACTTGGCCTTTTGGGTCAATGCTGGAATAAGTTAATACTTTGGGGGACTGTTGAAAGGATGTGATTGTGTTTTGAAATATGAAGACATGAGATTTGGGAGTGGCCAGCAGTAGGATGATATATTTTGACTCTACGTCTCCACCCAAATCTCACCTTAAATTGTAGTTCCCATAATCCCCATGTGTCATAGGAGGAACCCAGTGGGAGGTAATTGAATCGTGGAGGCAGTTACCCTCATGTTGTTCTCATGCTGGTGAGTGAGTTCTCATGAGATCTCAAAAGGTGAAAAGGGGCTTTTCCACCTTTTGCTTGGCATTTCTTCCTGCTACCATGTGAAGAAGGACATGTTTGCTTCTCCTTCCACCATGATTATAAGTTTCCTGAGGCTTCTGAAGTCATGCTGAACTGTAAGTCAATGAAATCTCTTTCCTTTATAAATTACCCAATCTCAGATATGTCTTTATTGTAGCATAAGGTTGGACTAATATAAGCATGCAGCTTAATTTTTTAAATCAAGTAATATATCTGTCTCCAAAGTTTTTTTTTTAAATAATATAATGGGCCATGTGCCATGGCTTACCCCTGCCTATAATCCCAGCATGTTGGGAGGCCAAGGTGGATGGATCACTTGAGGTCAGGAGTTTGAGATCACCCTGGCCAACATGGTGAAACCCTGTCTCCACTAATAATACAACAATTAGCCAGATGTGGTGGCATGCATCTTTAGTCCCAACTACTCAGGAGACTGAGGCTGGAGAATCGCTTGAACCATGGAGGCTAAGGTTGCAGTGAGCAAAGATCACACTTTTGAACTCCAGCCTGGGAGAGAGAGAGAGACTGTGTAAAAAAGGTATATAATATAAATTTGAGCTCATAGCTACCATATTTCTTTAAGTTTTCCACTTGTTTCATCTTTTGGATATTTTATTTAACCTTTCATCATCTTTTTTGACTTTAATAAATGAATTTTTTCTCATTCAATTTTTCTCTGCTACAAATTTTACAAGCTTCATTTCTACAATTATATTTTCAAAGCCTAAAATTAGACTATATCTCTGCTTTACTTCCCAATGCTCTTGTTCAGCACTTAATTTGGATTTATATGCCACTTTTATCAAACATTTTACCAAACATGTATCATGTGTGTTTTTATGGCCCTTGAAAATTAGATTTACTTTTTATTTCTTTATTTGGTCAATACTTGTATGGATTTACATCACAAAACATTTTTGTCACCTTTCCTTCTGTCTGAGGCCTCTTTATTTCTGACCAAAGAACATATTTTAGAATTTTGTTCAGTAAGGAATCTCTCAGTGGTAGATTCTCAGTAATTTATTTGTATAAAATAATTTATTTGTCTTTAATTTGTATGCATTTTGAAACATATTTTCTTGAAGGGTGAATATTTTCTTTCATTGTTAAGCATGGAATCACATTGTTTTCTGGATTGTCTAGCTTATACTGAGGTTTCAACCATTTTTGCAATGATATTTTTTTCTTTCTTTTTACTTCTGACTGCTTTTGGTGCTTTCTCTTGGTCTTGGTCTTTTGCTTTCTGTAGTTTTCTGTCACTGATTTGTGGGGTTCCTAGAGTTAGCCAATAAAAATATAGCACACCAATGGCCGCTTAGGAGCAGCTCAGGATTGCAGCTACCAGTGAAAGTGTGGAGGGTGAGTGAACACCGCATTTCCAGACAGATTTTTATTGCCCACAGACCAGGAGATTCCCAGGTGGAGGAGCCCCACAGGTCACCAGCATGGCTGTTTTGGCCAGCATGGCCGGTGCAACTGTTTTGGCCGGTATGGCTCTTTTGCTGGCACCCTGGCATGGTGGTTCTCTGTACAAAATACATGGGTCTGGGCACCATTTTAGCTGGCAATTGGAGCTCAGGGAAGACAGAGTTGCCTATTCAACTGATAGAAAAGGGGACTGAAACAGGGAGCTGGGTCAGGAGATTCCTGGGCAAAAAAGCGCCATGAATCTCAGCGCCACTGTTTCAGCCAGTGCAGTGGGTTGCCGCATGGGAAATCACACAGATCCTGGCACCTTTTCTACAGGTGACTGGAACACCTGGGAGACAAAAAAAAAAAAAGATCTGAGACAGGGAGCCAGGTGATCAGGCTTGGCTGGTCCCACCCCCACAAAAAACAGCAATCTGAAATGCTCTGGATTGAGCATTTCACAGCAAGCACAACTGAACCTGGGACAGTCCAGCTCTATGCGGGAGGTGCATCCACCATTACTGAGGCAGTCCACCACTACAGAGGTAGTCCGCCATTGCTGTGGCAGCCCGCTGTTGCTGAGGCAGCCCACAATTACAGAGAGAGTCTGCCATTACAGAGGTGGGCTGCCAGTGCTGAGGCAGTTCTAACTACACCCGTATAAACAGGACTGCAGAGAAGTTCACATGGCAGCTGGGCGGAGCCCACAGTGGTTCAGCAAAGCCTCTGCAGGCAGACAGTGACTAGGCTGCCTCCTTGCTGGGCAGGGCATCCCTGAAAAAAGCCAGCAGCACAACCGAAACTCATAAATAAATCCCCAACTCCCTGGGAAAGGGCACCTGGGAAAATAAAAAGGGGGTTTATGAGTTCAGCTGCAGAAGACTTAAACGTACCTGCCCAGCAACTCTGAATGAACAACGGAGCTCACAGCTCAGCATTAGAGCTCCTATAAAGGACAGACTGTCTCCTCAAGCAGCTTCCTGACCCCCGTATATGCAAAGAGTCACCTCATAAAGGAAAGCTCAGACCTACATCAGGCAGGTATCCTTCAGGGACAAAGATAGCAGAAGAAACTGGCAGCAACCCTTACTATTCTGTAGCTGCTGCAGGTGATCACCAGGCAAGCAGGGCCTGGAGCAGACCTCAGCAGTCCTACAACAGAGGGGCCTGACTGGTAGAAGGAAAACTAAGAAGCAGAAAGAAATAACTTTATCATCAACAAACTGGATGTCCACTCAGAGACCCAATCTGAAAGTCAACAACTGCAATGACAACGGGTGGATAAATAAACAAAGATGGGAAGAAACCAGTGCAAAAAGGATGAAAACACCAGAAACCAGAACACCTCTCCTCCTACAAGGGATCACAATTCCTCACCAGCAAGGGAACAAGGCTGGATGAAAAATGAGTGTGAAGAATTGACAGAATCAGGCTTCAGAAGGTGGGTAATAAGAAATTTCTATGAGCTAAAAGAACATGTTCTAACCCAATGCAAAGAAACTAAGAACCTTGAAAAAAGATTTGACGAAATGCTAATGAGAAAAAACAGTTAGAGAGGAATATAAGTGAATTGATGGAGCTGAAAAACACAACACGAGAACTTCGTGAAGCATACACAAGTTTCAACAGCTGAACTGACCAAGCAGAATAAAGGATATCAGAGGTCGAAGATCAACTCAATGAAATAAAACAAGAAGGCAAGATTAGAGATAAAAGGGTAAAAAGGAATGATCAATGTCTCCAGGAAATATGGGACTATGTGAAAAGACCTAATCTACATTTGATAGGTGTACCTGAATGTGACGGAGAGAATCAATCCAAGCTGGAAAATACTCTTCAGGATATTATCCAGGAAAACTTCCCTAACCTAGCAAGGCAGGCCAACATTCAAGTCCAGGAAATACAGAGAACACCACAAAGATATTCCTCAAGAAGAGAAACTCCAAGGCACATAATCATCAGGTTCACCAGGGTTGAAATGAAGGAGAAAATGCTAAGGGCATCTGAAGAGAAAGGTTGGGTTACCCACAAAGGGAAGCCCATCAGACTCACAGCAGATCTCTCAGCAGAAACCCCACAAGCCAGAAGAGAGTGGGGGCCAATATTTAACATCCTTAAAGAAAAGAACTTTCAACCCAGAATTTCATATATAGCCAAACTAAGCTTCATAAGTGAAGGAAAAATAAAATCCTTTACAAACAAGAAAGTACTCAGAGATTTCATCACCACCAGGCCTTCTTTACAAGAGCTCCTGAAAGAAGCACTAAACATAGAAAGGAACACCCAGTACCAGCCACTCCAAAAACATACCAAATGGTAAAGAGAATCAACACAATGAAGAAACTGCATCAACTAACGGGCAAAATGGCTAGCTAGCATCAAAATGGCAGGATCAAATTCACACATAACAATATTAACCCTAAATGTAAATGGGCTAAATGTCCTAGTCAAAAGACCCAGACTGACAAATTGGATAAAAAGCCAAAACTCATCAGTGTACTGTATCCAGGAAACCTACCTCACATGCAAGGATACACAAAGGCTTAAAATAAAGGGATGGAGGAAGATTTACCAAGCAAATGGAGAGCAAAAAAAAAAAAAGCAGGAGTTGCAATTCTCATCTCAGATAAAATAGATTTTAAAACAACAAAGATCAAAAGAGACAAAGAAGGACATTACATAATGGTAAAAGGATCAATGAAACAAGAAGAGCTAACGATCCTAAATATATACACACCCAATACAGGAGCACCCAGATACATAAGGCTAGTTCTTATTGACTAACAAAAAGACTTAGACTCCCACACAATAATAGTGGGAGACTTTAACACCCCATTGTCAATATTAGATCAATGAGACAGAAAATTAACAAAGATATCCAGGACTTGAACTCAGACCTGGATCAAGCAAACCTAATAGACATTTACAGAAATCTCCACCCCAAATCCACAGAATATACATTCTTCTCAGCACCACATCACACCTACTCTAAAATTAACCACATAATTGGGAGTAAATCACTCCTGAGCAAATGCAAAAGGACAGAAATCATAACAAAGTCTCTCAGACCACAGTGCAATCAAGTTAGAACTCAGAATTGAGAAACTAACTCAGAACCACACAGCTTCATGGAAACTGAAGAACTGGTTCTTGAATGTTGACCACATAAACAATGAAATGAAGGCAGAAATAAAGATGTTCTTCGAAACCAACAAGAATGAAGACACAACATACCAGAATCTCCGGGACACATTTAAAGCTGTGACTAGAGGAAAATATACAGCAATAAATGTCCACATGAGCAGTAAGGAAAGATCTAAAATCGACACCCAATCATCAAAATTGAAAGAGCTAGAGAAGCAAGACCAAAAAAACTCAAAACCTAGCAGAAGACAAGAAATAACTAAGATCAGAGCAGAACTGAAGGAGATAGAGACACAAAAAGCACTTCAAAAAAACAATAAATTCAGGAGCTGGTTTTTCGAAAAGATCAACAAAATAGACCACTAGCTAGATTAATAAAAAAGAAAAGAGAGAATAACCAAATTGATGCAATAAAAAACGATAAAGGGGATATCACCACAGATTCCACAGAAATACAAACCATCATCAGAGATTATTACAAACATCTCTATGCACATAAACTAGTAAACCTGGAAGAAATGGATAAATTCCTGGACACTTGCATCCTCCCAAGCCTAAACCGGGAAGAAGCCAAAATCCTGAATAGGCCAATAACAAGGTCTGAAGTTGAGGCAGCAATTAAGAGCCTACCACCCCCAAAAAGCCCAGGTCCAGACGGGTTCACAGTCGAATTCTACCAGACATATAAAGAGGAGCTGGTACCATTCCTTCTGAAACTATTCCAAACAATCTAAAAAGAGGGAATCCTTCCCAAATCATTTTATGAGACCAACATCATCCTGATACCAAAACCCGGCAGAGACTCAACAAGAAAAGAAAACTTCAGGCCAATATCCATGATGAACCTAGATGCAAAAACCTTCAATAAAATACTGGCAAACTGATTGCAACAGCACATCAAAAAGCTTATCCACCATGATCATGTAGGCTTCATCCAAGGGATGCAAGCCTTGTTCAACATATGCAAGTCTATAAATGTAAGTCATCACATAAACAGAACCAAAGACAAAAACCACATGATTATCTCAATTGATGCAGAGAAGGCCTTCAACAAAATTCAACAGCCCTTTATGATAAAAACCCTCAATAAACTAGGTATTGATGGAACGTATCTCAAAATAATAAAAGCTATTTATGACAAACCAACAGCCACTATCACACTAAATGGGAAAAAAATGGAAGCATTCCCTTTGAAACCTGGCACTAGACAAGGATGCCCTATCTCACCACTCCTATTGAATATAGCATTGGAAGTTCTAGCCAGGGCAATCAGGCAAGAAAAAGAAATAAAGGGTATTCAAATAGAAAAGGAGGAACTCAAATTGTCTCTATTTGCAGACAACATGATTGTATATCTAGAAGATCCCATCATCTTAGCCAAAAATCTCCTGAAACTTATAAGCAACTTCAGCAAAGTCTCAGGATACAAAATCAATGTGCAAAAATCACAAGCATTCCTATACACCAATAACAGACGTAAAGAGAGCCACATCAAGAACAAACTGCCATTCACAAGTGCTACAAAGAGAATAAAATACCTGGGAATACAACTACCAAAGGATGTAAAGGACCTCTTCAAGGAGAACTACAAACCACTGCTCAATGAAATGAGAGAGGACACAAACAGATGGAGAAACTTTCCATGTTCATTCTTAGGAAGAATCAATATTGTGAAAATGGCCATACTGCCCAAAGTAATTTACATATTCAACGCTATCCCCATCAAGCTACCAATGACCTTCTTCACAGAACTGGAAAAAACCACCTTAAACTTCATATGGAACCAGAAGAGAGCCTGCATACCCAAGTCAATTCTAAGCAAAAACAAACAAACAAACAAACAAACAAACAAACAAAAAGCAGGAGGCGTCGCACTCTCAGACTTCAAACTCTACTAAAAGGCTACAGTAATCAAAACAGCATGGTACTGGTACCAAAACAGAGATATAGACTAATGGAACAGAACAGAGGCATTGGAGGCAACACCACACATCTACAACCATTCGCTCTTTGACAAACCTGACAAAAACAAGCAAGGGGGAAAGGAGTTCCTGTTTAACAAATGGTGTTGGAAAAACTGGCTAGTCATATGCATAAAGCAGAAACTGGACCCCTTCCTGACACCTTACACTAAAATTAACTCCAGATGGATTAAAGACTTAAACATAAGACCTAACACCATAAAAACCCTAGAAGAAAATCTCGGCAAAACCATATAGGACATAGGCGTAGGCTAGGACTTCCTGACCAAAACACCAAAAGCATTGGCAACAAAAGCCAAAATAGACAAATGGGACCTAATCAAACTCCACAGCTTCTGAACAGCAAAAGAAACAGTCATTAGAGTGCATTGGCAACCAACAGAATGGGAAAAAAATTTTGCAATCTACCCATCTGATAAAGGGCTGATATTCAGAATCTACAAAGAACTAAAACAGATTTACAAGAAAAAAACTAACAAGCCCATTCAAAAGTGGGCAAAGGATATGAACAGACACTTTACAAAAGAAGACGTACATGAGGCCAACAAGCATATGAAAAAATGCTCATTATCACTGGTCATTAGTGAAATGCAAATCAAAACTACATTGAGATACCACCTCATCCCAGTTAGAATGGTGATCATTAAAAAATCTGGAGACAACAGATGCTGGAGAGGATGTGGAGAAATAGGAATACTTTTACATTGTTGGTGGGAGTGTAAATTAGTTCAACCATTGTGGAAGACAGTGTGGCGATTCCTCAAGGACCTAGAAATAGAAATTCCATTTGACCCAGCAATCCCATTACTGGATATATATCCAAAGGATTATAAATCGTTCTACTGTAAGGACACATGCACACGAATGTTCATTGCAGCACTGTTTACAATAGCAAAGACCTGGAACCAACCCAAATGCCCATCGATGATAGACTGGACAGGGAAAATGTGACACATATACACCATGGAATACTATGCAGCCATCAAAAATGATGAGTTTGGGTCCTTTGTAGGTACATGGATGAACCTGGAAACCATCATTCTCAGCAAACTGACACAAGAACAGAAGATCAAACACTCCATGTTCTCACTCATAGGTGTGTGTTGAACAGTGAGAACACATGGACACAGGGAGGGAGGCATCACACACTCTGGTTCCCTGGGGGGAAATAGGGGAGGGACAGCAGTGGGTGGGGAGTTGAGGAGGGATAGCATGGGGAGAAATGCCAGATATAGGTGATGGGGTGGAAGGCAGCACATCACACTGCCATGTGTGTACCTATGCAACAATCTTGCGTGTTCTTCACATGTACCACAAAACCCAAAATGCAATTAAAAAAATTGAAAAAATATTGGAAAGAAACAAAAAAAAATATAGGACCCCCAGTTAAAGTTCAAAGTTTGAAATTCACATTAACAACGTGTATTTGTTTTCCTTTTTCCTTCAATTTTAATGTACGAGTTTCCCATGCAATATTGATATACACTTATACTAAAGATCACATTCATTGTTTATGTAAAATTCAAGTTTAATAGGATATTGTGTATTTTATTAGACATCTACATTCATTTTTTTTCTGATGATTATCCAACATTTTTTGTATTTTATTATTGACAACTTCATGATTCTGAAAACGTTATCTGGAAGAATTCTTAGAGGCTTGAGTTGACAGCCAATTGTTGCAGAGAGAATCTGCATTGACTTCTCCCATTTGTCTGTGGGCACCAAAAAATCCAGGACTACTTTTTTAAAAAACGTCAACCCTAAATTTTATATTTGGATTTCTTATACTTTGAGTCTTCTTTTCCCATTTACTTCTTTTAAATGCTTCACTAAAGAGACTTATCAATTTGCATGGCCCTAGCCAATGCTCAGTTAGATGTTTTAGAGTATTTCACCTCAAAAACAATACATTTAAATGTAAACTGTTCTTCTCCTTTCATTCTTGTAGCCTGCTTCCTCCTTTCTGAGCACAGTTTCCAGTTCACACTCAACTCTCATCTCAAGTCTCCCAAACTTGGGGATTTCTGAGTTCCCAGAAGAGAGAAGCTGATTGGTCCACTCAGTGCTGATGATCTATCCCTGGTCCAGTCACCTTGGCTAGACATTTGGGATTATAAAAATTAATGTACACTCAGAAGAGTTATGAAAACAGACTTTTTGATAAAGAAAGACAGTTAACAAACAAGTAGAGTTATATATCTGCCACATTAAAGAAAAATTTCCAACAATTTTTCTAAAACCCTGTTGCCAAATCCAACAGTCATTTTTCAATGACCCATTATTTGATGTATTAGCAGTATTGGACACTTTACCACTCCTTCCTCCTGGAATCTTTTACTTATTTATTGTTAAATTGGTGCCTAGAAAACCAAGCTCTACTGCTTTTCCTCTGAATCTATTGACTATTTCTTCACAGCCTCCTTTGCAATGTTCCTTTTCTCTTGATCTCTAATAACTGAGATATTCACAGGCCCAGCCAGTTCTTGGACATCGTCTCTTGTTCAACTATAATCACTCCTTGATAATGTTATTCAAACCAGAGGCTTTAAATGACATCCACGTGAGAGGATACTCAGCGTTTTGTCTCCAGTTTACCCCTCTCATTCAAACTTCATGTTAACATATCCAGCTGCCCATTTGACATCTCACTTGTATATGAAATAATAATTGTAAATTTCAAACATCCAAAACTGAGTTCATGATATTTTATACTCCTAAACCCGTTTTTCCTGCAGTCTTCCCCATTTCAGCTATGGGTAAATACATTTTTCCAGTTGCTCAGTTCAAAAGTCATGGTGTTATTTACTCTTTGCTCTTAAACACTCCATACCTACCTGTCGTCAAATCCTGTTTGCTCTCCTTCAAATACGCCCAGAACCTTATCACTTCTCACCTTCTCTCCTGCCACTGCTTTAGCCTGTCATCTCTTTCCTGGATTATTGCAATCGTCTGCTTCTATTATTGTTCCTCTTTGGAATCCTAAATACATAACAGCCACGAGGAACTCTCCTCTGCTTTAAAACCTCCAGTGCCTTCTCCCTAAGAAAAATTAAAAAGTCCAAGTCCACCCTATGCTGGGCTGAGATTGTCATGGCCAAGCACATGTAACCTGCAGGCTCAGCTCCCTTCCTGCCTTTTGCTCACTCTTTCGAGCTACACCAGCTTTCTCACATTTCCTGGAACCCATCAGACCAGCCTGTACTTCAGGGGCTCTGTGCATCTTGTTTTTTGCAATGTCTTTGCAAAAAAGTAACTTAGCCAGGGTTTCTGGAATAGAAGAATAGCTGCTCCCATTCTCCGGTATGCAAAATAAGACCATTTGTAGGCACTCATGGTCCAGGTTTTGCTATCTTTTTTTAATGCCTGCACTCTGATTTGAACTGTCAACTCCAGCGTCATCCTGTCTTTCCAATGTCTCTTTTGCCACTCTCCCCAAATATCTGCACGACTCACTGCTCTAGACCTTTACCCAAATTTCGCATTCTCAATGAGGCTTTCCATGGCGAACCTACATAAAATTTCTTTTTTTTAATTTGAGACAGAATCTTGCTCTGTCACCCAGGCTGGAGTGCAGTGGCATGATCTCTGCTCACTGCAGCCTCTGCCTCCTGGGTTCAAGTAATTCTACTGCCTCAGCCTCCCAAGTAGCTGGGATTACAGGCAAGCACCACCACGCCTGGTTAATTTTTGTATATTTAGTAGAGATGGGGTTTCACCATGCTGTCCAGGCTGGTCTCAAACTCCTGGCCTCAGGTGATCCACCCATCTCGGCCTCCCAAAGTGCTGGGATTACAGGCATGAGCCACCACGCCTGGCCGTAAAATTTCACACCACTGAACATTTCCTATTTTCTGGTTCCTACTTTATTTTAGCATCTACTCTCTGCCATGCATTTTCTGTACTGCTTTATGTTTTGTGCTATGCAACTTTCCCACTAGAAGGCACACTCTTTGAAGGAAGGATGTTTTGTCTCCTTTACTATCTGCTATTTTAAATTATTAGAACAGAGCATAATACATGGACAGTGATTGATAAGTATTTGTTACATTACTAAAATAAATTATTAATAGATCATTTTGATTCCCACAATATAATAGGTAAGTACTGTTCTCAATTATTCGGTGAGACTCAAAGTTCAGAGATTGTCATGACTTGCTTACTCTGATAACAGCATACCTGGCATAGAAACTCAGACTTTATAACTTTGAAAGCTCTAGCCTTTTACATTTTTTCTCCAGAAAAGGCCAAGGATCATACCTTAAACTTATTAGATGTTCACTAAGTTCTGGTTGAGGATAAGAGTTTAGGTATCTGTATTTTCATTTTTAATTATTTTAAGCTTTCTTCATATCTCATTTATTTCACTTAAATGTTGGTGTCTTCCCTGAGAAAGAGACAATAATTTAATTGCTATTTGGTTTCCATTCCAAATTATGTGTTCTTTTCCAAGTAAGAAAGATAAATACCTTTCCCCTGCCATTCTCTGAAATTTGCACCAAGAAGTCAATACAAGATTTATTTGAGGTGCCTTGACCTTGGTGTGGCCATCATAAACAGGTTTTGCATTTCTGATTTCCCCCAAATCTTTAGTGACTGATTTCTGCAAGAAGTGCCAAATCTCTGTGCCTTCTTCTGTGTAACAAGAGTTAGATTGCTTTATCAAACATTTGAGTTACTGAGTAAAGTCTTTCTTTCCTCCATTTATTTAATGTCATCTTCTTCCACCTTTGCAGGTTTCTGTGAATGGATTTTCCACAACTATCAAGCATTGGGAAGCCAAGAAGCCTGGTCCATGATTGATTAGGACCGTCGCCATATATAAGCCTGAAAATTTGTTCCCCTGACAAGATAAGCACAGACAAGAGACTCTATCAGTGTCAGCAGCTGCCTCATGTTAAGACGTGCATTTTGGGCAGCAGTTCTAAAAATGGCTAACTGGCTTTAGCAGAAAGAATGCCTCATGTGTTCTCCTAGAGCAGGGGGTGCACCCTTGATGAAAGCCGAGTGACTTTTTAGATAAGAGTGCTATGTCTGATTGTTATTAAAATGTCACCCTTGGTAATGACATTGCATGGCTCTTTCATCAGAACGAGGTGTTAGTGCCTGCCACCCACACGGCCAGTTGGAATCCAGACATCTATTGATGAGGGTGCTGTGACATTGGGGCTACAGGCTTTGAGACAGATGGCCCATTCACTAGATGCACACACTTCCTTTGCTGCTGCAAAAAGAATGGCCTCAGAAAGGTATTCTGTTATTTGATTCATGAGTCTTGGGGATAAGACAGGCTTGTAGATGCACTGTCATGCAGTAGTTTCTATCATGTTTCTGAAGTTAAAAGTAATTATTTAAAAAATCTGATATTTATTAAATGTTCAGCTATTTGAATAAGAGGATTTGCTATGAAAAGAAGTCATGATGATCATGCAAATAACATCAATTCCTATTGCATGTTAAAGACTAGGAAGATCAAAAAGATTTTCAGCAAATGTTTTTATAACTAACAAAAATATCAGCTCATTATGGCCTGAATCAGGAAAAATTCCCCATTCCCCATTATACTTCTTACCACTTCCTCTTCTCCTCGTTGAGGGGGATGGTTAAAGATATCTAAAAACCATTAAAAGATGAACCTTATTTTCCCTTATAAAGAAATGCCTCTTTTTAAAACATTTTTGTTCTCTCGATCATGGAGTTCTTTAAGAGCACAAATTATTCTCCCATATCACTTGAATGGAGAGAGAAATACTGCCCTGAGTGCTTAAAGTGTCTTCTTTTACTAGGACTGAGTGTGCTTTTCCACTGGGCATTGTGCCTAGCTCATTGTAAGTATTTATTCATCTTTTTTTTTTAATTGAAGGTTTTATTCTAGGCCCTTCAGAGATAATGGGACCACGTGTTCTTTTATCAAAATGATTCTGCCTCTTAAGTAACTTAGCTAGGGTTTCTGAAGTAGAAGTAATAGATGCTTCCATTCTCTGGCATGCAAAATGAGACCATTTCTAGGCAGTCACAGTCCAGGTTCCTCTATCTTTTATAAACACCTGCACTCTGATTTGAAATGTCAACTCCAATGTCATACCCTAGAAACTTCAGAATCACTCCCTCTATGCTTTCTTAAAAATGCAGCTAATGCAATTTTCTTTCTCTGGTGAGGGATCTTTAGAAACACAGAGGCAAATAACAAGTGACTTGAGTTGACAAATCATTGCAATGGAAAGCTTAGAGAATTTCTAACATAAACTTTTAGATTTCTTTTATAAACACGTCAGGGGATGTGCCACGAGCTGGAGCTGTCGGGCTGGCTGCTTAACCTTCTTGAGTCTCAGATTTATGCTCTGTGAACTCAGATTAATAGTATTTATCCTACCTCACATAGTTATGAATATTAATGCCTACCATTTATTTGCTGTTGGGGAATCTACAATAATGAAAATTCAGTGACCAAAATGACCAGACAAGAAATCAATTCTTGGGCTGAACAATTAGTATTAAGCTTGTTCTTATCACTTTGCCTTTGTGCAGCATAGCTGGACATGGCTCCTTTTCTATATTCTTTTAAAATTCAAAATAATAAAGGAGGCTTTCTGTGGTGAGATTAGCATTCTGTTTATGTGCCGTGACTGTTTGCTGCAGTTTATTTTGCCTTCTTTGGAAAACAAATAATGAACTAATTTGTTACTTAGTAGTGACAGATGAACTGGCAGGTGTATCAAGCAGTAAACCATGGTGCCCTGCACATTTACATATAGAAACACTATGCTAGGAATCAGTAAGACTCAAGCCTCAAATGCAGGTCTCACTGGAATATAACTGACAGTATGAGACACCTATTAAACAATGTGTGACGTACAGTTACTCCAGGGGGAAGCTGAAGGATAAGATGCTTCCAGAATCTTGCTGACAGTGAACACAGACTGAACTGGGAAGTGAGTGATGGGCACAAGGGCAAAGAGCGTGTTGAGCAGGCAGATGCTGGGAGGATTGGGTGGCTTTGGCTCCCGGGGAGTCGCTGGAGTTCTTCCCCTTGAGAAATTTTATGATAGAAGGCACCCTTGGACCTCCTAAAATTAGGGACCAAAAGTGCTATTGAATTGATTTGGAGAGAACATGTGGAGCTTATTTTCAGCTCTTAGTGTATTCATGTGGGTAACCTCATGAGAAGAAAGAGAAGGTGGATCATTTCAATGCATCCAGAGAGGAATGCCCTCTTCCTTCACCCGTCACCCCCCGCTCTCCTCCAACTTGGTTTCTTACCAGTTGGTGATTCCTCCTTATTTTCCTCGCACATCTGTTACATCTGCCCTCATCTCACGAATATTGCTGGCACTGAGGCATTTTCTACCTGTGATACATGGCCCTGGGTCATTGCGATGGCCTCCCCACCTTCAATTTGGCCTCATGTACTTCAAGCACACCCCTGATTTGAGGCACTTAACTTGTTCCAAAGCCCTTAGTAGGTCTCCATTCAAGTAAAGAATATGTAGTCCAGAGGCCAGGTGCAGTGGCTCAGACCTGTAATCCCAGGACTTTGGGAGGCTGAGGCAGGAGATTCACTTGAGCCCAGGAGTTGCAGACCAGCCTGGGCAACATAACAAGACCCAATCTCTAGAAAACATTTTAAAAATCAGTCAGGCCTGGTGGCACACACCTGTGGTCTCAGCTACCTGGGAGGCTGTGGTGGAAGGATAGCTTGAGTTTAGGAGGTTGAGACTGAAGTAAGCTATAGTTACACCACTGTACTCCAACCTGGCTGACAGAGTGAACCCAGTGTCAAAAGAAACACAGAAAAAAAGAAAAGAACAAGAAGAAGGAGGAGGAGGAAGAGATAATAATAATAATAAGAAGAAGAAGAAGCAGCAGCGATCCAGACTCTAATTTCACTTGATCTTAGCCAAAAGGCCAAGAAGAAATACACTCTGCTTTCACATTCCCAACTCTCAATGACCTGGGCCTGTCTCCTTGTCTAAATCTTATTTTCATTCCCCTTAGAGGGGCTCTTTGTGCCACATGAGTGGAGCCATTTCTTGTTCCTTGTTTTGGTTCCTCATTCTGCACACTCCTAGGTGTGTGTGGCATGTACTGTGAGCTTCTGTTACAGTTTATTTTAAATTATTTGGAAATTAAGAGAAAGATCTCTTCCATGATTGTATTAATTCAATCCACTCTAACTCACTGGCTTTTCCTGGAGGTTCCCCCGGACTTTCCACCTAATATCTCTCCCCCAGTCCTCAGACCCAACGTCAGTGCTGCCTCTTCTCTTCTATCCTCCTCTGCCCAAAATGAAAGCAGCCCTCCTTCTCCAAATCCCCATCATAGTTTAACTGCAGGTTTTTAAGGCAAAACATAATTTTACCATATATTTTAGAATTGTATCCACTTGCCATATTTCCTTTCAGAGAATAAACTCTTGGTGGTCAAGGTCCATCTCTAATTTATTTTGTGTTCCTCTTTCAGTTAATTACATATGGTTGGCACTAGCTAAATATTTGTTGAATAAAAGTGTTGCCATTTTGCTTTTCCATGTTCTGATTAGGAAATCCCAGAATGCATGCGTATATGCAGTTCATTTTCACAAAGCTCTGTGCTTTTAAATTCTGACCTGAAACAGAAGTTGAGATGATGATGTTATAGAATATTCATATACTTATGTTATCATATCTTAGACCCAAAAGGTTCCTTAAATGGCTTAGCTGACTAAATGGATTGTCTTTGTTTTAAGGATCATTTAAATATAATCTTCCTCCCCTCAAATTATTTCAATCACTGTGAGCTTTTGCTGACCTACTTTTGAACTAGTGGAGGAAACCTTTTGAGAGCCAACGTTTGTTACTGCAGATGAGATAATAGTGTTGTCATAGTTATAGGCTACTGTAGGTCATTTCCCCCACAAAATCCAAATGAAGAAAGAAGATTCAAGTTGTTTCACACATTTGCTCTTGAGGTTCAAGAGGTCTCCCTCATAAATAACACACATAACATACCTCTTTTATGTCTGCATTCTGAACTGACAAAGGAATAAAACCCAGAAATTAGGCAGTTGGGAGAACAGAATATTCCTTTTATTATTAATGAATCAGTGATGGAGAAGGGGATCCCATGCATGGACAAGTGGTATTCAGGTATCAGAATCACTGACTGAGACGAATTGATTACCTACTCACCAAAAGTGTTGGTCCCAGGCAGGTGTCTACCAACAAGGTTGGCACATGGGTTCCAAAACACTTGGCCTGGAAAAACCAAGAAGGGACCTTGTCTGTTGTGGGCTAGCAGCTACGCTCGGAAGGGAGAGGGGCATGGCTGGCTGATTCACCTCATCTGTCTTCCCAAACTGAGCAGTCAGATGAATCATACCTCCTCTACCGGCTGAGGCTGGAGTGGAGAGTTGGGGTTGATTAGTGACCACAAGTGTCCCCCATATGAAAGGCTGTCCACATGGACAGAATTAGGAACCAACTATCCCATCCCCCAATGCTTGCTCCATACATGACTATGGTAGAGTACATAGAACAAAGGTATTTTGGCGTCTCTCTTTCTATGAAGAAGACACGCATTTGAGTCCACTTCACAACCACTGGTGATGTGACTTTAACAAATCAATACACCTCTTAATCTTAATTTCATCAAGTAAAAATGAGAATAAAATAACATTAATAAGAATGAGAAAATAATATTTATAAAAGCACTTTCTAAATGATAAAAATTCTACAAAAAAAAGATTAATATAACATTTATGTATGTTCTATTGATTTCTTTGGTAATTAATATTATGAAATAAAAAAAAGTTGGCATGGACTCTATCTTGTACTTTTGAGAATATTTGGAATAAAAACTAGGCTCTCATCTATTTTAATAAGACAGGGGAAATCAGAAAACCAAATATATTAATCAGAGCTGCAAATGCAAATAGATAAATTACTCTATGAAAAGCTAAAAACTGTCAAATTACAAGGAAACAAAGTCCAGAAATACGTTACTTTAAAGAGACAAACCTAAAGGACTGGAAAACACAATTTAAAAACCTGACTAAGAAAGAAGTACATAATAACCAAACGTTATAATTTTCAAATATAATATAAAAACTGAAAGTTGATGCCTACGAAAATTCATAACATTCTTAGGATTTTATGGATTAAAAAGTGGACAAGTGTGAAAGTATTTGTAAAACAAAAATTCCAATCTAGAATGTATGTACAGATGCCCAAACATTTGTGATATTTCACAAATGGCTATGATTTAGCACAACCAAGAAGAAAAATGTGCTCTTTTCAAATGCCTATCCAGTGATATTCTTATAATCTGAGAGCTTATCTTTTTACATAATAATATATTTAAATGAAAGCATTTTTTTGTTAAACCTTCAGAGAAAAGCAGATGTTATTATATTTGTTTTCATGGTTGTCAGGACATTTCCTTCATAGAAGTTTATGGATGTTCTGGTATTTATTCACCAGAGCTTTGTGATTTAAAGCAATGACAATCATTTCTTTTGCTACAATCTGAAATGTGGACAGGGCTCAGCAGGAACGGTTCTTCTCAGTTTCATGTCATAGAATTTATTTTCTCATTCAAATGGCGGACAAGTTCATGCTGGAGTTTGGCTGGAATTTCAACTGAGATTCTTGGCAGGGGTCTTGTTTTTTCTCCAGATAAATTTCCCTGTATAGCTGCTTATGCTTTCTCATGGCATGGCAACTGGGTTACACAGCAAATGTCCCAAAGGAGAGAAGTAGAGGTTACCATTCCCTTAACATCTGGGCTTGAAAACTGGCACAACCTGTCTTTCACTGTTCTCTATTAGGCAGGCATCAGGAAGCTTATGCAAAAGCCAAGGGGGCAGAAAATAGACCCACACTTTTAAAAGAATCAAAAAATCAGCAGCTACTTTTAATCTGTCCCAGTAGCATTATGTATTTGTTTCTTTTGTTTGTTTGTTTTTTTAATATTTCATTCTTTCCTACCAGTGTAAAAGCTCACTGAGTGAAAGAACAGCATCTTATTTCTGTATAAAAATCACTGTGATATAATAAGACCATGTAAATACAATTATGATTCAACTGAATGAAAATTACAACAAAATCTTTATGCTTTATTTTATACTTACAATAAATAGAGCAGATATCATGATATCACAGCACAATTTGGTCTGAACAATGTCAGCCATTAAAATGCCCAGCTCAATGCCTAGTTCACAGATGAATGTGACAAGTGATTAAGATAAGAGTAAATGTAATTCAAGCTCATGGCCACATTACCTTGCATCTTTTTTGGAAGCTTCCTCCACCATAAGATGTTTAAGGAAGACTTTTCTACTAGAAAACAAATAAACTAATTTATGTCGCTGAATAACCCTAAAAGTTGACATTACAAGGAGCTGTAGTTTAAAAATGAGGATGAGGGTGCACTTCTTTAGAATATATTTCTTTTTTTAAGAAAAGAAAATGCTAGTGTATTTCCACCAAGACTGTATAGTACTTGTAGGGTTTATTACCTCTTATCTAATCCAGAAAATAAGATCCATTCTCCTCTGCCTCATGGAAATGGTGTATGTTGTAGTTATTTGGAGGTTTAAAAGTAAAACCTTGCAATTTGCTTATTGTATACTTTTAGGTCATCTCATTCTGTTTAGCATTTTCTGTTCTGCATTTAACGTGGTTTTTTTTTTTGTTTGTTTGTTTGTTTGTTTTCTTTCTTTCCATGTTTGCCGTTGTGTTATAAACTATATTGTATCCCTCAATAATAAAAACATCATGTGGAAATTCTTACCCCCAATACCTCAGAATAGTGATGGACTGAATGTCTGTATTACCCCCAAGTTCATATGTTGAAATCCTAATCCCCAATGTTGTGGTAACTAGGTAATGAGGGTGAATTCCTCTTGAATGGGGTTAGTGCTGTATAATAAGAGACACAAGAGAGATGATTTTTCTCTCTGCCATGTGAGGCCACAACCAGAAGATGGCCATCTGCAGATCAGAAAGAGACTCTCACCAGACACCCATCTGCTGGTGCCTTGATCTTGGACTTCTTGCCTCCAGAACTTTGAGGCACAGCCTGTGGTATTCTGTATTAGCAGCCAGATCTGACTAAAACTGAATGTGACTGTCTTGGGAGATAGTCTTTAAAAAGGTAGCTAAGTGGAAATGAGGTCACTAGCGCGGGTCAAATAGAGTATGACTGGTATCTTTATAAAAAGAGGAAATTTGGATACAGGTACAGAGGAAAGATTAGGTGAGGACGCAGGGACAACACAGCCATCCACAAAGCCAAGGAGAGAGGCCAGGAACAGATCTTTTCCTCACAGCCTCAGAAGGAGCCAAGCCTGCCAACATCTTCATCTTGGACTTCCAGCCTGCAGAAATATATTTCTGTCATGTATGCCACCCAGTCTTTAGTATTTTGTTATAGCAGCACTTGCATGCAATGTATGCTCTTTATAGTTAGATGCAATCAACATAAAAACATTCCTCATGACATAAGCAGAACTTGATTGTATTTTCCTAGTAACTTGGTTCTTCAGCTTATTCCCCAAAGGCCTCTGAAGGAGAAGGAATGAACACTAAGAAACATATTTGTTTCTAGTTTTGCAAATTAATGAACCTGGGTTTTTCTTTAATGACTATTTTCAGTGTCACTGTTCATGTCAAATTGTGACAGCATTTTGAAGTATGATTCTACGAATGTCCAAGTTTTTGGAATAAAGAAATCTGCAGCTGCTCTATTCAACATTCACAGAACTTCTGACTCTAGTCTAGCAGTTGACACACCTGGGCCAATAACAGAACATTATTTATTGTCCCTTTAACATGAAAGAGACAATTCTTGGCCAGCTGTAGTCTAGTAATGCTGATCTGTTACAGGCTGTGCAAAGCAATGAATGCTGCCTCAGCAGACTCAGCTGGGTGGTGGAGGGTGGAATGCAATCTCAGGTTCACTGCCTTTCTGGGTCTGAAAATGTTCAGTTTGTTTTTGTTGAGAAACAAACCACCCCAAGACATAGTAGTTTGACAAATATGCATCTTTTTAGCTTACAGTTCTGGGTAACACTCGGTTTAATGGTTTTTCTAGCTTGGGTAAAGCTCCTTTATACATCTAAGGTCAACTCCCAGGCTAATTGTGGGAAGGCAGAGGTCATCTTCAACTGGGACCTGGCCCCTATCCTCAGCACGCCAGTGCAGGCTATTCACACAGCGGAGGGGGGCTTCTGAGAGAGGAAGTGGGATGTGCACACCTCTTGGGACTTGTCTCAGAACTGATGCAAGGTCATATCTACTGTATTCTATTGGCCAAAGGGAGGGACAGAGCCAGACCAGATTCATGAAATGGGAAAAGAGCTTCCTCTTCTGGTTGGGGAAGGGGTAGAGATGCTGCAGTCACATAAGAATCACATTATAAAGGCAGTCATGGGAAGTAAAGTGTTCTGGCCATTTGTGCAATCTACTACATTATCTGGACTGTAGGGATAGTTTATTACTATTCTTAGGATTTTAAGAAGTAAGATACTTTTTTTTTTTTAGAAAGAAATTGTTCACATGCTACAGAGTTACAGTTACAATGGCCCTTTTGGGCAGTCACTTACCTCAGAAATGGATGTTATGACTACATGTTATTTTCATTTTTTGGATGGCCCAGCCCATGTTTCTAGCTTCTTGAGTTAATAATAGGTGGAGCTAACATTGATTGAGTGCTATGTGCCAGGCACGAAGTGTTTTCAATATCAGCTCATTTTAAACAGTCACTCTCCGAGGTGCTGCAGCATGGGCTCAGAGAGGCCAGCTCTAGGGCACCCTGCTGCCACCAGGTGGGCTCCTCCTGCTGTGCCCCTACCATCTGACCAATCCCTCTTGGAGAGATATGTAAGAATATTCATTAAGACTCTGTGCTTTTATCAGCCTTACTGCCTCACAAAACTGGCTTTATTTTGATTGTCAGCTTCCCCTGGACAAAGTATCAAAAGCTCACTTTTAAATATTCCATTCTTTCTTGGCATTGGCTGTCTGTTTTTGATACAGTTGACTTTTAGCATGTTGGGTGGAGCTTCAGATTCAGCTGTATATTTTTCATTTTCCTCCTTATCTATGGCAGAATATTATACTCCCAAAGCAGTGAGAATAATAACACCTTCGCTACTCTGCATTGATTAGGAATTCAGTTTCCTGTGTGAGGCAGATCACCATGGTTAGACCACACTTTCTTTCATCTCCAGTGTAGCAGGAATAATTACCAGCACACCTACAGAGAGTCGACTTTTAAAAGGTGATTCTGATTTATAAAGCAGGATGTTAATTCATGTTCCTGCGTGATGGCTACAAAACTGTGGAGGACATTCTGGAACTCACCGGAATCTCAAGTGGCTGGAAATGGCAGGAAGTGGAGACACACTGAGAAGAAACAAGAACAAAAACAAAACACACACAAAAAAACGAAAAACAAAGAAACATAAAGGTAGCCATAACGCTGTCTGTACCTTATATCAAATTTTTCATAACAATTTATGTTTGAGTAACAGTTGGTAGTACACGAGAACCTCATCTATCTGATCTATTTTTATATCACAACACCCACATGGGGCAGATATTAAGGCCCATTTGAGCAATAAGAAAACTAATACCAGATAGGCTACATGCCTCTCTGCCATCCCAGAATGAATATGCAAAACGACTGGATAGTGGTTAGGGCAAAGGAACTGGAGTTATCCTGCTGATGTTCCCCTTTGATATTTGTCACATAGAAGCTGTGTAAAGTTGAATGACTTATTTATAGTACTTTACTGACAAAGCTGCTCTGAGGAGTAAATGAGTTGCCATATCATAAAACACTTAGAATATTACATGGAATGTGGTTAATACAATGAAAGTGTTAGCTCTCATGATAACTCTCCCTAAATGATATTCTGTCCTTCCCTGATTCAGATCCTATGTAATTTGCACAAATACATTTATTCAAAACAAAAGGTAATCGTGATTAATTTTTGAACAATTCATCAAGGATCTCCCACAAGAAAATGACTCACAACATGAAATAACTAATCGAGGACGTACGGATATCTTTTGTTTGACCATGTATATTTAAAAAAAAAAAAGTCAACTTTTTAAGCACTCATAGATTTCACACAAAATGTATATATGAGTTTCTCTGAATAAAAACGGTACGAGCTAATAACACAAAGACACATTCGGTTGAACTGAATTGCAGCTTCCCATCTCCCACATCTTTTCAAGGAAAGGCCTGGTCCTCTGATGGTACACCCTGACCCTCCACTCCATTTTTTTTTTTAAATTGGTGGCCCACTTTATCCACACTGATGTTACCTGCTTGGTCCCTGAAACAATTTGAGTGTGTAACCTTTTCTTTAGAAAATAGAAGACCCAGAAACAACATTTTGAGGGTGACTATCTAGAGAAAGGGGAAAGCAATCATAAAACATAAACCATGGTCTTCACGAAGAGGCAACAATACGGAACCTTTGACTTCACTTCCTTTCTAGACTTTTAAACTATACCTTGATTTCTACAGAATTAAATTCGTTTGTAAATTTCTGACCTAATTTCATTGTGGCTCTCATCATTGTTTCTTCTTCCAAGAGTAATGACAGAGAACAGTGTTATAGGAACAGAATCATAAGTAAAATAGCCAACTACATGTACTCTCCCGAGATCTCTCTCTCCACACTGCACAGTTGTCTGTGACATTTGTTGTCAGCTGCTGCACTGGAGACCCAGATGGTAAAGAACTGAAAACTTTTCCCTTGGCTTTTCTGTCAGGCTTGTGGCCTCCAATGGCAAAGCTTTTTCCTGCTTCAATAATATCAAGTTCATGGAAACTCCACCCAATTGCTACTTTTATCATTGTTTTGTGTTATTATTACTTTTTTGGAGTTGTTGCTGTTTGTAAGGCTTTCTATATAAATTAGATATCTGGCAGGTAGTTGGCTGTGATGACCCATGATGTATGCAAGATGAAAACAATTTCCATAGAGGTTCATGGCTTTGTTTTCCTTCTTATCTAAATAGAAGTTTGGGAACCATCCTCTAAATGCCATGCAGGTAAGTCTACTACAGGCAGAAGAATTCACTGATAATGTATATGACAGAATCTGTCACATTTAATTATTTCTCAAGAGAAGAACTTTCTAATAACCCAATTTTCTAATAACCTGCTTGACATGACATTTACACGTGGATGCATCACCTTCAACCACACCTGACTTTTCAGAATATAACACCTTGCCTACTCATTGCTGCGGACATCCTGGCTTCTGTGATTCACAGAGTGGTCCAGCCATGCTCCTGGTCACCAAGTTTTTCCTCTGCTCTTTAGCACGTGGCTGAGTCCTGCAGGTTCAGGCTCTGAAAGAAATATATTACTTAGGCCCCAAAACTCAGGTTCTAGCTCAGGAGGTGTTTCCTCTCACATGAGTTGCAATGTGCAGCCTACCTTTATGTCCCAAATATCTTAGCTTTTAAATCTATCAGCTCATCTGCCAAGATGCCATCCTGAGGTAGGAAGTGATCTCAGTGGTCTCTTGTTGCGTGCAAAGTAAAACCAAGTCTTCTTACGATGACAGTCATGGATTCTTTGATGTGGGCCTATGTTATTTGTCCAGCTTCAGGCTCTACTTCTTTTTTTATTCATCATTTATCAGATGTTCACTGAACATGCACTATGTGTCAGGCACTGAGCTAGGTATTTGAGATAAACTTGTGAACAAAAAAGAGAAAAATCTCTTTCCTCATGTTGTTTATAGGTAGCAAACTATGGCTGCGTGCCACCTGTTTTGTAAAGTTTTACTGGACCCCAGCCATGCTCACCATTTACGTGTTCTCCAGAGTCTAGGCTGCCTTTTCACTATGGCTGTAGAGTTGAGTGGCTGCAATTGAGACCTCGTGGCCTGCAGAGGCTATAACACTACTATATGGCCCTTTACAGGAAAGGTTTGCAGACCCTGCCTTCAACGCATGTGGACAGGCTGAGCAGTATTCCCAGTGCTTTGGTTGTGTTCATATAATTCCCACAACCCAGAATTCCTATCTTCCTCCCAGCATACTAACATCTTATTCTTCCTATAAGGAGCATTTCAAAGTTCCTCTTCAAAGTCATTCTTGGTTTTCTGAATCCAAATTGCCTCTATCTCTTTACTCCCTGTTTTTCCATTTCTTTTGTCTTATAATGTCAGGAATTATTTGCTGGTCTACTACCCTTCTAAATATGTGGTTCTGGGATCAGGCACTGATATGGTTTGGCTCTGTGTCCCCACACAAATCTTACCTTGAATTGTAATAATCCTCACATGTCAAGGGTAGGACCAGGTGGTGGTAACTGAATCATAGGGGCAGTTTCCCCTGCTGTTCCCATAATAATGAGTGAGTCTCACGAGATATGATGGTTTTATAACCATTGGCATTTCCCCTGCTGGCCCTCATTCTCTCTGTTACTGCCTGGTGGAGTGCCTTCTGCCATGATTGCAAGTTTCCTGAGGCCTCTCCAGCCATGTAGAACTGTGATTCAATTAAACCTATTTTCTTTATAAATTACCTAATCTTGGGTATTTCCTCATAATAGCACGAGAACAGACTAATAAAGGGACCATATTGGACTCATTTTACATGTACCTTCTACCTCTAATAGAGAAGGCAGCAAACTCTACAGAAATCAAATGACAAAAGTTTTCTGAAAGAACCAAGAATTTTTCCGTTATCACCTGGCAGGTAATGTAATTATGTAACATTATATGTGCATATATAATGTTAAATCAAGTTTAGCCTACCTAAATCTGCCTCCTTATATATTTTAAGTTTGGCCTAAAAGTTCCTCAATACATTGTGAACTATAACCTAAATGGAGTTGTCTACAGACTGTAGCTTACTCTTACGTTAATCACTGAGTTTTGGCTCATCAAAGGTGGTCAACAGTTGAAACCATGTTGAAATAAGGCAAACTCCAACCCGTAAGCAATCTGGCTATTTCTGTACCTCACTTCTGTTTTCTGCATGTCACTTTGCCTTTTCTGTCTATAAATCTTCTACTGCATGGCTACGCTGGAGTCTCTGAGCCTACTCTGGGTTGGGAGACTGCCTGGTTTGCTCTTTGTTCAATTAAACTCTTTAACATTTAATTCACCTAGTTATATATTATATATATTCATAATAATATATAATTCACTATGTATATATACATATATATATATATATATGTATGTATTTTGCACACTCTATCTCTCTGGGCTAAAAATTGTCCCTCAGTGTGATAGCATGATGTCCTTCAGCATGGATCGTCCTGTTCTCTCACCCAGCAGAGTGATCAACGGACCCTTTCATTTCCCCCAACTGGACTGTTACAGAAAAACCTCTATCATTTTGGGTTACTATTTATTATTATTTTTTTAAACAATTGACCCAAGAATGACCCAATTTATTCTTTTATGTCTTACTTGTTAGATAAGCAAAATTAGACCTTGGGTTCCTGAAGATAGAAACGCTGGTCAAATTAGTACAGCAGATGTGTTCTTAGTCAGGGCACCTCCTTGGCTCTTAGGAATGTAAGTTTTTGTTTCCCAAACGATAAGGCCCCTACTGGTTTTAATGACTCTGCAACCTCCAGAAGGGATCTGTGAAAGTGTAGCTTGTTAAATTTACAGGAGTCAAAGCAAACTCTGAAGATGTTTATTTTTCCTTTCCTAGGAAAATAAAATCTGAGGGCTACAACTTAGCTTTACAAATGTTCTTCAACTAATATTTGATTCACAAAGGCCCTGTGAACCATCAAAATGTGTGCTGGATCGTGAATTCTTAGGGCTCTCCCGAACCTGATCCAGCCATTTCCACGTCCTCCTCCTTGACATTATGAAAACACAGACATCTGGCTGCAGCAGACGCACGAGTCCCCACAGAGGCAGTGGTCCATGGCAACATTCAGACAATCTGTAGCAGGATTTTTCTGTGTTTTCTGGAATGCTTGTAAGTCTCTTACAAACAATTATGCTGACTCTACAGTGATTCGAATTGCCCCTTAAAACAGCGGAAACAACCAAACCAAGAGCTATCTTCCAATAATATTGGCTACAGAGAGAGTCAGATTTCCATGCAAATGTATGAAGCAAGTAACATAATTGAGAAGCTAAATGACATGTTTGGTACATTTCCCAATCTGATCCTTTCTAAAAGGAAGTGCAGTGACATGGGTGCATTCTCAGATGGAGCAATAATTTCTTTGACATATTTTATTTTTTATTTTTAAAGTGACAGGGCTTCACTATATCACCCAGGCCGGTCTTGAACTCTTGGGTTCAAACAAACCTCCCATGTTGGCCTTCCAACTGCTGGGATTACAGGTGTGAGCCCCCATGCCTGATCTCTTTAAATATTTTCTAAGTTAGTAGGTTTTTGTGCGTAGATGCATTATGCAAATATGAGAGAAGATACTTATGTTCTCATAGAATTCTAGCTTCTGACTTTTATAATTTAAAAGTTTTGTTGAAAATATGACAGAAGTGAATAGACATTATTTAATGTGTCACTTAGGAGGCTATGTGGACTTTAGTCCTGTTAGCTACAGATGTGGCTTAGTGCCTCACTCACAGCGTGAATACTACAAACAATTCTGGGCACAGCTGTAACCGCGGCCAGTTACTTTGCTGTTTCCTTCATATTATTTCCTAACTTCTATAATATGTTAATATTATTGTTCATTTATCTCCTAATCAAATCTTTGCATAGTGTGCCCATCTTTTCCGCATTAGTTGAATTATGTCTTCTCCAAAAATGACATGTGCAAGTCCTAACCCCTAGTATCTTGCAACCTATCTTATTTGGAAGTATGGTCATAGCAGATGTAATTAGTTAAGTTGTAGTCATACTAGAGTAGGCGGCTAATCCAATATGACTTGTGCCCTGATTGAAAGAAGGCTGTGTGAAAAGACAGAGACACAGGAAGAAGGCTGTGTAAAGGTGGGGGTGGCAGGGATGCGTCTACAAGCCAAGGACACCAACTGTTGTCAGCCGAGGACACCAACGGTTGTCAGTCAAGTACTGGGAGCCAGGAAGAGGCAAGGAAGGATTCCTCTGCAGGTTTTAGAGGGCGTGGCCCTCCCAGCATCCCAATTTCAGATCTGTAGCCTACTCTGAACCTGAGACGTAAATTTTTTCTTCGTTTTCTTTTTTTGAGATAGAGTCTTACTCTTTTCCCCAGGCTGGAGTGCAGTGGCACAATCTCGGCTCACTGCAACCTCTGCCTCCCGAGTTCAAGTGATATTCCTGCCACAGCCTCACAAGTAGCTGAGACTATAGGCGTGCACCAGTACACTCAGCTAATTTTTGTATTTTTAGTAGAGATGGGGTTTTACCATGTTTGCTAGGCTGGCCTCGAACTCCTGACCTCAGGTGATCCTCCTGCTACGGCCTCCCAAAGTGCTGGAATTCCAGGAGTGAGCCACCACTCCAGCCTAAAATGCAAATTTCTGTTGCTTTAAACCATCTTGTTTATGACACTGTTATGGCCACCCCAGGATATGAACTCAAGACCCAGGTATGGGCTTGCTGTTCTGTTCTGTGATGTCCTCCCTGGGCCTCCAGATCTGCTTGCCGTGTGCTCTGCCCCAGGAGACTGACCAGGACAGCGGCAATCAACACAGCCAACTGCAGCTGCAGTCAATACACTCAACCAAGGGTTGGACAGCTGCAATCAACACACCCAAACTTTCATCTAGATTTGGCTCATGGGGAGCTCAGGAAGGAGAGTAGAGTGAGAAGGGTTGAGGTCAGTTATTTATCACCCAAATCCGCTCCCTGTGAGGTTGCTTGGGCTTGCTTTGCCTCTTGACTCAGAACCAGGAACACAGAAAGTGATCTGTTTTTCATTTCTCCAAGGATCCTATATAATTAGTGCTGTTCTAGCAGTAAAAGAAAGAAGTCGATTCATGACGTATGATGGATGCTGGAGCATGCAAGCCTCACTTCTCTCACTGGCAAATCTCCTCTCAAAACGGTCTTCTCCACACTTGCCTCCTCTTCCTGGCTGTCTCCAGGCTCCAGTACTCCCCTCCCCTGGGTTTAGGCGTCTGCTGTGCCACCAGGATTAGCCCCACATTGCTGCACTAACCACTGGGACTCCCTGCACTCCACTCATAAGCTCGTAAATAGACTTTTTGCTAAATATTTCTTAATCTGTACTAACATGAGTTCAGAGAGAGCCGTTTCCTTCTGAGACCTTTACTGCCGCAATGCCTCTTTATCAGAAACATAATTAAAATATGTTCACCATTTGGCCTCTCTTCAGTTTCCTCTCTTGGAATTGCCTTCCTTTCTATAGCCATCTGTCAAATCTGGCAACTTCTGCTTCAAACGGAGATTTCAGGCCAACCTCTACTGAGGGCTAGTCTGGGAGGGGACCAAGGAGGTGATGGCTTGCCGCCTGTTGAGCCACACTGCAGAGGGAGGGGCTGCCAGTAGCGAAGACCACAGAAACAGTAGAGGCGGGGGCCACACCACCTATGAACCAATCCTAACTGTTAAAGCAGAGAGTAAAGGTGAGCAGATGCTGGAATTGAGGTGTGGACCAACCCCATGAGGATAAGAGGGAGCGGAGTCTACAATGGCTGAGAAAACCAGGAAATGTACTGTTATATAAGGAGGTTTAGGTCTCTGATTTGTGTCTCTACCTAGTGTATGCAAATTGTGTCTCTCTTAATTCCTAAGGGAAAAATAGAGGCAACATCTAACAAGAACTAGACCAATTTTCATTCCCTTTAGAAAACTACCTTATATTCTTCTTTCATATTTAGAATTAATCTCTTCTCCCATACTTCCACAGTATGAGAATTCTGCTTACTGTGAGTTAACAACTATTATATTATCACACTATAATGGATTTACTTAGAGTGGTTTTTGAGAGTTAGTTACAAGTTCATTCTAAGACCAATATCTTGAGCAGAGATACTGTGATCACAGTAAATTGCTGAAGTTAGCTGACTATCAGGTTGTCATTCATTATAGCTAAGTGTGCCTTATTCACTTATTCAACTTCTTCAAAACACTGCTGGAGTCATCCTTTCCTCACCACTTTCTCCATGTCCTGACTACTCATTTCTGGAATGTTCTTCCTTTCACATATCCTCATGGCTCACCTCTTCCAAGACATTGCTCAAACATTCTTTCTCAATAAGGCCTGTCTACACCATACCTACTCAGAAATGCAATGTCCTCCTTTCCTTAAGCTTAAGCACTTTGGCTTCTCCTTAACATACTTTACTTCTTTCTTTCTCTTATAGAAATTATCATCCTGTAACATATTATTTAATTCCTGTATCTATTACATTTATTACTGATTGCATATATTTCTCCAATAGGATGCATGCGTCTATGAGGGCAGGGATCTCAGATTATTTTGCTCAGTGGTGTGTTCTAAGTGCTCCAAATAGTGCCTGGCATAGAGTATCTAATCAATAAATAATTTAAATAAATATGTGGAGTCTGATGGACTAGCTTGCTGCAACAGTACCTTGCCTTGAGATCTGATGTGTGGATAAGTTGGCCATTTTCTAGAGCTGGCAGTGAGGCAGCCTTGTAGCCAAGCAGAGATGTGCCCACTAAAGAAACCATAAAGCCAGCTGCAATGGCTCATGCTTGTACTCCCAGCACTTTGGGAGGCTGAGGCAGGCAGATCACCTGAGGTCAGGAGTTCAAGACCAGCCTGAACAGCATGACAAAACCCTGTCTCTACTAAAAATACAAACATTAGTCAGGCGTAGTGGTGCACGCCTGTAATCCCAGCTACTTGAGAGGCTGAGGCAAGAGAATTGCTTGAATCTGGGAGGTGGATGCTGCAGTGAGCTGAGATCATGCCATTGCACTCCAGCCTGGGCAATAGGAGTGAAAATCTGTCTCAAAAAAGAAAAATCATAAAAACTGTTCTGGGCCAGTCACTCTGAAAGTAATTCCATGGATAAACTGTTGCATAGAATTTTTTTCTTTTCTTCTTCCATTGTCATTTCCTTAAGTTACCCATGACATTTTAATAAAGTGTAATTAAAAGTTCAAAGCTGGATGGACTGGGACAAATGAAGAGAAGGTTAATTCTATGCTAAGGATAGAGTGATCAGGGGAGAAGCATCTCTAGCCCTCCTATCTTCTGTTGGTAAAGATCCACCTTGGCAAGCAGAACAGCAGTGGTCCTGGCATGATATGTGGTGCACAAGTGGTGCCCAGGGCGGAAAGAATGCATTGTGAGGGTCCAGGCAGTCATGGAGGCTGAGCTCAGGTGAAGGAGGAAGAGGCAAATAGCAGAGGGGCTAAGGGTCTTCCGGGCTTGCAAATCAATGTTATTTCTCTTGAACTTCTGGGTTGGTGAAGCCCATTCTGGCCACAGATTGATTTACATGTAAATATATTTAGATGTTTGTACAGATCTGCATGTGATTTACATATATGTAAATAATGTTTACATAGATATACATATGCATATACATTTTAACTAGATTGTGATTCTTTTCTTTTTTTTTTTTTTTTTTGAGACAGAGTTTCATTTTTGTTTCCCAGGCTGGAGTGCAATGGCACAATCTCTGCTCACTGCAACCTCCACCTCCTGGGTTCAAGCAATTCTCCTGCCTCAGCTTCCTGAGTAGCTGGGATTACAGGCAACCACCACCATGCCCAGGCTAATTTGTGTATTTTAAGTGGAGATGGAGTTTCACCATGTTGGCTAGGCTGGTCTCAAATTCCTGACCTCAGGTGACCCATCCACCTTGGCCTCCCAAAGTGCTGGGATTACAGGCGCCACTCACAGAGGTTCCCGGTGACTACACAGATGTGCCCAGCAACTGTGATTTTTTTATAATTCACAGAGCATGCCTTATCCACACATTTAGCCTAACACTGAGTGCAGTATATTTCCAAGATAGACTTTCAGTATTTGAACTCAATTTAAATTATTAGGCATTCTAAAGACATTTTGAAGGCAAAAAATTTTCTGAGTTGAAGAGTTAGCTAACTGAATATACCAATTATTATTTCACAAGTTTAATTCAAACAGTAATGGGTAGGCATTTAACATTCATGAAGAAAAGATGTAACCAGTTTCCAATGTATGATTCTAAGAAAATTATTCATAGAAAAAAAACGAGAGAAAATGGATTCTTAGTGTTTTAACAACAAATATTATTGCATGTCACAATGTGACTGCCTTTTTAAATTAAAAATAAAATAACCTAAGCTTGATCTAGAAATGATTGCTTGTTAAAGGTTCAAGTGACATGTAATAAATCACTATAATTGAAATGAAAAATTATTAAGAGTGCAATGAACAATAGAACATGTCTATGTAGGTGGTTCCAACTTGAAGAAAGAAGGTAATAAGACTCTTACTTAATAGCCAGGTAAAATATGTCAGAACCTCTGAAAAGGAGCGCTGAAAACTTCAAAGAACTATTAACATTCAAGGCATCTGGAGAAAAAGGAGCCATAAGAACAGAGAGTTCAAAGGTAAAAACCTGTCAGTATTTCAGAAATAGAAAGCATTACCCAATTAATAGTGGGAAGGAAAGGTGGAATGGGTGAAGGAATGATCACTAATAGGATATTTGTTGGTGCCAGATACTATGAAAATTATATTACTTGTACTATTTCTTCATAAGATATTTTATGAGATTCTTATGCTAACAAAGAAGGAGGTAGAGGGAAAAACACATATATCTGTCTGTCGGTCTGTCTGTCTCTCTCTCTCTCTCTCTTCATTTAAGAATGGCAACAGGAGAAAAGGAAACATAAAAGTCTTCTTCATGTAAAGAAAGGCGTGACCATCATTGCCTTCCTGGGTAGTCTGCTGGGAATTATGCTCTCTGACACTGTACTGAAATTCTTAAAAATTTTATTTTTGAACTTGTATTTTGCAAGTAAAGGCCTATGGAACAATCTGCATGCAGGAGAGCAGAGGAGATATACCAAAAGGCAATGTGTGGGCTGAACATTTGGCCTTGTCACCCGGTATGTGTACACAAGCCTGGGCACTCTAGTGCACCACATGGGCCTGAGAAAGAGCTTATGGGATGAAACTGGGCCCAGACGGCAGTGAGGACAGTGGAGTAGAAGCTGCAGCAATGGCAATAGCAGTTAGTCTGGGGAGAGGGAGGAGGGGCTCCCCATGAGCAGCATTGGGGCCCACGGTGGGATGCAGTCTCGACATTTCCACCCCTGAGGCATCTGCATAAATATTAACTGTATGGCCTGAGTGCTAGGAAAGGAACTGTCAGTGCCCAGTGGGAACATTTTGTCAGTAAACTATTAACAGTACTTATGAAGTGATGCCAGTAAATGTGGTGAAGTAAGGATCTCCCAGTATTATTTTGTTTGCCATAAAAGTGGTGAGAAAATTTGAAAAAAATTCAAAAGGAAAATTATCAGAATAAACATTTTCAGAACTGTGGAGATTGACCAAAGGCTTACAGAAATCAGAGAAGCATTTATTCAAGAAAAACGGTGGAGAGAGATCCAAGATAGTGGATTACTAGCAGCTTAGGATTGTAGCTCCCAGTGAAATCACAGAGAACGAGAGGACTCCGTACTTTCAGACAAATTTTTGTTGCTCACGGACGAGGAGATTCCCAGCAGAGGAGCCCCACAGCTTGCCAGTATGACTCTTGTGGCCAGTGCGGCGGTTTTGTTGGCGCCCCGGCACAGTGGTTCTCGGTGCAGAGTAAATGGGACTGGGTCCCCTTTTGGTTGACATTTGGAGCTCTGGGAAGGCAGAGTCGACCACTCAGCTGATTGAAAAAGGGACTCAAGAGGGAAGCTAGACTGGAGATTCCTGGGCAGAAAAGCACCAAGAATCTTAATGCTGCTGTTTTAGCCGGTGCAGTGGGTTACTCAGATTTTGGCGCTGGGAATCAACAAGTTGGACGTCCACTCAGAGACCTAATTTGAAAGTCGGCAATTACAAAGACAACAGGTGGATAAATTTACAATGACGGGAAGAAACAGCATAAAAAGGCTGAGAATACTCAAAATCAGAATGCCTCTCCCTCTACAGGGGATCACAGTTCCTCATCAACAAGGGAACAAGGCCTGATGGAGAATGAGTGTGTTCCAATAACAGAATTAGGCTTCAGAACGTGGATAATAAGAAACTTCTGTGAGTTAAAAGAACATGCTCTAGCCCAATGTAAAGAAACCAAGAACCTTGAAAAAAGCTTTGATGAAATCCTAACGAGAATAGACAATTTAGAGAGGAATATAAGTGAATTAATGGAACTGAAGAATACAATACGAGAACCCCACGAAGTATGCACAGGCTTTAACACTCGAATTGATCAAGCAGAAGAAAGGATATCAGAGGTCGAAGACCAACTTAATGAAATGAAATGAGAAGCCAAGATTAGAGAAGAAAAAGTAAAAGAAATATGAGACCATGTGAAAAGACCAAATTTATGTTCGATAAGTGTAACTGAACGTCAGGAAGAGAATGAATCCAAGCTGGAAAATATTCTTCAGGATATTACTCAGGAAAACTTTCCTAACCTAGTAAGGCAAGACTATACTCAACTCCAGGTAATACAGAGAACACCACAAAGATATTCCTCAAGAAGGGCAACCCCAAGACACATAATCGTTAGATTCACCAGGGTTGAAATAAAGGAGAAAATTCTAAGGGCAGCCAGAGAGAAAGGTCAGGTTACCCATAATGGGGAAACCTATCACATCTCTCAGCAGAAACCCTACAAACTAGAAGAGAGTGGGGATCAATATTCAATATCCTCAAAGAAAAGAATTTTCAACCCAGAATCTCATATCCAACCAAACTAAGCTTCATAAATGAAGGAAAAATAAAATTTTTCACGAACAAGCAAGCACTCAAAGATTTCATCACCACCAGGCCTGCTTTACAAGAGCTTCTGAAAGAAGCACTACACACAGAAAGGAACAACCAGTATCAGTCATCCCAAAAACTTACCAAAAGGTAAACAGTATCTTCATAATGAAGAATCTATATCAACTAATGGGCAAAATAACAAGCTAGCATTAAATTACAAGATTAAACTCACAAATATCAATATTAATCCTAAATTTAAACGGATTAAATGCCCCAATCAAAGACACAGACATGCAAATAGAATAAAAAATCAAAACCCATCAGCATGCTGTATCCAGATCCATCTCATAAGCAAGGACACACAAAGACTCAAAACAAAAGGTTGGAGGAAGGCTCACCAATCAAATGGAGAGAGAAACAAAACAAAACAAAACAGGAGTTATAACTTTCATCTCTGACAAAATAGATTTTAATAGTAACAAAGACTAAAATAAATAAAGAAGGACATTACATATTGGTAAAAGGATCAATGTAACAACAGGAGTCAATGATCATAAATATATATGCACCCAATATAGGAGCACCCAGATACATAAGACAAGTTCTTAATGACTTATAAAAAGACTTGGACTCCTGCACAATAATAGCAGGAGACTTTGACACCACATTGTTAATATTCGACAGATCAACGAGATAGAAAATTAACAGGGACATTTATGATTTGAACTCAGACCTGGAACAAGTAAACTCAGTGAATATTTATAAAATTCTTCACCCCAGGTCCACAGAACATATATTTTTTTCAGTATCACATTAAACAAATTTTGAAAGTGACCACATAAATGGAAGTAAATCACTCTACAGCATTTGCATAGCATTTCGCAGATTTAAATGAAATATTGGTTGGCTGTTTGTTTGTTATTTTTTTCCCTTATTCCTTCCTGTCTCCACTGTTAACTACAATTATCTGCATAAAAGAGGTTTTTAATATCCATTTTTAGATTGCATTCCAGCCTGGGCAATAGAGCAAGACTCCTGTTCTCTCTCCCCCTTTCTCTTTCTCTTTCTTTCTTTCATTAAGTAAAAAAAGAAAAGAAAAGAAAAATGGCAAATCTTAGCAAGAACAGCTGGTTTTGTGGTGTTTTCATTTGCCATAGTTCCATCATCCACTCTCCACTTCCAAAATATCCTTGAAAAATAATGGCCCACATTTTTAGTTAAAACCAATAGACTGACAGCAATCAAGAGAGTAGAATGGTGCTAGAGTTCTTTAAAGGTGTCATACCCAGAAAATTGTCATTATTTAATCTATGTGGTGGTTCTCTGGGGAAGAACGTACTTGTAAGACATTCTATATTTGATTTGACTTAGAGCACTTTTATTGGAAAAACAACAACAACAACAAAACGTTTTTCCTAGAGGTGAATGTCACTAAAATGAAACAAAATAAAATAGGCCCTTGATTCACTTCACACTACTAAAGGTAGCTAATAATAGTTGGGAGGAACAATAAATGGACCAAAAACATTTAAGTAAAAGGTAGGATATTAGATGCCCATGGGGTTTTTGATATGCTATGAAATGTTTCTGGAAATCCAGAAGGCTAGGTGCATGCCCAAGGCAGTGCTCATGCTCAGGACTTGCTAAGGAAACGCCTGAGAAGATTCCAGGCTCCCGCTGGCTGATCTTGACACTCTGCAAAGCAGGAGGCAAAGGCTAAGGTAGAGTTGAAAACATCTGGTCCAAGCAATGATATACTCAATGCCTCAACACCCACAGAAATCCCCTTGGCAATAGTAAAAGACTTATTTGTTATAAGCATTAAAGGCAATCTTTGTTCAATCCATTAAATGACCTCTAAGCTACCTGGGCAGAAACTTTTGTAGTCACATATGACAATGAACACAAACTTTGCAGAAGTACTTCATAAAACTCAAAACAAGAAAATGGTAACTACAAAAAAAAGCTAAAATAAAAAAGTGCCAGGGAGGTGTGAGAATTTGATATCCAAGTCAGTCACATTATGTTGTTTAAAATGTAATTTTCATGAAAAAAATAAGTAAGTCATGCAAAGACACAACGAAGTATGGTCCTTCTTATACCATGAAAGGCTTCCTTGAGGAAGCCTACACATTGGACTTACTAGACAAAGACATTAAATTGGCTATGCTAAATATTCACAAATAACTAGAAAAACAAAAAAAAGTCTAAAAAACTGAAGAAAAATACGTGAATGATGCTTCACCTAATAAAAGTACAAACAAAGAGGTAAAAATCATATTTCAAAGAAAAACTAAACAGAAATTCTGAATTTGAAATGTATAATGACTGAAATGAAAGATTCCCTACAGGGTACCATACCTCTAGGAAAATATGACATAATATAAAAATATGTGATTTACGTGACAACAGCAACACAAAAGAGGGTGGAAGAAATAAAGCTACTTAAGAGCATATTTTTGCATACTACTTGTAGCAATATGCTATAAAATATTTATTTAACAGAAATGAGACAATAATGAAGCAAGAGAAAAAGAGAAATAAAACTATAAAAAATGAATGGTAAAATGGCAGATGCAAATCTATATTAGTAGTAATTACATTAAATGTAAATGGATTAATATATTAAACACTCTCATAAAAAGGCAAAGATTGGCAGACTAGATTTACAAAAGTATGATCCAACTATCCCATCTAATATACACACTTTAGAATCAAATAAACAACTAAGTTGAAGTAAAAAGACACAAATACACCACACAAACAGTAATGAAAAGAGAGCTGGAGTAGTTATACTAATCTCAGACAAATAGACCTTAAGACAAGAATTATTATTCATACATTTTCTAATGATAATGTTAATCCATAAAGAAGATAAATGACTATAAATATATAGTTACCTAGTAACAGAACACTAAAAAAGAAACATGAAGCAACAACTGACAGAACTGAAGAGAGAAATCTAAAATTTAAAATAATGCTTGGAGACTTTAACACTCTACTTTCAACAATGAATAAAATAGTAGCCAGGCTATAAACAAACAAATAGAGGAAATGAGCACCATTATAAACCAGATATACCTAACAGATATTTCTAGAAAATGTCACCCAAGGACAGAAGAATTTACATTCTTTCCAAGTGCACAATGAATATTCTGCAAGATAGTCCATATATCAAGTCATAAATCAGTTTTCAGTAAAATTGGGAGGACTGAAATCATACAAAGTATGTACCCTAATCACAAAGAAATGCGTTTAAAAATAAAAAACAGGAGAAAATTTGGGAAACTCAGACATATGTGGAAAGTAAACAATACATACATACATGGCTCAAAGAAGAAATCTTGTAAATAAGAAAATACTTTGAGATGAATAGAAATGAAAAGATAACATACATAAAAACTATGAGATGCCATTAAAGCAGTGATTAGAGAGTTTAGAATGGAAATAAATTAACATTGAAAACCTCTAGCTAGACTGACCAAAAGAGAAGAAGAAGATTTAAATTGTTTCTATTAGGACTAAAAGAGGAGGCATTACTACCAATAGCACAGAAATTTGAAGGATTATAAATGAAAACCATTAGCAATTGTATGCAAGCAAATTAAACTGTCTAGATAAAATGGATGAGTTTCAAAACACACAAACTATTAAAACTGACATTCTTGTATTAAAACTTAGAAGTTCTGAACAGATCTGTAACAACTAAGAGGTTGAATTAATTCTCAAAGAATTTCTCATAAAATGAAGACCAGGACTGGATAATTTTAATGATGAATTATACCAAATATTTAATGAAGAATTAAAACAAATTATTCTTATACACTTATCAAAAGAGAGAAGACAAAGGAACCCTTCTCATCTTATTCTATGAGGCCAATTTTACCCTGATACTAAAACTATCCAAAGGCAACATAAAAACAAAATTACCAATCAATATCCTTTATGAACATCCTCAATACAATATTACAAAAAGGAACCCAGAAGCATATAAAACAAGTTTTACATTATTCCCAAGTAGTATTTATCACAGGATTGCAAAGTTGATTCAATAAATGACAATAAACCACCATACAAATACAGTAAAGGACAAAACCAGATTGTAAAAATTCAGGATAAAAATACTTGACAAAAATCCCAAAGTTTTTCATGATAAAAATACTCAATAAACCAGGAATATAAGGGTCTTCCTCAAACTGAGAACAGGCATTTATGAAAAATCTGCATCAAGCTTAATTGTGAAAGATTGGAAGTTTTCCTCCTAAAATCAGGAACAAGACAAGGATATTCATTTTGCTACCTCTGTTCAATACTGTACTAAAGATGCTAGACAGAGAAATTAGGCAAAAGTAAATAAATTAATTAATTAATTAATAGAAGGCATTCAGATTGAAAAAGAAGAAATAGAATTATCTCTATTTGCAGATAATATAATCATATATAGAAAATCCTAAGGAATTTGTAAAAAATACTATTTGGTCTAATAAATGAATGCAGTGAGGTCATAGGATAGATTATTACACACATGTCTGTTTTTTTATGCATTAGGAATTCACAATTTGAAGATGAAATTAAAAAATCATTTTCATTTACAATAGCATAAAAATAAAATTCTTAAAAATAAACTTAAAAAAGTATAAAACTTGTGCACTTAAAGGTTAAAATGCCACTGAAAAACAACAAGGCATAAATAAAGGCAATGACACATGTTCACAGATTTGAAGACACTATTGTTAGAATAAGAGTATACACCAAATTGATGTATAAGTTCTATGCAATCCCTATCAAAATTCGAGCTGTCTTTTTTTTTTTTTCCAAAGAAATTGAAAGGCTCTTCTTAAAATTCATATGGAAATGCATGGGATCCAGAATAAGTAAAATCATCTTGAAAAATAAGAACAAAGTTGCAAGATTCACCCTTCTTGGTTTTAAAACTTACTACAAAGTTTTTACTCTCAAAACTATATGGTATTAGCATAAGGAAAGACACACTGACCATGAAATAGAATTGAGAATGCAGATATACACCCATATGTTTGTTGTTAAGTGATTTTTGACAAAAGTGCCAAGACCATTAAATGTGGAAAAACAAACTCTTTAGCAAATGGTGCTCAGACAACTGGATATTCATATAGGAAATAATGAAGTTGAACCCCTACCTCACAGCATATGCAAAAATAGACTCACATGAATCAAATACAAATGTGAAAGCTAAAGCTTTAAAAGTCTTATCAGAAATATAGCTATAAATCTTCATAATCTTGGATTAGGCAATGTATTATCTTAGCTATGACTCCAAAAGCATGACAAGCAAAGAAAAACAGATTAAGTGAATTTCATTAAAATGTAAAATGTTTGTGCTTCAAAAAACATTATTGAGAAAGTGAAAAGACAATCCATAGAATGGGAGAAAATATTTCCAAATCATACCATTTATAATGGCCTAATATCCAGAATATATAAAGAACTCTTATAAATCAATAAGAAAAAGCAAATAACTTATTTTAAAATGGGCAAAGTGACAGAATAGAATGTATTTAAGGAAGATATGTGAATGATCAGTATACTCATGAAAAAATGTTGAACATCAATAGTTATTAGAGAAAAGAAAATCAAAACCACACTGTTATACCATTTTAAAAAAATAACCATTAGGATGACTACAATAAAATAAAAGATAGACAGAGAATATGTATAAATGGATGCCTCCTACGTAGCTGGTGGGAATGTTAAAATGATGCAGCCTCTTTGGAAACAGTTTGGCATTTTCTCTAAAGTTAAGTATAGAATTACAATGTGACCTAGCAATTCTACTCCTAGATACATATCCCAAATAATTGAACAAAAAATATGTTTACATAAAAACTGTCACATGAATATTCATAGTAGTATTATTTTTAGTAGTGAAAAAAGTAGAAACAATCCAAATTGCTATTATCTGATAAATAGATTTTAAAATGTGGTATAGCCATACACAGAATGTTATCTTGCATATATGTTTACATATGTATATATATATCCATACATATATATACACATATATGTACATATATATATACATATGTAGATATATGTGTATATATATGTATATACGTATATATATATCTCTCCATTCTGTGTATGGAGATATATATATATATATATGCCACACTGAATAAGCCATTAAGACATTATTCTAAGTGAATGCAGCCATACCCAAAAGGCTGTATATTTTGTAAACCCATTAAAATTAAATTTTTAGAATATGCAAATTCATGGAAATAGAAAGTGCATTATTGGTCACCAGGGACTTGCGGGTAGGCAGAATGGCGAGTGAATGCTGATGAAAAGAATTAGGAATCAGACAGTGGTGATGGGTGCAAAACCTTGTAAATATACCAAAAACCACTGAATTGTATATTTTAAAAGAGCAATTTTTTGGTTTATGAGTTATATCTCAATAAAAAATACATGGACATTTCAATATAGCATATTAGGGTGTTATTAGAATTATTCAAAAAGTTTAAAATCCCTGGATTCACAAAGTGTTGCAATATTGAAAGCAAATATTAATGAGGCCAGAAATATTGCTTAAATTTAAAGATTGTTGTATTCAATGGAAAGGAACACTTTTGTATGAAGATTCAGACGGATGGATTATTAATGAAGACAATTGTAAATTTAATTTTTCTTTATAATTGAAGATATAGCAATTGAATGCACAAAACCATTTTGAATTCTATGTAGCTCATGAGGTCACAAGTCACAGTGACATGGAGTCACAAGTTACGGGGCAAGTTACAGAAAATGGAGGAAATACTAAAATGCCATTGCATACATTTACATTTAAAATTAAGCTCAGACTTACATAAAACTGATATGCATGAAAAATTAACATTTTAGAAAAGTTGTTCTATGAGAATCTTCATTTCTAGATGTACTAAAATTTATATTTTAAAATAATTTATCAAAAATTTATCCTAATGTTGTCACAGTCTATGAAATACTTTTAATAGCTCTACTAATAGCTACATCAACAGAGTGATCCTTCTCAAAATACAAAAGTTCCAAAGAATATTTGTAATTTTGCATTTGCCAAAAGCTTCTAATGCTTCTTTCAATTAAATGTGATGGAATTTCTCATACATATTTTCAGTAAGGGAGCGCATCTGCTCATACTAAACGCATCTGTGTAGTATTTAAAGGTGGTTCTCAACTTTCTCCTTGGGTAACATAGTTAAATAGGAGAAAATGAGAGCCAGGGTCTTCTAAGAAAGCCAGTCCAATCTTGCATACATTGTATTTCATCAATACCAACTACCTGTCAGATACCGATATCTTTAAGGGCTTTGTAAAACGAGAGTAATAACAGTGGCAATTGGTTGGCATTTTCATCATGTCGCCAAAAGTGTAAATCTTGATGACCTAATAAATGCATTTGCAGAAAAGCAAGCCAGAAAAATCTGATTATCAATTAAGACACTCCATTAATAAAATATTTTTGTATTTATATTGTCATATCAAACTGACAACCCAAATATTATTTTTTTGCAACTTGTATTCATGCCTCACTATTATTCCCTTTTACAAGTAATATAATATTCTGAAAAAAAGTCTTTACATTTCAGTACATTAAATTGGATATTTTTCTTGTTTTTTGAACAAGGGTCTTCCGATTTTCATTTCACACTGGGCCCTGCACATTATACAACTGGCCCTGGATGTGGAGTATGTTACCCAGAATCTGATCTCAAAATGTTAGGGCACCCCTTTTAAATGTAAAAAATCACACTTTTAAAGAAATTAAAGTGCCAAAAATGTCCAGATGAAACTGGTCCTTATAGACTTGATCTTATCTGGTTTGGTCACCATTTTCCTTGTGCTCTAGGGCATAGCTGCAAACCCTATCAGGAATGTGTGCTGGTGCTGGGAAGTGAGATCAGCCTGGACCCAGTGGTTCTCAACCAGGTATGATAACATCACCCAGCACAAGGGAAAGGTTTGGAAATATATGAGTACATGTTCTGGCTGTCGCCGCTGGCATATGGTGGTGAGGGTCAGAACTGCTGCCACTCCTGGGGTGTGCCGCACAGTTCTTCACAATGGAAATTTATCTTGCCCCAAATGCCAGTCATGTTCCAGCTGAAAAAAGCTACTTTATTTTTCTGCCCAGTGTGAAGCAGATTTGCTGTGCACTGATTATCTGCTTATCTGAGTCTGCTAAGGCAGAGCACCCTCACACACGTCATATGACAGCACTTACAGATAGGCAGCAAGGGACAGCAGAAGCATCAGGTTCATGGCGAGCTGGTCTTCCAAGGCCCAGGAAAGCTGCCCAGGAAGGACGGAATCTCTGCATATGCCCCACTTGCACCACAACTGAGGGACCCCAGAAAACAGCCCACCATAGATTTTATATCCCAGGAGCAATGTGACATGCTAGGCTAAAGCACTGGAGGACATTTTCTTTCTAGGGGGGACTGGAACAGAGCCCTGGCTGTTCTGGTCAGTCCCTCGTTATCTCAGGATGTTGCATTCTCAGCACATTCTACATTATTCTTGAGAATAAAGGGAGAGCACTAGATGGACCAAGGCTACTCAGGGAACTGCCCTGCATCCAGCACTATCTTCTCTCCCTCTGCCAGTCAGTAGCCCCATATAGGGTGAATCACTTCCAGAAGACCCAGTATGTAGACTTGTCTCACTTACTATAAAGTGCAAGGTGTTTACTGAGCCAGCTTTGCAGGACAAATCATACCACTTGGGAATTTCAGGGTGAATTAGCCAAAAAAATCAAATTTTCCTCCTAGCCAAAAGGGTCTTCACTGTTCTGAAGCTTGTATAAGGTGAAAGAAAACAGTGGATGAAGCCTTTTGATGTCACTCCATGCAATTTATTATGTGTACAGAACAAACCAATACCTTCCGTTAACCTACGAGCTAAGGCAGCAATGCCACACTGGAGTATCTGCCTTATAAATGCCAGTGCTGCCTGGCACACTAATTTTCTAGGTAGTTGGCAGTGTCACCTCTCTTCTGAACATAGTTATTTATTATTCTACTATTGCCATTCCAATGGATAAATCTGGAACACACATATGCCATTATCTACGGAGCTAGGATTAGTCAAATAACGCAGCAGGGTCTTACAAAACTATCTGATTCCAACAGGGCAGTATAGGTTTCTATGATTACAGTATTTCCTACTTGTAAACTTCTTTTTTTGGTAAAATTATACAGATTGTGCCAATTTTCAAACGGAGCGAAGAAAAGGAATTGGAAAGGCAAATATGAAAAATTAAAAGTTCTTTACACACATTGTAGAAAATTAGATTATTAAAATTGCCATCAATTTGAAATTCATTATAAAAGCATATTCCTTTCCTCTTCTGTGCATCTTATATGTTTTTTTCCAATAAATCCAATGCACTTGGAAAAATACCCAGATGGTTTAATTTCTTTAAGGAAGGATAACATTTACCGCTGCCAGAAAATGTATTTCTTCGTTGTGGCTACCACCTGATGTTCATAACATAAAACTGGAACAAAAAATAGAAATGCAAATAACAAATGAAGTGGATTGCAGAAAGACTAAGATTATCACTATGTTCTCTAAGAGAAAGTAGAAGACTCCAGCTCTTAGTTTGAAGCACATCATTAGTGCCAAATCAATGCAACAGAGAAAGTACCCTATAAACCACTGAATCCAATGGACTGAAGAGAGAGAATAATTATGCATTTGCATTTAAAGAAGTACTGTTTGAAGCTCTGCTTTTTGGCCTTAAATAGCAGTGAAGTGCTACCTCACCAGCCAGTGGACTTGAATGATTTTAGAAAAATCAATGCACAAAGAAATCATTTATATTAAATTCTAACTTAAAAGAGTTACCAGGTGTGATAATCATTTAAAGGCCTTAATTTTCTGGGTAGTCAATAACATTAAGGAGCACCTACTGTGTGATTTACATTGAAATTAACATGAAAGGAGGGGAAAAAAATGCACAGTAGCTGCAACCTGCTATTGCCCCTACTTGCTTCAAAATTTTCTGTATTTTTTTGACTGGACATGCGTCCTCTTCTCTATATATGTATAAATTATATCTGTCATTCATTGGGTAATTCAAAGATCAAGTTCGCTACATAAATATCTATGGCCAGAAGAAATCTAGTTTCTAAATCAGTTTTGTCTGCTTATGTATTTATGTATATATGTGTGTATCTCTCTATCTACTGAAGTCTGTCATTTACTGTATTCCAGCCAGTACAAATGTTTCTACTCAATGCATTATAGCAAACATCAACACAATGCAAATTATGTGCCAGCCAACGGTCCGAGAATATTTAATACTCAGAACACTGTAAAGTTGGTAGTAATATTACCAAACTACATTTAACATTTTATGAGTAACTTAAGGCACAGGGATATAGTGACTTGCCCAAAGTTGTTTAGCTGGTAAATGGCAGACAAGGAATTTAAACCTAGGACATTAGGCTATGGAATCTGTGCTCTTAACCATTTTTTCTGTTTTTATGTTATCTTCTTTCATCCCCACAACAACCCTATAAAGGAAGAAGCACAATCTCTGTTTCTCAGGTGAAAGAAAAAGCAGCCTCAGGGTAATGTATGCTAACAAATTATCCTTTCCTGGTTTGACAGATGCTGATAGAAAACATGAGGTTTCTAGTCCAGAAACAAAGGACTTTCTTATTCATAGCAATAGCAAGAGCATTTTTGGTACCACTTTCCCAAGCTGCAGGATGAAATGAAGAGACAGGTGACATTGCACAAGCAAAAGCCAGCATTAGAGGAGGGGACACCTGGAATCTCAAGTCTTTCATGGGAGGTAAGCATGCCTGCACTTTGCTCTGGAGGAAGACAGTGTCTTTCTTTTTTAAATTGATTTTTAAATTGGCAACTAAAAGCTATATATTTATGATGCACAGCATAATGCTTCGATATATGTACACATTGTAGATGGTGATCATCTCACACACTTACCATTTTTTGTGTGTGTTGAGAACACTTAAAATCTACTCTCGCAGCAATTTTCAGGTATACAGAAACATGCGATGATGTAACAACCATCTTCCTACCTAAAGGATAATAAGAGTTTCCTTTTTTCAGTACCAGAAAGTGCAAGATAGGAGAGGGTGTGTCTAAGGTTGACAAGAGTCTGGTTTCCAGTCCTTCACATTCCTAGGCCCGGACTCCAAAGTAGAGTTGGGGGAATAGCGGTATAAGTACGCTAATACAAATTTAGGTTACATTAGTACAGTCATTATGGAAAACACCATGAAGCCTCCTCAAAAAATTAAAAATATAACCACCATATCATCCAGTTATCGCAGTAGTGTGTTTAGAGCCAAAAATATGAAATCCATCTATAGAAGAGATATCTGCACTCCCATGTTTATTACAGAATTATTCATAATAGCTAAGATAACGAATTAACCTAGGCGACCATCAAAGGATAACTAGAAAACATGGTACATATACCCAGTGGAGCACTGTCCTTAGTGACAACAAGGATGGAAGTGGAGTACATTATATTAAGTTAAAAAAGCCAGGCATATAAAGACAAATACCATGTAATCTCACATGTATGTGGAATCTAAAAAAGTTGAACTCATAAAAACAGAGAGTAAAATGGTGGTTACAGAGGCTAAGGATGGGAAGATTAGGAAGATATTGGTCAAAAGACACAACATTTCAATGAGACAGGGGGAGTAATTTCAAGAGATCCCTTGTACATCATGGTGACTACAGTTAATAACAATGTACTGTAGACCTGAAAATTGCCGAGAGAGTATTTGAGGGGGCTTCATGGTGTTTTCCATAATGACTGTACTAATGTAACCTAAATTTGTATTAGTGTACTTATACCGCTATTCCCCCAACTCCACTTTGGAGTCCGGGCCTAGGAATGTGAAGGACTGGAAACCAGACTGTTGTCAACCTTAGACACACCCTCTCCTATCTTGCACTTTCTGATACTGAAAAAAGGAAACTCTTATTATCCTTTAGGTAGAAAGGTGGTTGTTACATCATCACATGTTTCTTTCTTACTCTATGGCTTATAATATTAATGTCCTGAAGAGTTTTGTAAACTTTTTCTTACCAAAACTCACAGCTTTTTTTTTATATTTAATCAAAGCTTGGCTCTTCTAAATAAAAACCTTCTTTTTAAGATTATTCTTTCATCATTCTTTCATTTATTCTTCATTCGTTCGTGCCTCTAATTGTTTGCTAAGAGTTACCAAAACTATGCTCAGCTTTTCAGTTCTTGACTTTGGTCAGCATTTTATTCGCCTTTTTATTCTGCATGAATACATATGGAAAATACTCAACAATGCTCTGTTGTGTCTACGTACCACATTTTCTTTATCCATTCATCGGCTGATGGACGCTTGGGTTGCTTCCAAATCTTAGCTATGTAAACTGTACTGGGACAAGCATCAAAGTGCAGATATCTGTTCAATTTACTGATTTTCTTTCTTTTGGGTATATACCCAGCAGTGGGATTGCTCGATAATATGGCAGTTCACTTTTAGGTGCTGAAACACAGTAAAGGGAATGAAAAAAAAATTTTTGCTCTTATGTAATATTTTAAAATAAAAATTAAAGATAAAATGTAGAAATGCCAGATATAGGTGATGTTGAGGAAGGCAGCAAATCACACTGCCATTTGTGTACCTATGCAACAATCCTGCATTTTCTTCACATGTACCCCGAAACCTAAAATGCAATAAAAAATAAAAATAAAAATAAGAAAAAAAGATAAAATGTTAAATGTAAAGTTTCTAAGAAGGCATAAAGTATTCAATATGACTAGGTATGAACAAATAGCAACCAAATCTTCCTTGATACAGAAAATTTATACCCTTCTTTGCCAACATACTTTGTTTTTTATTTACTCTGAATGTTTACTCACCAGAGGGTTTATCTTCCTCTATGGCACTTAAAAGGCTAAAAAACAGAATTATTTCAATGGCATTTCAAATCTTAATTCCATGATTACCCAAAGGGAATGAGATTGATTCTTCTGAGGACTCACGCACCACAGCTTTCCAGTTAGCATTGGGTGGTGCAGAAGTGTGTTGAATAGTTACCACTGGGCTCCACATATCCATCACCTCATCCGGGGTGACCAGAAGCAGGGTGATTTGCTGGAACCTCCAAGCTAGTCACCTCTGGTCACGTGCAATCTCTTTTGTTGACACCAATGCTTAATTTTAAACAGAAATGATATTGTCATTTTCTATGTGTACCATGATGTCTGAAGGCTAGGAAGGATTTCCCTATACCAGGTCTTCCTAGTAACACATGGTGTAACCTGTAGTTATGTATTTTTTTCATAGCAACATTTATTAGCATCCAATTCTATCAGATATAGCAATGATTTTGTCATTCGTAAGTATTTTTTGTGTCCCTCAAAACCCAAATCTTGTGAATGCAAATTCCTAACAATGTCTTTAATAGAAATAAATTTTATTTATGGACAAAATAAACATTGAGAAATCAGCCTTAAATTAGTTTTCAAAAGGAGTTAAAGACGTTAGATGGCAGAGGGTAAGACAAACTATTTTCCAGACCGGTATTTTTAACTTTAAGAAGCTACGTCCCTATTAGCGATGGGGGTGGTGTACTTTAGTATAGTTGTTCCAGAAAGGGTCTTGGCTGAAGTACAGGTGTCTGCTGAAAAAAAGATGGTACCAGAATTTGAAAGAGTTTGTTAAAAGCAATTGATACCAAACTAGATTGCTTAATTTACTTTCAGTAAACTATTGAGAATTTTTCTTTCTCATGTTTATGGAGCTATCATAGCAGATGACTGCGAAGTGCCTCAGAAGGAGAAGAGACATAGCAATATGGAGCCTTATGAAATCTTTATTAGTATGATTAGAACTCTACACAAGCCTATACATGAACAAATGCAGTTAGTGACTGTAGAAATGAAAAAGAAATAAAATACATGAATGATACAATGAAGAAATAATAAGTAACAGTCTATGATGAAAAAATAAAGCATGGGAATCAGAGCAGGCAATAGTTAATGTTTGAAAAACTGGGAAAAGGCTGATTACAACAGAACTGGAAAGGGAGTTTCTGGGATTCAGTCCTGGGAGATGGATGCCCTTAGTGGGTGAGCAGGAAGAAGCAAAGGCAGAAAAAAGAGCAAAATAAGCTAAGTAAACAGAGAAAACTTAAGTAATCCAGGAGGTGTATGTTAAAGAAACTAGAGTGGAAGAAAGCTGCAAGAGACTTGCTGCAGATGAACAGCCTTTAAGAGAGAGATCCAACAAAAAAACGGTGAGACCATTATACTTAATCTTTATGAGTGCATTAATCACCTGACAGAGAGGGGTGAGGAAACGGAAGCATTCATTATTTGTCTTTGGCATTTCCAGGAGATGAATGACCTGAGATGGGGCAGTTGAAGAAGCATCAAGGCCAAGTAAAAGTTTTTATCAAGAAACGGTAAGTAGTTGGCAAAATGGCCAAAAGGAAATTGTGATCAATTGTAAAAACAAGAAGAGAATGAAAGAGACATCTGTGGACCTTCTGAATGGGAAGTTCACTGGACTTAATCCATTTGGATCAGTTGGATGAATGTGGAAGATAATTAATATCCATTTCTGGTTGGTTCTTAGTGTTTAGCATTTATGTCTTCTAAATTGAGACGGTGGAAGAATGTAAGAACTTGGTGATTTTTCATGTATCTAAATTTTATCAAATAGGATTAAAACACACTGATGCAATAATACACAGTAGCTGACCCATTGGTGCACACACACATACACACACACACACACACACACACACACAGAGCAAGGTTTTAGCAGTATTGTTGACGAGGATTTCATTAAAATTATACTTTTCATATGGCTAAACTATAATGATATTTTGCAATAAGACAAAATATCTACATAAGGCATTGAGAATTGTCCAGAAAAGCTATCACATTTCCCTGAGATGATGAAACTAAAATTTAATTTTGCTCAGTGATTCATATTGAGTATTTTTTATTTAGAGTCTTTAAAATTCTGGTTTGTTTTAAGACAAGCTGGTTATAAATCTACTGTCAAATGTGGATTTTTTGGTATCTCGGGGTCAACATTAACTATGTTGCTGTTCATTCAGCTCTGTTAAAACAAGAAAAAAGTTGCAGAACAAATCACCCTTAGCTTTTTGACACGAGTTAAACATTCTTGTTTTAAAACTGAGTATAAGTCTACAGGCTAAGTAGCTCTCCCCAAATAATAATGCAATAGGGACTACTTGTTCCCGAAAAGATATAGCCTCATTTCTGCACTGCATGTTATGCGATGACTCATTTTTTATTCCGGTTAATCATGTACAAAGCTATTCAAAAGAATTCCGGATCAACATGAATAGTATTATAAATCCAGGCAGGAGTTCAGAGGTTTTTATAAGAGATATCTATAATTATTGCTTAGACTGCCAAAAGCACAATAAAAGAAACTACAACTCTGAATAGCAGGCATAAAATTCACATTAGCCTCATGGAATGCACACAGATTAAATTCTAACATTCAACTAATTCAAGGTTAAACCTACATCCACATTTGAAAAGATAGCAAAGTGAAGATCTCCATTATTTTGTAAGTCATTGAGCAATATATTGGACTGTTAGCCCCTATATTTAGTACAATATGATATAGCTTTGAAAGGTTATAAAACTATAATTTTTGTTAAAGCTTTTATTATTTTTTAGAATATAAATGTTAACTAGAAAAACTCAATCATTTCAGAATGTGAAGAGAAGAAAGTTAAAAAAAAAACTTGAAATTCCACCACCAGAAATAACCATTGTCAATTCTCATACATTTCAGTGACTGCATACTATTCCATTTTACATCTGTGCTGTGCTCATATAAACCAGGTTTGCATTGATGAAATACAGTGTGCTGTACATTTTTCACAATTATGAAAACAATCATGGATATCCTTCTGTCTTCATTGATTTCCATTTGTTATCCTTTTTCCACAGGATGCCCAGAAATGTGATTGCTGAACATTTTACATCTTAATATATATTTTCAAATTTTCTCACCAGAAAGATTATACCAATTTGCACATTTGCACTCCTTCACTATAAGATAAACATACCCATTATTAATACTTGACAACTCCAGTTTGTAAAATTTTTAATATTTTCAAGACACTAAAGAAAAATATATTATTATTTTTAATTCTTTTTAGATTTTAGAGACAGGGTCTTGCTTTGTCATCTAGGCTGGGGTGCAGTGGCACAGTCCCAGCTTGGTGCAGCCTCAATCTCCCAGGCTCAAGCAAGCCTACTGTCCCAGCCTCCCATGTAGTTGGGACTACAGGTGTGTGCCACCACACCTCACTAGTTTTCTAACATTTTTGAAGAGACAGGGTTTTGTGATGTTGCCCAGACTAGTCTCGAATTCCTGGTCTCAAGCAACCTTCCTGCTTGGCCTCCCAAAATGCTGACATTACAGGTGTGAGCCACTGTACCTGGCTAAATATTTCATGTTTTATTTTAAATATTTGGTCATATTTCCAAATATTTGCTGTGAGTTGTGGGACTTTTATGGAGGATATTTTTCCAGTGTCTTCTTTTTAATTAGTTATTTTTATATACATTTAAGGTGTACATGATGATGTTTTGAAATACGTATACATATGTATACATATAATTACTACAGTCAAGCAAGTTAACATATTCATCACTTGATGCAGTCATCTTTTCTTGTGGTTAAGAGTACTGAAAATCTACTATCTTTGCAAATGTTCAGTATACAATACAATATCTAACTCTGCAAATGTTTAGTGTACAATACAATATTTAACTCTAGTCTTCAATGCTGTGCATTAGCTCTCTAAACATATTCATCTTATACAACTGCAAGTTTGTATGCTTTGACCTACATCTTCCCATTTCTTTCCACTCCCTGTCCCTGGTAACCACAATTCTACTCTCTATTTCTATGTATTTGACATTTTTTAGATTCTACATATAAGTGAGATCTTAAACCAGACAAAGAAATAACCTAAGCCAATATATAGAAGAAACAATTTGCAAATTTCCAAGATATGGAAACAACCAGTTCATCAACGAATAAATGAATAAACAATTTTGGTGTGTATATATAAACTGATATTGTGTGTGTATGTGTGTGTGTTTATATATGTCTATCTGTCACCTGCAGACACACAACATATTTATACATGTCTTCCAGATTCATTTGTGTTCTCAAAAATGGCAGTGACTCCTTTTTTAAGACCCAAAGAAATATTATTGTGGTGTGTATATATATATATATATATGCACATATATATTTATAATTTTGAAATATATGTATTTGGTATGTATATATATATTTCTATACTATATATTATATATAATATTTATATATAGGGTATATATATTACAGTTATTACTAGAGTCAGCATATTTATCTGTACCAAGATATCTGTAGCATTGATTTGCTCATTTTACAAATATTTGTCATTTATAAATATTTACTATGTGTCAAACACTGTGTAAGGAATGTATCATAGGGCAGGAGAGAGCCCATGCCCTATCCTCAAGGGAGCAGGAAAGAGTAGAAACACTACCAAAACAGAAACAGACAAATGTACAAAATTCAAATTATTGATGATATAGATTTAGGTAATATCCAGAAATAGAAAACTGGGTGATAGAGAGTGAATGGAGGATGGGTTGTCATAACTTTGTCCTTAGGGATAAGACTTTTGGGCTGAGACATGAATAATGAGAAGTATTCAGCCACTGAAGTTCTGAGGGAAGATCATGCTAGGTAGAGGGAAGACAGAGCATCGTAGGTCATAGTAAAAATTACGTATTTTGGGCTGGGCGCGGTGGCTCACGCCTGTAATCCCAGCACTTTGGGAGGCCGAGGCGGGTGGATCACGAGGTCAAGAGATCGAGACCATCCTGGTCAACATGGTGAAACCCCGTCTCTACTAAAACTATAAAAAATTAGCTGGGCATGGTGGCGCGTGCCTGTAATCGCAGCTACTCGGGAGGCTGAGGCAGGAGAATTGCCTGAACCCAGGAGGCGGAGGTTGCGGTGAGCCGAGATCGCGCCATTGCACTCCAGTGTGGGTAACAAGAGCGAAACTCCGTCTCAAAAAAAAAAAAAAAAAAAAATTACGTATTTTATCCTTGCTGTAATGGGAAAACACTGTAGGCTTTGTACTTTTTGTGAGTGGAGGGTACTTGTCAGTTTTCTGTTGTCAGTTGACCCTGTTGTCACTGCACACTGTAAATACCTGGATGACTCTACTCTTTGGCTTTACCTAAATGATGGTGCTTTGACAATGGGTGAGATAGATCAGAGACCACAGCTCTCTGGACTTGTCTATTCGTTACAAAGGAGGGCTTCGAGTGGTCCATGCCTAAAGCATCAGCTATGTTTGTTGGCAAAAGAATGAGTGGTTTGGGTAATAAGATGCTAAAATGAAATATATATGACTTAGTTTTGGCAAAAAAAAAAAAGAATAAAGAAATGGGTGCTAAATAAATATAACTCCATTCCAATATGAGGTGAGAGGTACTTATTGAAGGCCTGCAAAAAGACAGGGTCTCTCTCTGTTGCCCTGGCTAGAGTGCAGTAGTGTGATCATGGCTCACTGCAGCCTCAACCTCTTGGGCTCAGGAGAGCCTCCTGCCTTACCCTCCTGAATAGCTGGATTTACAGGTGCACACCATCACACTCAGCTACTTTTAAAACTTTTTTGTAGAGATGGGGTCTCACCATGTTGCCCAGGCTGGTCTCTAATTCCTTGCCTCAAGTAACCCTCCCACCTTGGCCTCCTAAAATGCTGAGATTACAGGCATGAGCCACTGTGCCTGGCCCATCCTCTTTCTTTTTTAACTCTAACTTACCATGAATGGAAAAAATAATGTAAAAAGTCTCTTTTTGCAAGAAAGAATTTCTTCCTTATTTTACATATTTTTTGCTATTACTGAAGTTCTTTATATGCATTGTTGAAAATTTTAAAATAAAAACAAGCAAAAATGGCAAAATAAACTTATTTCTACTACACGGAGATTACCTTCATATATATTATAAACATGCATTCTCTCTCCTGTGAATGCAGTTTTAATTCATGAGATGATACTGCCTGCTTTATTTTGTACATCTTTTCAGTCTTTTCAACTTCTCATTTCAATACATTTTCATCGCATTTAAAGATCACATCATTTTCAAATGTCTTCAATTATCTATAAAATGCCCTTCACATCTGGTTTGGCCAAACATTGTCAAGGTGGAGTTTGCACTTCATTTATGTATTTTGTGTCCATTGCTCCAGTCTTTTTTATGATAACAAAGAAACTAGGCCCTTTGTAGAACCTGGTAAAAGAGTGCCTATTGATAGACTCACTTTAGTCTGTGGCATAATTTCTCTCCATCCTGTGATGGAGGGGAAGGCAGTGGCTCTCCCTTTCCACCCTCACCTAACTTTTGTAAGGGAAGCTTGGAGAGAGACAGTAATGAGCTTGACAGAAATTTCGTAGAGCTTTTAAACAGTGAATTTATATTTAAATTATGCTTGGAAAATTCCAAAGCAAAAGATGATAACCTTCTAGCTGCCTTGTGAGCAGAGTCACCATGGCAGACATGAGAGACCTGCATTTCTACCCATGATACCCATGGAGGATCCCAGGAGCAAACTTTCTCCACACCAACTGTAGACCCTGCAAAGAGAAAACAGATGTCAAGACAATAAGAGAGTTTCAGTCAGAGGAGATGGAACATTCACACCACAGGAAGCACAACTGCTATTTCCAGTGAGAATATTTCTAATCAGTCAATTTTGAATATTCACTTACTACGTCCGAACATTATAGTCAGAGAATGTTTTTTTCTGTGCCCTACCTCTCCTTTCCACCCCAACTCTGGAAGAGCCAATGGCTGCCCAGTGGGCAGAGATGCAAGCAGTCAGAACATGAAAGGGAGAGAAAGATGGCAGCCACATTCCTGTCACAGTAGGCCCCCACCCCGGCTGCAGCCTGCTAGAAAGAAGCTTTGATAAGTAAGGAAATTTAGAGTTTTAATTATTACAGTTTAATTAGAGGAATAAATGCAGCTGTTGTGACTGCAATTTGGAGATTTATTTGTTATCTAGAGGTGTCCAGAAACGCAAATGACCTACCTGAGACTTTTTCCATCACAGCTGGTGGGAGGTCATTTTACAAATGGCTTTGTGATTTTTCCCTATTATGTTCCACTTGTTCAAAGCCTAATTATGGGCAAAGAGTTGCTCTCTTCTCATGAGAAGAAAAATGATAAAATAGCAAGTGTTCCTTTAAAATTCTTTTTCCTTCATATGCACATTTCCCCTCACGGTAAATATCTCCTTTGAGAGTGAGCTTCTTAACTTAAACTATTAATTTTTATTGTCATCATGCAAGCAGATATTTATATTGCACCAGCTAGTTTATAAAACACTTTCATATTCATTATCTTTATTGCTACATTTTTACTGACTGTATCCTCTCTATATTCCTGAGTTACATTTGCATTATAACAGAATTCTTCTTTTCAACATATCTTACTGTGTTGCCTTCTAGCTTCCAGTTCCATGAATGTTTAGAAGGTGTTTCCAAAATTAGAACTGAGTTATTATTTTCAGGAAGACAAAAGAGCACATGGGGTGCTAGGATGTCTCATGTGTGTTTAGAAAGCAGCCTGTTCCATAAGTTGGATGCTATTTGGTCATTAGTCTCAGCAGAAAGACACCAGAATGCTAAAGAGTAAATAAAGGAAAAAGTAAAACCAGCAAATTTTAAAAAGCCACACTGACCATAGGGCATTTCCTTAGGAAGATAATCAGCTTTTCTAATTCGGTTCAGCAAGCTGCATGTACAGCACTCTTTAAACGAAGAGAAATAAAACAGAAGAAAAAAGAGAAATTGACAGCTGCTGGATTTGGATAGGAAATGTATAATATTCACAGAATAGCAGTTCTCATTAGACACAAAAATTAAGAGAAGGTAAGAATTCTATAAGAAATAAAGCAACACTCAATAATTACATTTCTTATTCTTGCAGAAATAAATGGTAGGGCCGTCCACCGGCAGCATTAGCAGCAGTTTAAGAAAAATGACTCAATTCTCTCTCTTGACAAAGATTCTAGGTAGAGTGTGAAGTTACAGTATAAGGTCAGACTGTTAAATATTTCAGAAGACGGAAGAGAGTTTTTTTCATTGTAAAGAAAGAATTTCACTTCAGACAAGTGGGAAGTTCTTTAGTAATTCAATTGGGAGGGGTATAAGAGCTATTGAAAAATACCATGTCTTCATTTAAAGACAGGCTGTTTAGAAGCTAGTATATAAAGCCAGTACCTTTATAGGTGCTTTTGAAAGCCTCACTATTCAAGTCCTGTTAGAAGAGAGACAGGTGCTTCAACCAACAATGGCTTGTTTGAAGGGGTCAGGAATAGAAAGTCATTCCAGAGGCTTGGTGCTCACTGATGCTGGGATATAAAGCACCTACTTAGACTCTATATAAAAACATCCTTATTATTGGCCAGGAAACCTTGCACTCTTACCCCAATCATTTTGTCCCAGGAGTCAGAAGCATTTTTCACCCACAAGGCTCTCTTCGGTTAAGACTTCAGTGTTATTTTCCATCTAGGTAATTATGGGTTGCAGGAATATCTTCATGGTCCATAACATTGTTGCACATATGTTAAAAAAAAACAAAACAACACTTAACCAATAATGGAGCCAGTTCAGATAGTTAATGATCGTATTTGGTGTCTATCAATGTACATCACTAAACTAGGCACAGAACAGATTTAAAACAATGCTCTATGCTTTCAGATCTCTAAAAACCTAAAACAAGCTAATACATACACACACACACACACACACACAATCCAGGTTGTCTTTACATTTTTCTTTTAAATTTCAAATAATTTCATTCTTTCATAGTAAAAATATTTTTTTAAACAAGAAGAAGAAAATCCAAAAATACACTTCAGAGATAAGTATCATCTCATTTCTGGCCTCACTCATGCAATACAAAAAACTATGAAAAACTATACAGGTATTCTCTATCTTCCAGGGCTAAAAAGACAGCCCTTCATCAAATCACTGCTCGGTGAGAGGACTTCGACCACAGATTATATTTTGCAAATATTGTTGCAAAACTGTGCCCCTGAGCCTCTGAAATCTTGCCACTTCCTCAACAAGGGAAGAGACAATAGAAGAGAGAAGGGTTTTTCTTTCCTTAAAACTAGGCTGGACTGTGTGGCTGTCCTGACTAACAGAGGACTTGAGAGCTGGCAGTATGCAGCTTCTGAGGTTAGGTCAAGAAAATGCCTGGACACTTACTATCCTGGAATATTGAATCTTGAAATCTCACAAGCAGGCTGTGAGGGAAACTCAGCAATCCATGGAGAGACTCAATTAAAACTGTAGAGGCAAATTAAATGTTTGTTCTATATTAAAATATAGAAACAAGGGTTTCCAAACTGGGGTTTAGAGTGTATATACGTATATATGCATATATTTATATGTATATGTGTTTATGTATATATGTATGTATATATACACATACATCTCTCCATATACTCTGTACATTGAGTATACATACATACAATGCATAGAATACACAAATAAAATGAAAAGAAACAATGTATAGTGATTTAAAATGATAAAGTTATGTATTTTCAAAAAAATAGTGGCTATGTGGTACATAATTTTAAGTTTAAAAGGCTATAAGGCAGGATAATCCATTTCTGTTTTTGTTATGTAAGGAGAGAAATAGATATCTTGATATTTAAATATTTTGGTAGATGAATATGAAATTCTAGAAGACCTATCAAAATACTAACAGCAGTTGTATCTAAGTGGTAAGATAGTAAGTGATTTTGATTTTTGTTCATATTTTATCCGTATATTCCAATTTCTTTTCCAATTAGCATGTATTATTTAAAAATAAAAGTTAGAAAGTTATGTAACTGAAACTATTTCAATTGCTCTAAGCATTTGATTTGCTCATTCTATTGCCCATTGTGTTTACATAATGTTAAGCAGCTAGAAATACAGTTCTCTTAATGCGCCTGGAGCCTGGTAGTGCCCTTTAAAAATGTGTTTCTCTCAGATGTCTATGAATGCTTTTTGCAGGTGGCTGTGTGGGGGATGTAGCAATCTCTTCTTTGCTAAACTAAAAAAGAACAATAGATTACTTCCTTTCTTAAAAAAACACTCCTTCTTGCCCTTACTCAAAAGACTTGTATGCTTGTCTCCTGCGTGATGTTATCAGTGATCTCTCAACAGCAGCTGCTGTGGTGAAATCCATAATCTTTTTGACTTTATGTGGATTTGTAAAAAAACATTCCTTGCTCATATTTGTTACATAACCCCCTAGTTCATTGATTTTTATGCGTAGGTACAGGCAGTTTGTGTATTTCTCAAATAGTTACTTTTTAATATTTTATTTTACAAAGAAGATTTCAGGAAGACTAAAAAATAACTTGAGCACAGCCTCCTTTTTCTTTTGCTAAGATCACCCTCTTATATCAAAAGAGGTTCCATTTAACATTCCCCAGCTGAAAGCCATGTCTCTAGTGAAAAGGGCAGGCCAGCTCCCATAAACCTGTGTTGTACCCTTTCTCTTAGCACCCTCCTCTCTTTCTCCCCCCCAGCTGTACAGACAGGAAAAGCACCTTTGCTTCCTAGATTTCCAACCCATATCTCCCTGGTAGATGACATTTTAGAGGACACTTTTCTACAAAATATATATTTGATTAAATATGTTCTGGAACAAAATAGGCCATCTTTTCTGCACTTACAGGGACTAAAAGAAAGTGAAATAGTGCCTTGAAAAGCCAAGACTATGTTCAGATGGATCCTTTGTCCTCACTCTGCATAATTCCTGCAACTTTTTAGAAGCCCTTTATTGATTAGACTACAACAACTACCCACGAACTACTAGAAAGCATATGGTGTGTCAGCACAGAGAAGATATATTAAAACTGACACCGAATGAAGAATTTAAATGTAAAAAACATAACTCTAAAATATTCTTATCCATAGAAAGATCTATGTGATAGAAATTCATAATGAAAGTCATACTTAATTTCCATTTTGTTTACATTATATTTGGTTGGCTCAGGAAAACCATAACACAGAATATACTTGATCTAAAATGTACACACATTTTTGTTCCTATATGATTAGTGAAAAAATTAACAGAACTCATGGTGTTCCAAACGTATTGGTAAAATACTTAAATTTTGCAATAAAAATTCCTGAACTGGCAAGGGCTTCTGGCCAAGAAGTATGAATTTAAAAAGGAAAGTAAGTATTTCACTTTCGGGGAAATGTTATTAGCTCTTCAAGGGGAGGATTTGTGATCTGTCAGAGCAGACCAGGGTGCTTGGCAGTCTGGCTTTTGGAAGATGAGGCTGTCGTCTTCCCTGGGAATGCCTATACAGTGCTTCAGATCTCTGTTTTTGTTTTTTGAAATGCAAATATGATCAAATTTTTCTTCATAATTTGACCAAAAAAACAGGATATAAGACTTGTCTTATATATAATTTGAACTAAAATAAAAATTTCCTCATACTTAAAAAATGCTACTAAGTGCTAGTTCAGATATACTTTTCTGTGAGCTCAGATATATATATTATACTTCACTAAAGTACTCTACTCCCTGCATATAATTGTGAGATCTCTTTATAAGAAATGTAACTTATGTTTCCAGGGGTTTCCAAACCTCACTTCACACTGAAATACTGAGAATATTTTTTCTTGAAAGCATATTCCCAAACTATGTATATTTATTTAATCAGTATCTCTAGGATTAGGCCCAGGCTTGCTAGAATCAAAGTTGAATTAAACAAAAAGTGGAGGAAGGACAGAGGTTGAAATAAATAGGTGAGCAAAAAGATGAAAGGGATTATTTCTTAAAACTTATATGAGACATTTTTTATTTGTAGCTTCAAGAATATTGAAAAGCAGTTTTGTTATTTTCATTTATCATTGTATCATTAGTATTTTTCCCATGTTATTTAATAGTCCCTTATGATCAAGTATGTAAATATGTTAAGAAAAAAATATTGAAGAATGTAAAACGTATCTCTTATGGGCTAGACTATATTCAAGTATTTTGCAAAGTTTCTACTATGAAGTCAGTATTTTATTAAACTAAATTTTTTTAAGTAACTAGGAAGACTTTTATTTCTAGCAATATGGCAGAGAAAACATGCTGGTTTATCATATATAAACCTACTAGATAAAACGAAGAAGCTAATTTTCAAATACAGACCTGAGCTAAGGAGAAGCAGAAGCAGCAAAGCTCAGTATAAAACTTACAATGCAGATATGGGATTAACCAATAGAACACATGTGAAAAATAACTAAATATATAAGGAATAACAAATCAAATAAACAGGTAAAAGGTGTAAATGACAGGCTTATTTAATAAAGAACTAAATAAACCTTTCAGAATACATTATGTATATTTGCTTGCTACTTTACATTGGAAATTCAGTGGTTGGACTAAAGAATATATTAATCAAAGCAGAAAAAGGTCTCAATGTACTGAACTGAAGAAATAAACCAAAATGAGCCCAAGGTAACCAAAAAGAGGAACCACAAAGAGAAGATTTCAGTGGCATAGATTACAGGAAAATGACACGAAGTGTATGTCTTACTGAAGATCTAGAAATAAAAAAAATAGAGGAGATAGGTTGAGCAAAAAAATAAGAATTAGATTGATAACATTTGAATATGATGAAAGATAAAAATTCAATAAGATATATACTTAAACATATCACAAACAAACAGCTGAACACAAAAACAAAACCAAAAAGAGTATTAAAGGTAGTCAGAGAGAAAAAATAAAATCACATATTGAAAGCTGGCCATAAGACTCACAGCTGGCACCATCGCAAGAGAAGCCAGCAAAAGAGTGGGTTTATGTATCTTCAACATGATGACTGTAAACAGACCTTAACATAAAATTCTAAATGTAGGAAATCCATCTTTTAAGAGTGAAAACAAGACAAAGATGGCCCCAAAATGTGAAAATAATTAGACTAGTCCCTCATTGATAGAATTCTGAAGGATGTGGTTTGCAAAGAAAGCAATGCTCCCTGAAGGAAGCTGCAAGGTATAATAAAAGATGTGAGCAAAGGAAAAGGTAAATATCGAAATAAGTATAAACAAACACCTATTTTATAAAACATATGAATGCTGTGCGTGTGTGTGCATGTGTGTGTACACTATCATGAGAACAACACCACTTAAAATTTCAGGCTAAACTCACTCATTTATTAGCATGAATACCAAAACTATAAAATGTCTTAGCACTTAAAATCCAAAAATGTATTAGTAAGATAATGCATTTTGATGAAGTTTAGTGCATCCAGGAAGAATAGGTTGACTCAATATTTAATCAACATCTTATTAAATAATGAAATATTATGCACATTACCATATAGTCAGGGATATAATTGATTTTTCTGCTGTTACCACATCTATTCAACACTGTTCTTCAGCACTCAGTCAACACAATAAATAAGAAAAAGAAATGAACACTGTAAGGTTTAGAAAGAAGGAGGTCGTTACTATGATTATTCATATTAGCATGGAGAGACAAAAGTATAATGTGAACTGGCCAGGTGCAGTGGCTCATGCCTGTAATCCCAGCACTTTGGCAGGCCCAGGGGGGCAGATCACAAGGTCAGGAGTTCAAGACCAGCTTGACCAACATGGTGAAAACCCATCTCTACTAAAAATATAAAAATTAATGAGGCGTGGTGGCACATGCCTATAATCCTTGTGAGCTGAGATTAGGCCACTGAACTCCAGTCTGAGTACATTTTTAAAAATGTTGCAAGTAGAACTAAAAAAAAAAGAAAGAAAGAAAAAAAATTCTAGTTGCTACATTTGTAAAAAAAATTAAAGTGTACAAATTAATACATTGTGTTACTTATGTAATGATGAACATAAAGCAGAAACAGATCAGAAATGGTTTAGAAACAGATCCATACATATGTGGGAAAGTCTCTGCATGTTAGACGCTCTATCACACTTCAGTGCAGAAAGGAGAATTAATCAATAAATAATGCTGGAAAAATTTGTTATCTATATGGGGAAAATGAAATTATATACTTACTTTAAACCATAAACAAAAGTTAACTTATTATACATTAACTTGAAAAGGCAAACTTTTCAAAACGTAAAATGCAGCACAGAGAGTTGTGGTGATCTAAGTTTGTGTCGTTCCAAAATTCTTAGGTTAAATTTCAAATCCCCAAGGTGATGGTATTAGGAGGTGGGTCATTTAAGAGGTGAGTTTATAATGAGGGCAGACCCCTCCAAAACAGGATTAACATCTGTATAACAGAGGCCCTAATGGGACTCCTGGCCTGTTCACTATGTGAGGACACAGCAAAAAGGGACCATCTGTGTCTGACCCCATGTGAAACAATGAATTTGCCTTGATCTTTGCCTTCCACCCTCCAGAAGTGTGGAAGATATACACTTCTGTTGTTTATAAGCTACCCAGTTTATGGTATCTTGTTATATCAGCCCGAATAGACTAAAACCAGAATGTCTTTATGATTATGTGCTAAAATCCCCACATTTTGAAATAAGACACAGAAAGCATCAACCATAAAAGAAAAGATAAATTCTACTATATCAAGAGATATCCATGTACCAAAAGACACCATGAAGAGTTAGAAAAAAAGCCACAAGCCAGTAGAAAATATTTATTTAGCTATAACCGAAAAAATTAAGATTCAGACAAGTAAATGGGATTTCTATGAATCAGAAAGAAAAAGTTAAGAAATGGGCAAATAATTTGCAGGCATCTCACAATGGAAAAATGAATAAAAATATGAATAGTTGTTCAACCTTTTTAGTAATCAGAGAAATGCAAATTAAAACTCTAAGACGGTAACTTTTTGCCCTTACCATATTGGCAGGCCCTCCCCATGTTTCATTTTCTTCTCTTCTTCAGGAAAGCCTTGCTAATTTCAACCATTTGTTCAGCTTATTACCTTACACAAAATCCACTGTTGAAAGTTTTATTGGAATGATGGATCAAGTTGGGAGAATTGCAATTTTTTATGGTAGGGTTCATAGTCAATAACACTGTAGGTCTCTATTTAATTCAGTATTTTTAAATGAATTTCAATGAAGTATCATAATTTTCATTAAAAAAGACTTGCACTTAATAATATCAGGAAATGTTAAAATTTTAATAGAGATTATAAATGGCAACATTCTAATTATTAGTTTTTCTATTCATTGTTGATCTGTAGAAAGACTATATACATATTACCTATAGCTGGCAATATTAATTCATTTACTAATACTTAAAATTTCTCTAAATTTACTAATTCTTCAAATTTCCATTTATATGTTGAATTTCGAATCCCCACAGTGATAATATTACAAGTTGGGTCACTGAAGAGATGATTATAACCCTATAGGGCAGCCACAGGTTTGGATTCTGTGTTGTCCAAACTGAGATGTGCTCTAAGTGCAAAATGTACAATGAACTTCAAAGACGTATCATGAAAAAATGGAAACTGCTTCGTGGATAATTTACATATTGAATGCATGTTGAAATAATATTTTGGATCCAAGAAGATACAGGCAGAAAAGGCCAGGGCTGACCTAACGCCAGGATGACTTAATGGCGGTCCCTAGACTTGTATTAAGGGTCCATCTTGGGACCATTTCAGCCTCAGGTGGGGTGAGGATTTATTCAGGGGTTCATATGTGGGACGAGCTACATTACAAGATTTTGATTCAAGCAGGGCCTGGAATGAGTTCATGGAAATAACCCGATGTGGGCAAGGCGGGGTGGCTCACGCCTGTATTCCCAGCACTTTGGGAGGCCGAGGGAGGCAGATAACGAGGTCAAGAGATAGAGACCATCCTTGCCAACATGGTGAAACCCATCTCTACTAAAAATATAAAAATTAGCTGGGTGTGGTGGTGTGTGCCCGTAGTCCCAGTTACTAGGGAGGCTGAGGCAGGAGAATCGCTTGAACCCGGGAGACAGAGACTGTAGTGAGCCGAGCCAAGGCTGCGCCACTGTTCTCCAGCCTGGCGACAGAGCAAGACTGTCACACACACACACACACACACACACACACACACAGAGAAAACGAAATAACCCAATGTGGATTCAACTGCTTTTGTTTTTAATTGGAGATTTAAAATCTGAGTCTCCATGCAAATGGAATATTTACAGGATAAAAAATAACTCAGTGAATTCTTTTCCTTCGCTGCGTTCCTGTCAGGATCCCGTGAGAACGGACGCCGGCCTGCCATGATCCCCGGATTCTGGATGGAAACGCAGGAGACGCCCGGTTCCGACAGCAGGGAACAGGGCGCCTCTCTAGGGCTGACATCTCAGTTCCCGCTGCATCCATGGGGGCCAGGGGCCTCCCCTCAGAGAACACGGACCCCAGGTGAGCAAGATGCTGCCCGCACGAGGAGGCGCCTGGGGGGGCTTCCCCCGCCGCGCCCCTCCCCCCGCCGCGCCCCTCCCCCCGCCGCGCCCCTCCCCCCGCCGCGCCCCTCCCCCCGCCGCGCCCCTCCCCCCGCCGCGCCCCTCCCACTGCCCCGTGGGCTCCTGCGTTTTCTCCTCAGGGGCGGGAGCCCCCACGCCGTGCTCTGCACGAGTTCCCATCATGGTGCCAGCGCCGCGTCCCACAGTTCGCTCCCTGCCTGTGCCTGAAACCCGTCCTCCCTAAATCTCCTCAGGGAGCCGAAGGGGTCCGCTTGGCTCCAGCGCCTCCCGGCGAGGTGGAGGACGCGGCTCTCCTGGCGCCAGACCCAGCGCCACCAGGGGGCGCGCCCGTGCGGGAGGCGGCCCTCGCTATTGTCCTCGGCTTTACTCGTCTCGGTGGCTGGGCCTGGGCTCGGCACAGGCTTCCTCACTCCCGCTCAGCGCCATGGTACCCCGCTCGCCGGAGACCTCGCCCCGCTCACCGGGGACCTCACCCGCTCACGGGGGACCGCACCCGCTCGCCGGGGACCGCACCCCGCTCACGGGGACCGCACCCGCTCGCCGGGGACCGCACCCCGCTCGCCGGGGACCACACCCCGCTCACGGGGGACCTCACCCGCTCACCAGGGACCGCACCCGCTCACGGGGGACCGCACCCGCTCACGGGGGACCCCGCCCCGCTCACGGGGGACCTCGCCCAGCTCACCGGGGACCTCATCCTGTTCACCAGAGGCCATCCTCACTCTTCAATGAGAGGTTGCAGCTGCCATCATCCGTGCTGCTCCCTCCTGAGGGCTGATGTTTCTTCCCTTTCTGTGTCAGAGGCCTTTGAACCCAAGCAACTCCTCCTTGAATAGAGGCGGGTGGAATGAAGCTGGGACCTACTGGACTGCATTTCCAGGAGATTATGGCATTCTAAGGCACAGTGTGAAGCAGGAGGTTAGCACAACATGTAGGTCGCAAAGACCTTGCTGATAAAACAGTCTGGGATAAAGAAGTCGCCCAAAGCCTCCAAACCAAGATGGCGACGAAGGTGGCTGCCAGCCTCCTTTCTGCCCCTTATATGTTAATTATAATTCATTGGCATGCTAGAAGACACTTTCACTAGCGCCACGACAGTTAACAAATGCCGTGAAAACATTAGGAAGTTATCCAATATGGCCTAAAAAGGGGAGGAACCCTGAGTTCTGGGAACTGCCCACCTGTTTCCCAGAAAACTCATGAATAATCACCCTTTGTTTAGCACATAATGAAGAAAATACTGTAGAAGTAGGCAGTCAGCCATGCTGCTGCTCTGCTATGGAGTAGCCACTCTTTATTTCTTTACTTTCTTAATAAACTTGCTTTCACTTTATGCATTTGCCTCAAATTCTTTTTCAAGAACCAAGAACTCTCTCTTGGGGTCTGGATCGGGTCCCCTTTCAGTTAACATCTTGACTAACAGACTCTTTCAGTGAGGGATTTGAGGACAAAGCTCTTAGTGTCTCATGTGAAAGGAAGTTGGTTCCCTCCCTCCCCACAGTTATTCCACAGCTGAGAGGGAGTAGGATTCCAGAAGTCCGGCTGAGGGGACAGCCCGGGAGCCCCACATCGCCGGGAGGAAGCCCTTCCTAGGGCAGTGAGGTCGGACCCTTGATCCCCATTCCCCTTCCTGCCGTCTTTACTCCCCGTTCTCATCCCAGTCAAATAGGAAGCAGGGGCTTGCCCACAGGTCTTTTGGCTTCTTGTATATCAGCATCTATTTGAACATTTAATAAAAACGTTCCTGAAATTTTCTTTACCTCACAATGAATTTGGAGCAATCTGGGTCAGTTTGGAGGTTTTCTGACAGAGCCTGCACACTGGCCTTTGTGCTTCTGCTCTGGCAGGTTCAGAACTGTGCTTCAGAGAGGTTTTCTTGCAAACAGAATGGAATTCTTCTGGGCCTTTTTTTCTTAGCATCCATTGAAATGTAAATGGCCCTACCCTCCTGTTTTACAAATTGAGTGTCACAGAATACAAATATACAGTGGGATGCTAATAGGAGTTCTGAAAAGGAAAAAAAAAAAAAAGATTCTGAAGTTAAATGAGTTTGGAAAACCCACATACCTGGAGAATTATCATGCATATTAGCACATTAAGAACCTGAGACATTCTTTAGTGAATGATTCCATTACTTTGGGTAGTCAGAACTTGTCAAACCTATTGGATCACAGAACCTTCTTTTCTGATTAATACTAACATTTTGCAGGACACTAGTATTCTGTTTATCTCAGTTTGGGAGACACAGGAAGATTGCTTTCTCATGGTTCTTTTTCTAATCCCCTACTTAGACAGTCAAAAGCAGACTTTTTTTTGTTATTGTTGCTGTTGTTGTCTTGTAATTCAACACAATTTAATAATACTAAGGATCAGTTTTACTAGTGAGACTTGAACTGCAGATGTATTGCCAAACCTCTGCAGGCCTCCTGAAGGTCCCAGTCACATTGAGCAGCTACTCCCTGGCAGTTTCTTTCACAGCATGCTCTTTGAAATTGGCCTGGGAAGATTCCTTCTCAGACTTCAAACCCGTTTTCATTAGCTTTCTACTTCTTTCTTGCCCCTTGTCTGCCAGGAATTTGTGATGGCTTGAGGCTTTTGTATGCCTATCTTCTTGGCCCATTTTTTATCCATTTATACTGCTATTTCCTCCTTTATCCTCTCAGAAACAAGTTTGATTTCAGTAAACAAACACTGTTACTTGAAAGAGGTCCTGATCAGACCCCAAGAGAGGGTTCTTGGATCTCACGCAAGAAAGAATTCAAGGCAAATCCATAAAGTGAAAGCAAGTTCGTTAAAAAAGTAAAGGAATTAAAGAATGGCTACTCCATAGGCACAGCAGCATGGGCTGTTCTTTGGCTATTTTATGGTTATTTCTTGATTATATGCTAAACAAGGGGTGGATTATTCATGAGTTTTCTAGGAAAGGGGTGGGCAATTCCCAGAATTGAGGGTTCCTCTCCATTTTAGAGCTTATAGGGTAACTTTCTGATGTTGCCACTGCATTTGTAAACGGTCAAGGCACTGCTAGGAATGCCTTTTGACATGCTAATGTATTATAATTAGTGGATAATAAGCAGTGAGGATGACCAGAGGTGCTGTTCCTTGCCTTCTTGGTTTTGGTGGGATTTGGCCAGCTCCTTACTGCATGCTGTTTCATCAGCAAGGTCTTTGTGACCTGTAACTTGTGCCAACCTCCTATCTCACAGTTGCATAGAATGTCAGCAGCAGAACTTGTCAGCAGCCTGGAATTTATGTCAATCAACCCTTTATCTTGTGTCAAGAATATCTGGGCCAGAGCAATGTACAAACACTCAGGACCAGAGACACAACACAACTCTTGCCCCTTCCTTCCGTTCCTGTCTGGACACATTCCTCATAAAGTAGGCATATCCAAATATTGGAAATATGGCTTTATTCAGATCAGATCCTGATGTAAATTCTGAAGCTGTCATCTGTAAGTTCATGGCTTTTGCTGTAAATTGGGGATGAGGACGTGCTTTTACTCTGGGTTCTAATCATAAGTTAGAGATAAACAGAGTCACAGTAGTAGCTTCATCATTGCCTAGAGCAAACTCAAACTTAAGGAAACCTTTAGGGCTTCTAGTAACTTGTAAGAAAATTTAGCTTAGACATGAAGACTACTCAGGCCTCCTACTCCTACCTCAAGCTAGCTGTTGGGACCCACCTGTGGGGACAGCTGTGTCTGCAATACAGAGTCACAGTTCATTTATCTGGCCAGGTGGAAGAGTACAGGGCTGCCTCCCTGGATAGGACATTCCAGAGCATATATCAAGGGAGCGGCATATATTCTGAGCCCGCTAAGAATAGTAGTGTCATGGCTACTGTGTCATGGCTATGAACAGTAGTGTCATGTTAAAATACTAAAATATTTCTAGAGTGGTTTATTAACGTCTGTTGCCCCAAGATTTCCCCGATCCAGAAACTAAAGGGTTAATGCCAGGCAAGGAAAAGGCTTCTAGAGTCTGATAATCTCTAAGGCTACCAAGAACCTTGTACTTCGATTCATTTCTGAGAAACTAAAGGGTTAATGCCAGGCAAGGAAGAGACTTCTAGAGTCTGATAATCTCTAAGGCTACCAGGAACCTTGTACATCAATTCATTTCTGACTGCAGAGAGGGTTTACAGACACCTTCTTCTCCTTCTACGTTTCTACCTCAACCCATTGAGGAAGGACTTCCTGCCAACCTTCTTGTAGATGATTCTCCAACGATGCCCAGACTTTTTGCCTTTTTGCTCCACACCTTGTGTGTTCTTCCTGGAGCACCTGAATCTATTCTGATTGTGGAACATTGGCCATACTGCATCCCTAGTCACTTCTGGTTCCAGTTAACCTCACAGAGAACAGCCCAGAGAGTATCCCTCATCCACATTCTTCTTTCCCATCTCCCTAGACCATTGCAAACTTATGGTCGAACATTCAGATTGCTCCATTCTTTCACAGAACCACGCTTCTACCTCCACAGGATATTTACATGTTCTGGTCCCAGTTTTTGGAACATTCCAGCTTCCCAGTTTAGCTTAAACCCTCCTAATGTTTCCTCACCATTCAAAGCCCAACTCTGGCTCTCTCCTTCCAAGCCTAGGTCATTTTTGTTTCCTTCACTGTGTTCTTCCTAAATTGTAGATTTTCCTTATTTTTTTTGATGGAGAACCTGACAAAGTAGAAAAGTGATGTATTGAACTCCCTTTTACAGCTGCTAGCGAGAGCAGTCGTCAACTCGTTGCTTTTAATCTGTCTGTGTCCCTACTTCACTTTGTGTGAATGTTGTAAAGCATATTACATCAATTCCTGTCCGTTCTTCTCCAGAACTTCATTGTACACTCTGCATTTCTAAGAAACATCTATAATCTCTATTGTGACATCACGTCCTAACAAAATTAACAAAATATGAAATGCCTAGCCCCTATTTAGTATCCTCTGACTGCTTTGAATGTATTTTTGTAGCTGCTTTGCTCAAATCAGGATCCAAACTGTTACATGTAGTTGTTAAAATCATTTAAATTACTTTTATTTTATGTTTCAAATTTATATATATATATATATGAACCAAATCGTTTTTCTGATAGACTTGATCAATTTCTTCCTTAAAAACCTATTTCAGCATCCTTCTTTCCAGCATTCAAGATGTCAAAGTGAGGACATGGTCGGTCCTCTGGTGCGAAATTCCAGATTTCCTTGGGTCTTCTGGTAGGAGCTGTGATCAACTGTGCTGACAACACAGGAGCCGAAAACCTGTATATCATCTCTGTGAAGGGGATCAAGGGGCGGCTGAACAGACTGCCTGCTGCTGGTGTCGGTGACATGGTGATGGTCACAGTCAAGAAAGGCAAACCAGAGCTTAGAAAAAAGGCACAACCAGCAGTGGTCATTCGACAATGCAAGTCATATCGGAGAAAAGATGGCATGTTTATTTTGAAGATAATGCAGAAGTCAAGGTGCGATCAAAGGTTCTGCCATTACTGTACCAGTAGCAAAATAGTGTGCAGACCTGTAGCCCTGGATTGCATCCAATGCTGGCAACATTGCATGATTCTCCAGTATATCTGTAAAAAATAAAAAACTTTAAAACCATTAAAAACAAACAAACAAACAAACAAAAAACCTATTTCATATGTTTAGGCAAAAATGATTCTGAAGCAATTCCCATTGCATCTCATCATCCAGCTCATTATATTTGGCTGATCTACTTTTTGAGATTATTGAGTTCAGGTGATGTCAGTTTGATCTATTATTTAAAAAGTTTTTCATCAAACTTTTGCTGATATAGTTTTCATATCCAGTGAAATTGCTGCCTAGAACCAGATTGTCATTGGAGGTGGCAAAAATGATTTCCTACTGGTATCAATCCTTCTATGTTTATTTGCTATAATTTTTCTGAAAGAAAAACTTGTTCTTAGATAAAATTCAATTCTCCTAAAAATAGCTTGTATCAGAAATATAAAATAGTTAAGTTTTTCTCTTTATCAGTTTTTCTGAATAATGACTTGTTACTCTAACAACCTGCAATGGTGACCATTTTTAATGGTCACATTGTCTTAACTTCAGTCACTTGTAGTCAGAATTTCTATTTTTATTCCCTTTGTTCTTTGACTTTATTCCATTGACCATTCATTATTTCCTTGCTTGAAAAGCTATGATGTTCAGGATCGTCTTTTATTTGCCTTAGACAAGAAATTAGATATTCCTTCAAATACCTGTCATCCCTTCTAATGGAAAATGTTATTTAGAGACCATGATCTAAGTGCTAGAAGTCTTTGTTGGGTTGCCACTTCTTCTCTTTTTAGTACATGTTTTAATAGCAAAAACTTCAAAAACTTCATGAGCTCATACTAGTTCTTCTAATTCATTCTTAAGATGATTGCTTCTTTGATTTTGTATTTTTATCTGTTTTCTATTGTCTGGCAAATCTTTATTTCTACCAGCATTAGCAAATTATGTATTTGGTTTCTCATACAATAGCCATTTCAAGATCACAATACTACTATTCCTATAAAAATAAAGACTACTGAATGCAATTTCAGATTTGCATACCTTCTGTCTCTTTATCCTTAACTACCTTAGTGTGTATTTTATAAGAAAAAAAAACATTTTTATATGACTGTAATTCGATTATCAAGTTTTAAAACCAATTCTGTATCTAGTTTTAAGATCACATTAAAATTTCAATATTATTATTTTAGAGCTGTTGCTCTCATTGGATACATAAAAAAGCACTTGATAAAATTTAATACCTACCCTTGATAAAACCTCTCAACAAATTTGGAACAGAAGGAAACTTCTTCCACTTAAAAAAATGGTGTATTTGAAAATTCTATAGTTAATATTATACTTTTTGGTGACTCATGAAATAATATCTCCCAAAAATTTTCTGGCAAAATGTATCAAATGACAAGGCTATTTACTTCAGCATTTTTGTTGTTAACAGCAAACACTGAGAACAAATTTAAAAATTATTTATAAAGAAAAGATTGTGGAATAACCAATGGCAAACACAGTGGTACACTCCCTAGGCACAAAAAATAATGAGAAAGAATGCTATGGAAGATCAAATATCTGGCTACTTCTGGTAATCCTACAGTCTTTTCAAATATTTATTACAAATTTTTGTCCAAGTCTTATAATTGTCATCTGCCTGAGTATAAGTCCAATTGAATGATGGAAGGTGAAATTTCTGGTTATTACCAGTATATCTTTGGGATAGGCTCCTCAGATGGCTATTTCAAAAAGTACGTATGTTTAATTTTGCTATATTTGTTTGTATTTATTATCCTTATTTGTTTGATAAAGACCTCATTTATTTTTCTGAACACCGTATTTCCAGTACCTGGCACAAAGCTGTCACTGAGTTAATATTTGTCATAAAATTGTCATTAAGCCTGGCGCGGCAGCTCAGGGCTGTAATCCCAGCACTTTGGGAGGCTGAGGGGGGCAGATCACAAGGTCAGGAGTTTGAGACCAGCCTGACCATCATGGTGAAACCCCATCTCTGCTAATTCAAAAATTAGCTGGGCGTGGTGGTGTATGCCTGTAATTTCAGCTACTGGGGAGACTGAGGCAGGAGAATCACTTGAACCCAAGAGGCGAAGGTTGCGGTGAGCCAAGATCGTACCACTGCACTCCAGCCTGGGTGACAGAGTGAGACTCCATCTAAAAAAAAAAAACATTGTCATTAAAAGAAATTTTTGTTATGTTAGAATATCATATATCTAAGGCATCACAGATAATTTTGAGATTATCGATAAAGAAGTCACCGTTTCATGACTTATATTTCAGTCTGTGGTCCATTTTGATTTACATTTTATAAATGCTGTGCAGTAAAGAAGATGATTTTTTTGTTGCACATATCATCCATTGGTTACAGCATCTCTTGTTGAAAGATCTTTTTCTCATTAACTGCTCGGCACTTTTGCATTTATTGAAGAAAACATAGGAGAACATTTTAATGGCCATGGGTGAGACACATTTTTTTTTAAGTAGACATAAAAAATCACAAACTATCAGATAAAAAACTGACCAACTAACTTTATCAAAATTTCATTCTTAAAAAGATATCACAGAAAAGAAAATGTGACCCACAGACAAAAATAAAACATTTGCAAAGCATTTATATCTAATAGATTTGTATCTAGAATTTGTAAAGAAGTTTTATAACTCAATGATAAGGAGACAATCTGTGATAAGAATAATTCTAAGATAGTCCCATAGATTGCCCATTCTATGGTGCATAGGTCCTATATAATGGCCCCCTGAGAATTTATGGATATAATGGATTTCGCTCTCATTATTAGGTTGCCAATCTGTTGACTTCGAGTTTGTCCAACGGCACATTATCCTGGGCGAACAAATATGCAGGAGCAGAAGACTTCTGCTGGCCTGGAAGAAAGCAACCAGCCATGTTGTGAATGACTTGTGGAGTTAATAGTAATGTATCCATGATTGTTTGTTAGTTTTGAAAAGTAATGTAAGTTGATAACATTAGGGAAAAGTGGGAGATAGGTGTATGGGAATTCTCTGCATTATATTTGCCACTTTTCTAAAGATATAAAATTGTTCCAAATATAAAATGTTTATGTAAAATAGTTAAAAAATACATAAAATGTATAAGATTTATTCATTCAAAACTCTTACAGCAATAGCGCTAAACAAGCGGAGAGAAGGGATATGAGGTAGCCCAGAAAGGAGAGTACGATTCAAGCTAAACAAATAAAATATGAAAATGTAAGCCAATTTATCACGTAATAACCTGATAAACTTTCTCTCTATTGCAAAACTTAACAATTTCAAATATTATTCAACATGACACTGAAGAAATTTTCTGTAGTGTTGACTTTTAAATGTGGTCATACTTCTATGAGTTCTGATTCCAGGAGCCATTAGCCTGATATTTGGAGGCATATTTGTATTTGCCATTCTGTTTTAAATAGAAATCACTTTTTTGGGGAAAAATCCATAAAATTAGCCAACAAAGAAAAAAATCGACAAAAATTTAAATGTACACTTTATAAAATAACATATTGGCATGTGAGCACATGGAAATGTTTAGAATATCACTGGTGTTTAGATAAATTCAAATTAAAATAATGTGATATTATTTTATATCCATTAGAATAACTGAGACTAAAAGACTGACCACCAAGGGCTGGCAAAGAAATAGAGCAATTAGTACTGTCATGTATTACTGGGGTGAGAATACAAACAATACAGCTACTTCGGAAAAGTTTGGCAGTTTCTTAAAAAGTTGACTATACACGTGTTACACAGCCCAGAAGTTCAACTCCCTTTTTTTTTACCCAAGACAACTGAAAACATAATCTAAACAAAGGCTTGTAGAAGAACATTAATAGTATCCTTATTTAGAATAACCAAAAACTAGAAACAACCCAAATGTCCATAAGCAGATGAATGGAAAAGTAATTTTTGGTACATCTACACAATGGAATAAATACTCGGCATTAAAAAAGAATGTACCATTAATATATGCAAGTACATCAATAAGGGCCAAATAATTCAAGACAGCAACAGAATGAGTGGCAGAATCCAGATCTTGCCCCCAAAACATATACTCTATTATTTCATTTATGTAAATGTCTAGAAACTGCCTGTTAGTCTGGTGACAGAAAGCAGATCTGTGGTTACTTGAGTATTAGGCAGGGAGAGGTAGTTAGGAAAGATTATGAAGGGATTGGAGACAACTGGGATTCATGGAAATATTTATTATCTTAATTTGACAGTTTTGCAAGTGTTTACATATGTAAAGACTCATCACAATGTCCACTTAAATATATGCCATTCATGGTCTACCAATTCTACTTGAATAAAGATGCATTAAGAAAAAAGTTAAAAAAAAAACGTTATGACCTAGCACCAACCTATTTCAGCCCACTGGAATTGTGTGATGCTCCTGTCTGGGAGCTGTTCTACATAAATGGCATATTGCAGGTAATCCTGCAGTTAAAAAAATGTGAACCAACACCAGCAAATTTTGTCAAGTTTATTCAGGTTACTGTTGCTGTAATATGAATGTGTTTCCTAAAAGCTCATGGATTGAAAACTTATACCTTCATGCCTCATGAGTGGATTAATACTGGCTCTGCACTCATGAATGGATGAATGCCACTAACACAGGCATGGGCTTGTTATGGTGGGAGGGGCTTTGTTACCAAGGCAAGGTCTCTCTGGCTCTTTTGCTCTTGCTCTCTCACCGTGTGATGCTCTCTGCCATGATATGACACATCAAAAAGGCCCTCACCAGGTGTCAGCACTTTGCTTTTTGGACAGCAGCATAGCTGACAACAGCTGGACAACAGCCTTCAGAACTGTGAGCTAAATACATTTCTTTGATTCATACATTACTCAGTGTGTGACATTCTATTGTAACAACAGAAAATGGACTAAGATTATTACTTTTTGCTATACCTAGTCAAATTATTTTAAAATCAATAACATGTAAGTTTGTGTGTGTGTGTGTGTGTATGTATATATATACATATGTAGATATTTAAAACAATTATTTTTTATCTTTAAAAAGTCCATAAATTATAGGATTTTGTGGCAAGATGTTCTATTTTTATATTCCATTTTCTCAAGTCATAAGTGATACTCCTCCACTAAGCTGTTAAAGTGCTAATAGGTTTCTCCAGACACTGCTATTATTAACAAATTAACATGAACAACACTTAAGAAGGAGGAGTGGGAGGGTTAATGTGGGGAATCTTCTCCCTTCATATTTCTTTTATGATGCACATTTTGAATAAAAGAATAGATTTGAATTTTATGAAATATTAATCGAACGTCTTCCCCTCCTACTCACCAGCATCAAAGTTGTTAATAAAATGTTCAAGAATAAGGAAGTATGTGCTGCAGTTGCAATTCACTGTTACATCTGAACAGAAGAAAGACTATCAAGTGATAAAAAACTTTACAGAAAAAATTGAGCAGGAGATTTGAAAAGTGTGGATGATCTAGCAAGACAGAAACAGAATGAAAATAAGTACAAACAAGTCGTGTGCAAATTAGTAGAAGACTCTAAATGTTCAAATTTAAAATATAAAGTATAATTTCTTGTACTAGATTAACTATAATGAAACCAAAGTAAAAAGATAAATTTGGTCTAATAAGTACAATTATAAATGTTAATGTTACTAGTCTCATTGGGAGAGGGGAAATGATCACTCTGCTGGCTACTTTTCAGGGGTCTTACATTCACACAGTTCTATATAAATCTCAATCCGGCCAAACAGATTTGGTGGCCATTTTACAGACATAGTGTTAGTATCTAGAGTGTTTAAATAATTTACCCAAATTCAAAGGATTGCTAAGTATGAGAACCAGGACTCTCACTTAACATTTTATTGTATGATTGTATCATACTTATTCCTAAATGCTATGGTTCATGGATGTTTGAGTTATTTCTACTTTTTTGTTATTGTAATGTGTTGCTAAGAACATAGCAAACATACATGCTAGTTTAGGGGGGACCGTAACATAGAATTGGAATTAGTAAGTAATAAGGAAAATAAATATTCACTTTAGTAGATATTGCCAAACAGTTATGCTAGGTGCTACATTCCCTTGATTAGAGCATGAGGATTTCAGTTGCTCCACATCCTAAAGAATGTTTGGTGTTTTTTTCTTTTTTCAATTCGACAATCCTATTTTTAAAAAATTAATTCTTACATAGTTTTAACTTTCATTATTGCCATGACTAATAAGGCCAATAAATAATTGGTCATTAATATTTCTTAATAAAGTATCTGTTTAATATTATTCACATTTTTATTAGGTTGTTTATCCTCTTTTTTTCCATCATGACCTTACAGTGTTTTATTTTATATTATTTTAATTTAATTTAATTTAATTTTTTTATTGTATTTAGCTTCTGGGGTACATATGCAGATCATGCAGAGTTGTTGCATAGGTACATACATGGCAAGGTGGTTTGCTGCCTTCCTCCGCTGCCCACCTATATCTGCTATTTCTCCCCTCATTATCCCTCCCTGCCCTCCCCACCCCCCGCTGTCCCTCCCCTAGCCCCACCCAACTGACCGCAGTGTGTGATGCTCCCCTCCCTGTGTCCACATGTTCTAATTGTTCAACACCCATCTATGACTGAGAATATGTGATGTTTGGTTTTCTGTTCTTGTGTCAGTTTGCTGAGAATGATGGTTTCCAAATTCATCCATGTCCCTATGAAGGCCACAAACTCATCATTTTTTATGGCTGCATAGTATTCCATGGTGTATATGTGCCACATTTTCTTTATCCAGTCTATCATTGATGGACATTTGGGTTGATTCCAGGTCTTTGCTATTGTAACAGTGCCACAATGAACATACATGGCTTGTGTCTTTATAATAGAACGATTTATAATCCTTTGGATATATACCCAGTAATGGGATTGCTGGGTCAAATGGTATTTATTTCTATTTCTAGGACCTTGAGGAATCACCACACTGTCTTCCACAATGGTTGCACTAATTTACACTCCCACCAACAGTGTGAAAGTGTTCCTATTTCTCCATATCCTCTCCAGCATCTGTTGTCTCCAGATTTTTTAATGATTGCCATTCTAACTCGTGTGAGATGATATCTCAATGTGGTTTTAATTTACGTTTCTCTAATGACCAGTGATGATGAGCATTTTTTCATGTTTGTTAGCCTCATAGATGTCTTCTTTTGTAAAGTGCCTGTTCATATCCTTTGCCCAGTTTTGAATGGGTTTGTTTTTTTCTTATAAATCTGTTATAGTTCCTAATAGAGTCTGGATATTAGCCCTTTGTCAGATGGGTAGATTGCAAAAATTTCTTCCCATTCTGCTGGTTGCTGGTTTTCTCTAATGATTGTTTCCTTTACTATACAGAAACTCTGGAGTTTAATTAGATCCCATTTGTCTATTTTGGCTTCTGTTGCCAATGCTTTTGGTGTTTTAGCCATGAAGTCCTTGCCTATGCCTAGGTCCTGAATGGTTTTGCGTAGGTTTTCTTCTAGGGTTTTTATGGTGTTAGGTCTTATATTTAGGTCTTTAATCCATCTGGAGTTAATTTTAGTGTAAGTTGTCAGGAAGGGGTCATGCAAACCAGTAAATCTGGAAGAACTGGATAAATTCCTGGACACTTGCACTCTCCTAAGACTAAACCAGGAAGAAGTTGAATCCCTGAATAGACCAATAGCAAGGGCTGAAGTTGAGGCAGCAATTAATAGCCTACCAACCAAAAAAAGCCCAGGTCCAGATGGGTTTACAGCTGAATTCTACCAGACGTACAAAGAGGAGCTGATTCCATTCCTTCTGAAACTATTCCAAACAATACAAAAAGAGGGAATCCTCCTCAACTCATTTTATGATACCAACATCATCCTAATACCAAAACTGGGCATAGATGCAGCTAAAAAAGAAAACTTCAGGCCAATATCCATGATGAACATAGATGCAAAAATCTTCACTAAAATACTGGCAAACACAAGGCAACAGCAAATCTAAAAACTTATTCATCATGATCAAGTAGGCTTCATCCCAGGAATGCAAGGCTGGTTCAACACACGCAAGTCTATCAATGTAATCCATCATATAAACAGAACCGAAGACAAAAACCACATGATTATCTCAATAGATGCAGAGAAGGGCTTTGACAAAATTCAACAGCCTTTATGCTAAAAACTCTCAATAAACTAGGTATCGATGGTACGTATCACAAAATAATAAAAGCTATTTATGACAAACCCACAGCCAATATCATGCTGAATGGACAAAAACTAGAAGCATTCTCTTTGAAATCAGGCACAAGACAAGGATGCTCTCTCTCACCACTCCTATTCAACATAGTATTGGAAGTTCTAGCCAGAGCTATCAGGCAAGAAAAAGAAATAAAGAGTACTCAATTAGGAAAAGAGGAAGCCAAATTGTCTCTATTTGCAGATGATACAATTGTATATTTAGAAGACCCCATCATCTCAGCCCAAAATTTCCTGAAACTGATAAGCAACTTCAGCAAAGTTTATTCTCTTTTTAAATTAATGGTAGGGGTGTATATATTCTGAGTGCATGTTCTTTCACAAATAAACATATTGCAGATATCTTCTCACGGAAGATATCTTCTTCTGTGTAAGGAGTGTTCTGTGTCTTATCACTCCTTTATGAGTGTCTTTTTTGTCATTGTTGTTGTTGTATTGAATTATTATAATGGTATGAAGAATAAATGCTGAGCAAATCTTAAATGAAATTACATGAAGGAAAAACAACTGTAGACTCAAAATCAGAAGCACAATTTTTAAAATTCTAAATGAAGGAGTATTTGTATCAGTTATCATTTTGGAGACTGTGAATAGAGGCTGATATCAGGAGCCTTTAGTATTATTTATGCACAAATTTTAGCTTTTCTTTTTTGTTGTTGTTGCTTACTATCATTACAAGGGTTTTTTTATTCTTTTATTTTAGGTTCAGAGGGTCACTTGCAGGTTTGTTACATGGGTAAATTGCATGTTGCTGAGGTTTGGTGTACAGAAGATCCCATCATCCAGTAGTGAGCATAATACCCATAATACCTGATAGGTAGTTTTTCAACTTAACCCCCATCCCACTCTCATCCCTCTAGTAGTTCCTAGTGTCTTATTGTTTCCAGCTTTATGTTCATGTTTACCCAAAATTTAGCTTCTGCTTATGAGTAAGAACAGGTATTTGGATTCATGTTCCTGAGTTAATTCACTTAGGATAATAGCCTCCAGCTCCATTCATGTTGCTGCAAAAGACATAACTTCATTCTTTTTTATGGCTGTGTAGTATTTCATGGTGTATATGTATCACACTTTATTTAGTCCACTGTTGTTGGACGTTTAGGTTGACTCTATATTTTTCTTATTGTGAAATAGTCCTGTGATAAACACATGAGTGTGTGTGTCTTTTTTTGTAGAATGATTCATTTTTTCTATGGGTATATACCCCATAGTAGGATTGCTGGGTCGAATGGTAGTTCTTTTTGAAGTTTCTTCAAGAAGTCTCCGTACTGCTTTCTATAGTGCCTGAACTAATTTACGTTTTCATCAGTACTTATTTTTGACTTTTTAACAATATTCACTCTGACTGGTGTGAGATCGTATGTAATTGTGATTTGATTTGCATTTCTCTAATCATTAGTGATGCTGAGAATTTAAAAAATATATTTGTTGGCCACATGTATATCTTCTTTTGAGAAGTGTATGTTCAGGTTCTTTACCCATTTTTAATTTGTTCATTGAATTGTTTAAGTTGCTTATAGGTTATTAAACCTTTGTCAGATGCATAGTTTGTGAATAATTTCTCCTGTTCTGTATGTTTTCTGTTTACTCTTTTGATAGTTTACTTCTCTGTGCAAAAGCTCTTCAGTTACTTAGGTCCCACTTGTCAATTTTTGGTTTTGTTGCAATTGCTATTGGGGATGTGGTCATAAATTTCTTGCCAATGCGGATATCCAGAATGGTATTTCCTAGGTTTTCTTCAAGTATTTTTATAGTTTCAGGTTTTACATTAAAGTCTTTAGTCTATCTTGGCCTAATTTTTGCATATGGTATAATGAATTGGTTCAGTTTCAAACTTTTGCATATGGCTAGCCAGTTATCTCTGCACCATTTATTGAATAGGGAGCCATTGCTGGTTATTGTCAACTTTGTTGAAGATCAGATGGTTGTAGGTGTGCAGTTTTATATCTAAATTCTCTATTCTGTTCCATTGGTCTACATCTGCTTTTGTACAGTAACATGCTGTTTTGGGTACTGTAGCCTTGTAGTGTAGCTTGAAATCAGGTAGGGTAATGCCTCTGGCTTTATTGATTTTGGTTGAGATAACTTTGGTGATTCAGACACTTTTTTTGGTTTCATATGGACTTTAGAAAAGTTTATTTTCGAATTCTGCAAGTAACATTTTGCTAATTTGATAAGAATGCACTGAATCTGTACATTGTTTTGGGAAGTATGGCCATTTTAACCATGAGCATAGAATGATTTTCCATTTGTTTGTATTATCTCTGATTTCTTACAGCAGTGTTTCATAATTTTTTTTTTTTTGAGACAGAATTTCACTCTGTCACCCAGGCTGTAGTGCAGTGGCATGATGGCTCACTGCAACAGTGCCTTCTGGGTTCAAGTGATTCTCCTGCCTCAGCTTTCCAAGTAGTTGGAACTACAGGTGTCTGCCACCACACCCAGCTAATTTTTGTATTTTTAGTAAAGATGGAGTTTCACCATGTTGGCCAGGCTTGTCTCAAACTCCTGACCTCAAGTGATCCACCCACCTTGGCGTCCCAAAGTGCAGGGATTACAGGTGTAAGCCACTGAGCCTGGCCTTTCATTTTTATTGTAAAGTTTTTTTTTACCACCATTGTTAGCTGCATTTCTAGGCATTTTATTTGTTTGTGATTATTGTAAATGGGATTGCATTCTTGATTTGACTCTCAGCTTGAATGTTATTGGTGTATAGAAATGCTCGATTTCTGTACTTTGACTTTGTAACCTGAAACTTCACTGACGTTGTTTATCAATTCTAGAAGCCTTTGGGCAGAGGCTATGGGTTAGGTATAGAATTATATCATCTGCAAAGAGAGATAGTTTGACTTTCTCTCTTCCTATTTGGATGGCTTTTCTTTCTTTCTCTTGCCTTATTGCTCTGGCTCACACTTGCAGAACTATGTAGTATAAGAGTGATGAGAGTGGGCATCCTTGTCCTGTTCCAATTCTCAAGGGGAATGCGTCTAGCTCTTGCCCTTTCAGCCTGATGTTGGTTATGGGGTTGTCCTAGATGGCTCTTATTATTTTGAGATATGTTCTTTTTATGCCTAGTTTTTTGAGGGTTGTTAACATGAAGCAAAATGTTGAATTTTATTAGAAAACCTTTTCTGCATCTATTAAGATGATTGTGTGATTGATAGATCTTTCTCCATTCCTTTACTTTGAGCTTGTGGTCATTGTTAATGCATGAGATGTGTCTCTTGAAGACAGCAGATAGCTGAGTCTTACTTTTTGTTCTTAATCTAACTTGCCTCTCTATGCCTTTTAAGTGGAGTGTTTAGCCCATTTACATTCAAGGTGACTATTAATATACAAGGACTTGATCCTGTCATATTGTTAACTGGTTGTTATGTAGACTTGATTGTACAGTTGCTTTCTAGTGTCAATGAGCTGTGTACTTAACTGTGTTTTTGTGTTGACAGGTATTGTTCTTTTGTTTCCATGTTTAGCACAGCCTATAAATCTTTTGTAAGGCAGGTCTAGTGATAACAAATTCCTTTAGTGTTTGCTTGTCTAAGAAGGATTTTATTTCTCATTCACTTATGAAGCTTACTTTGGCAAGATATAAAATTCTTGGTTGGAATTTCTTTTGATTAAAGATACTGAAAATATGTTCCTCAATCTCTTCTGGCTTATAAGGTTTCTGCTGAAAGGTCTGCTATTAGCCTGCTGGGCATCCCTTTGTAAGTTACCTTCCCTTTCCCTGTAGCTGCCTTCAGGCTTTTTCTTTCATGTTGACCTTGAAGAATCTAATTATTATGTGTCTTGAGGATAGTCTTCTTTAATAGTAATTTGCATCTTGACTTCTCTAGCAAGATTGGGGAAATTTTCAGACTAAGCCTTCAAATAGTTTTCCAAGCTGTTTAATCTTTCTCTTTCATGAATGCTAATGACTTGTAGGTTTTGTCTCTCTACATAATGTCATATTTTTGGAGGTTTTGTTCCTTCTTAAAATTCTTTTTTCTTTATTTTTGTCTTCCTGTGTTTACTTGAAGGAGTAGTCTTAAGTTCTGAGTTTCTTTCCTCAGGTTGGTCTATTTCATTGTTAATGCTTCCATTTATATTATGAAATTCCTGGAGTGAATTTTTCCATTCTAGAACATCAGTTTTGTTATTTCTTAAAATTGTCGTCTTCCAACTCTTGAATTGTTTTACTCTTTGTCTTGGATGGGTTTCAACCTTTTCCTGTATTTCATTAAGTTTCCATGCCAATTTCAATCTGATGAAGACCATTGTTGTAAATGTAGTGCAATCATGTGCAGGTAAGAAGACATTCTGCCTCTTAGTTTTGCCAGAATACTTACACTGGTACTTTCTCATTTGTGAGGGCTGAAATTTCTATAAACTTTGAAGTTCTTGTACTTTGATTGGAGTTAAAAAAATTTTTTTTTATTTGTTTTATTTGTTTATTTTATTTGTTTTTATTTTGCCTTTGAGAATTTGACTGTGGTATAAGTTGGATTTAGTCTATTGGCTATGTTTCTAGATGTTTTCAGAGTGACAAGACTCAGTTTGACTCTTCTGGGCTGCATTTTCTAACCCCGAGAGGTTAGTACTGGGCCCATAGCTTTGTCCTCTGGCCTCTCAAAGTTGAGCACCAATTACGCTGGGGTGACTGAGATGCTCCCAAGCCACTAGCAATAGCAGTCTGGTAAGGCAGTAGTGCTGCAGCAGAATGGCAGGGGTGCTACAGGTGAAAGTGCTCCAGCAGGAGTCATCATCAATAATGCTCTGGTGGGGTAGTGGGGGTCACCAGTAATATCACTTTGGTGGTGGCTATTGACAAAGGCACTCTGTCAAGGCAGCTCAGGCTGCACTGTGAGCAGGCATACCTGGGCAGGGACCCCGGAAGGCACTGGCAGAAGTGGGGAGGTGCACAGATCAGACTTGCCTTAGTCCTGTAGGATAGACAGACTTTCTTTCTCCAGGTCTAGCACTGGGCAAAAGTCAGGGCCACATAGAGGAGTATGGAGAGTCTTGGCACATTGGAACCCATGGCTGCATTCCACTACAGCCATCATCACACTAAATCCTGTAGGCAGACTCAAGCTCTGACTCTGTTGACCTACAGGCCAGCTCCCCCTGCTAAATAAAATATCCATGGGGATAGTGAGGTTTCCTAGAGGACCCTGAAAACTTGTGACAAGAATGGGCTGTTCCACACTTATTTCACACACACTTTTCTTAGGAGCCATTTAGTGCCAGGAACAAGTCCAGGCACTTAGCAACCCTGTGCAGGATTCTCAGTTTCTTCCCTCTTCAGCCCTGGTGTCTGTGTTATCTCTCTGTCCTCTCTCAATGAATTTTCTCAAAAGATCTGTTGAGAATATGCCAATCTACTAGATATTCTTGTTTCTCTTGGTGGGAAAATGTCTTCCTGATTGCATCTAGTTGGCCTTTTAAGGGTATCTTTTGATAAATAATCATTTTTTATTTTAACATAGTCTACATGTTCCATTTTACTCATTTTTTCTAGGTATATTTGTGTTTTGTTTCAGAAGGCTTTGCCTATTCCACATTCATATAAACATACTACTACTGTAGATGAAGAACACTTTAAGAACTTTAATGCTATCCTTTTCGTATTTTGATGTACAAACATGCTGGGAATGGTTTTGGTGCATAGCATGAGGCAGGGAGTAGACACATTTTGCAGTCATGTAACTATATCAGTTATACAGAATAGCTTATTATTAAAAAGCCATACCATCCATAATTTAGTTTCACCTTTGATTAAATTCCAAATATGAGCTGTTTCTGGATTTCCTCTTATATTGTATTAGTTTATTTATCTGTCATTACATCAATAGAGCACTCTCTTAGTTATTGCTGTAATAATTGACACAAGATATCATTTTTTCAATCTTGTTACCAGCTTTGCTTTCCTTTTTCAATGTTATCTTATATAGTGCTGGCACTTTGCATTTTGTGTAAACATTTAAATCAACAACAGAGATTTTTTATGATTGCTAACCTGACGCAAGCTTTGAGAATTGTTATACTTAGAGCTTCCTGGTAATGTTTTCCCCTCAGAAGTACGTCTTGTCAAGCTCTATGGGATTTTATCCTATACATTTACAGACTGATATTCAGCCAAATACTCAGTTGGGACAACATAGAAATTACTGGATGCCTTCCTCTGTGTAACCACTGGAATTTCCCTCACCAATTCTAGACTCCTCAGCCTCCTCAAACCCCTCCTTCTATTTCTTTACTTCAGTGGCATTGCCAAGTCCTGTTTGGGATCCTTCTCTGTCTGATGTATTTTGAAAATTGCTTCTTGGCCCAAAGCCTAAGCAATGGCACAGCTTACATCATGTGTTTCCTTTCTCACAAGGATCACAGTCAGAGCTGCCTGTTTCCTAATGTCTGAAAATAGTTGTTTTTATATTTCACCCATTTCTAGATGCTAATGATGAGAGATTAATTCTGGATCAGCTCATTACCTTTGAGCTAAAAGTAGAATTCTAAATATATTTGTATTAAGTTTGCTCAACACGTATTTATTACCTGTTGTCTTATCTGATTCATGTTTTTAGAAGTCCACTAAAAGTCAACAGAGAATTATGTTATTTTGTGGTTTTAGTAAATTTGTTCCAGAGCATGGTAAATTGAAAGTATAAAGGCAGAAGTGCAATGTTTTCATATTCCAAACACCAATATGAATAAAGTCCTCCTTGGTGATTGTGCATCTGACAATTAATGTATCAATTCTTAATTCCCCTTTAGGTGAAAGAAAATTTTCCATCTTTTAAATAAATTTCTAAGTGAAACTGTATCCTTCAATGCAGAATAGTAAATTTGGTAGATTATGTTGTAACCATAAAGCCTGTAAAGTATTTATATTAGAAATTAAACCCAAGTATCTTATACAAACACAACATAATTCTACAATGTATATCTCATGTTAAATAATCAGTTCACCTAAATTTGAAATTTACTAAGATATTAAAATTGAATCTATGTTTTTCATGCCTAGTGAATCTTTGTATTTATAGTAAGATAAAAAGTCAAGTAAACCTTTGATATTGAATCATTATTACAGCAATAGATTAGCCTTATTCTATGTGTCCATAAATTCAAAGACTCAGTATTAGAGTTAAAAAAAACCCTTTATTTTACTTATTTTGTGAATTTCATTAATGAATATAATAATTAATATATAGATTAACAACTTTGAATAGATTTTTTCTAAAAAAGATTTCCTTGTGAGAAAAATTTCCTTAATTGTATGAGCTCTAACTAATTTCATGTGTGAATGCTGATGTAAAATGTATTGTTTTAAGAGATAGATATGTCATAAAAACAGGATATATTAAAATAAGCCAAGAGATTCATATGTTGACTTTTTATTTTCCAAGTTGCATGAACATTTAAAGGCATTACAGTCTGGTTTAAGAAAAATCTACAATTTAAATATTATTAAATAGCTTAGCTAAAATAACTATAGTTTTTTTTTTTAACAAATCCTTTAAATATATATTGTGCTTATATATGGCAAGAATATTGTGCCATTTTGAGGTGATTACAAAATGGGCAAAATGGAAGGTATATTTATTATCCTTTTTCTCCAGCAAAACAATGAAGGCATCTTTCACATCTTTGAGTCTTTGCTATTTCACTGAAATATATATATATATATTCTCTAATCTACAATATGTTTAAAAATAATATTAGAGATGATAATAAACATTTAATTAGATCACAATCAAAGTACTGAAGTATTAAAACAATGTTAACAGACCTGTTTAACCATCTTTTAGATTTTTATGATCATTTGAGACATTTTATTTGTCACTATTAAATAACTAATTTGCCTAAATAATGTGAGTTACATGAAGCTACTCATGTTTCTCATATTGTTGATAATCTATATTCTCCATATATGTCTAAATTATTTGTACCAATAAAAAATAAACCTGATTCTTATTATATATAATTTGGAAGAAGCCAATAGCATATGGAGGTATCTTGTGCAACATAGGCATTTAACATAGAGGCTCACAGCTCAAAAACTGCACTGTGCAAACATTAATACAGCCTGCCATTTGCCAAGGGAAATACTTTTGTGAGCCTCATTAATTTAATTGGTCCCTGTCATCTAGTTAAAAAGGAGAAACGAAGAGCATTTTCTGACAAAACCAAAGATGGTTAAAAGTCCTATTAGATTGTGTAGCACTTCAGAAATTTTCGAGTTAGGAAGGAAATTAAATTGAGAAAATTTAATTCAGCATTTTGTAACACCTGCCTCCTCCTTTTCATTCCCCCCAATCTCTCATATAGGGAATCATAAAATTTCTAACTCAAAAGGAGTCAGAACTCTTAAATGCTAAAAGCTTGCACTAATTATTCTCTTCTTTTTAATTGTGTATCAATGTATTTTATCTCTTGAGGTATAACTGTAAGATTATATCAATTCCATGTGAATGTTCTTCTAACATCTCTCCAAGCTCCTAGCCTGAAAATCAGTGTAGACATCCCTCTGCCTCCCAGAGCTGGAAGTTTTGCAAATTCAAAATTGTTTCCTTCTTCATTCAGTCTGTATTCCCATCAATGTAGTTATAAATTTCACCTTGCACCTCCTCTCCACCTTGATATGGAAAAGGCAATAAAACCTAATCAACCAGTTATTTCCCTGCTCCTCACTCCCAGTTGGTAATGGCACAAGTCGTTTGGAGACGAGATGGGATTGTTCCCTTGACATTAACCCCCTTCCTGGGCAGGAACTGGACTGGCTCATTTCACTCAGCCTACTGCTGACCTCTCCTTGCCAGAGGGAGCATGTGAGTAAGCAAATGTGTGAACCGGAACAAATGAATGCTGGAACCAGACTGTCACTCCTTTCTGGTGGGAGCAGGCTCTGTGTGGGCCCCATAGCAGTGTCCAGGCTCCTGCCCTCTCGGCACCTAGGTTCTTGTCTAGCATCCTGGAAGAATCAGGTCACACTAACAGATTGAAGAGTAGTGTGTGCAGAGGATTTTATTGGGCAGTGGAAGTGGCTCTCAGTGGGATGGGAGTTGGAAAGGGGATGGTATTGGAAAGAAGGCAATCTTACCCTGAAGCTGCACCATCTGAAGTTGGCCATGTCTATTCATTGTCTCTGATGCTCAGCCGCTTCTATCCCCACCACTCAGCTGCTTGTGTCCCTGACACTCAGATGCTTGTATTCCCCAATGCTCAGCTCTTTGTGTTGCTCTGCCAGCTGGTCTTTTTATGGGCACAGAATAGGGGCATGACGCACCAAAAAGGTCATATTTGGGTTGAAAAATGTGGTCAGTTCTTTTCACTTAGGGCTGTGGTTCCAGGCTTAAGGGTGGGGTTTAGCTGAGAGCTCAGCTGTTCTGTATCAGAAACAGTTGTTTGGATGCTTCCAGGAAGGCCCTTCTAGGGTCTGTTTCTGGGAAAGAGCCACAGTGAGTGTTCTGGGCAGTATTTGCCACTTTACCTGTAGAGCATGGAAATCCTTCCAAGGGACTATGGGACTACTTTTGCTTCATGTCTCCTCCAGACCTAGCTTCCTGGAAGACAGTCAGGGCTATGTCCAGTGCCTGAGAATGTTCTTTTTAGGCTCTTTTTTTTTCGGATTTTGAACCATAATCCTTCTTGTCTTTTTTCAACATGCCCGTCACTTACTTCTGGAGTAGGGGTCAACAAACTACAGACTTTGGTCCAAATTGTGACTTCTATCTATCTTTGTACAGCTCACAAACTGAGGATGATTTTTGCATTTTTTAATGGTTCAAGAAAAATTAAATGGTGAATAATGTATCATACATGAAAATAATACAAAATTCAAATTTCAGAGTCCATCCACAAAATTCTGTGGAAGCACACCCACACTCACCTGTTTAGGTTTTGTTTGTGGCTCCTTTTCTGTTGTAATGGCAGTTGAGTAATTATCAATGAAATGATGAGGCCCATCGTACCTAATATTCTTCCTATCAGGCCCTTTCAGAAAAAGTTTGCCAGACTCTGTTCCAGAATATTGCCAGAACACAGATGTGGGGACTTTATAATACTTCAGGCAAGTCCCTTAGGACGTTAAAGGTATGGTATTAGAACTAAGAACTAGAGATTGTTCTTGCACATAGATCTAGGCTTCCAAATTCTGCTAATAGAAGTGTCTCTACTGTAATGCACTCACACATCACTCTCTCCTTTTAACCTCATCAGGTAGGTGGTTGTGGCTCAGCAGCCAGCACCAGCCAAAAAGTGTATTTCAGCACCTCACAGTTGTGTCTTCTTGTGATAGATAGCTTATTAAACCTTCAGTGGTTTGGTTTCTCCATCCATAAAATGAAGTCTTGAAATAAATGGTGTCTGTGTTTTTTCTTGTTCCAATATTCCACTTTTATGATTGTACTCACAATGGAAAACAACTTTTAAAATTTTAAATTTCAAACCAGTTGTTGAGTTCAAGTTGGAAACATTTGAGAGCAATGGATAGCTTTGTCTCAGTTAAGTATCTCATACTGTGATGATTTTGTTTTATTTCTAAAATACCCGTTTCGTTCCAAACTGCCTGGAGCACTTCAGCATGAAACATTAGTCTCTGGGAAAGTCCACCAACCTGAAACCCAACATAGCTTATACCAGAGACTCATAAGCTTGCTCCTCAATTGTTTTGTACCTCCCTCACTGATAATGCTTTTTGGAGAGGGTAAGTGATACAATTGAACTTGTTCATATACACACAGTCAGCTCCGTAACTCCATTAAGCCAGTGTTTGTATTCTACTTTCTAAATTAGTTAAAACCTGTAGCAAATTTAGCAATGCTATTTTGGTTAATTTCCCTAATCCGGGGAACACTGGCAGCCCCTCTGGATCACCAGAGAAGTTTCTTTTGCATTGTAAATGTTTTTTTCCCTAAGTGAAAATGCAGTTTCAATGGTCATTCAAATTGTACCAGGCTACCTGTGGATTTTAAATGTAGTAAACTGCTGCTGCTACATTTAAAAGGACAGTGTTGAGTCATCCTTTAATACATTCTCACCTGCAAGTTGTTTCTTTGCTTTGCTTAAGGGCCCCTGTTGAAAATATACTTGTATGAGCAATTATCATGTCTTTTTGGTTCAGCAAGTGGTCTTTCTACCATAGATTATACTTTCCCATAGATTGGCCGTGCCTTATTTTCTCTCTTGTTTGTAACCAAAAGTTGGCTTAGTCATTCAGCTTTTCCTTTGTTGATGAGCTGTAGGCTTCTTCTCTTGAATTATTCAAATGGCTTTTCTTTTTTATATAAGGCACACCAATGGTAGGAAAGTTCAATTCAGTATCAAAGACCTACTGCTGCCCCTTTAAGGACACTCTCTTGAAGATCTTTGTATTCACTCTTCTCTGCAAGTGTGGCTGCACCTGTACCTTAATTGTTCACAGTACTAGGGTGACTAGCCTATTTTGAAAGTGTGTCTAGGAAAAGCAATTGCACCACCAACCTCGATAATGTATCTCATGATTTCATAATCCTTGCAACTAGGGAAAGTTTAGCATTTTCGACACATTTAGTTAAAGGCAACATTTTTTTTCTTACACTATCCAAATTGTATCTAGAAAACTGGACAACATCATGGTTTTTATAATACAGGTATGACTTGAACTGTTCCCAATGAAAGTTATTTACTCAGTTAAGTAACTAATGCAGAATAAATATTGATTGTTTCTATGCATTTCTCTTAGGCGTTATTTGAAGTACAGTTATACTTGATAGTCATTATAGAAAATCTAAAAACACAGACAAACTTTCTCTCCCTTTCTGTTGACAATTAAGGCAGAATGGCTTTGAATGGCCAGACATCTGCTCTGTGCTGTTTTTACTTTACTTTCATTTCCTGGAAATTCACTTAGAACATCTCTGTTAAATCCCTAAGAAATGCTCCCTTAGTCATAAGTATGGCTCCTCTGTAAACAAGATGCAGGTGGAACTGATGAAGAATTCCTGTTTTCCCATCTGCTGTATAAATTTAGGATTTTAAAGGTTTGATATGGAGAATGCAGAGTTCTCTATGAGCCACTTGGAATTAAAATGGCATGATAAAGAATTCAGACAAAGAACTAGGGCTCAAATCTTTCCCGTTCAAAGTATCTCAACTGAAATATACTTGGTCACTCTCTGCTATCTCCTCACATTTATTATGTGAATTGTTATGAACTTGGAATGGGATTACTGTGGAAAGAGTGGAGGAGATTTGCTTGAAATTTTTTCTGAAATTCTCCCTTCCATTGTGGACCAGGGAGCCTATGGAGCTAATGACATTATTTAACGTTCACTAGGGAAAGCTCTAGGCTTGCCGCAGATTACAGAAAGTTTCTATGGCATGATGCAGGGAGGGGAGCCCACATAGAGCTCAGCAAAATTCCTACATTAGGGAGAGAGAAACAAGATCCAGATAGACCAAGAAAGCTAGAGTTTTCAGAACAAGAGTACAGGAAAGAAAAGTGTTGTACAGAGAAGGAATCAGCACATGTGTGGGAGAAAACTGCTCAAGGGACTCAATAAAAATATGTGAATGGATTAGAGGGAATAGTAACTGATGCTCACACAAGGCTAGGAATACTGCCTCTTCCCACCTTCAATGAAAATTCATCATTTCCAGGGCTTGAGTAAAGTACTAGGGTCTTGTGTCAGAACAGGGATGTGACCAGCCCTAGAATAAACTTTACTCCGCTCTTACGAAAAAAATCTTAAAAGCAAGATCAAAATGAAGAAAACAATTCTTAGAATTATATTTCATATGTACAAAAAGTTAATAGACATAGTAGATACAAAAAAGATCAAAATTGAAGCTCCAGAAATAAAAACTGATATGTAAGGTGAAAAAGACATTTGATGTGATTAACTGCAGGTTGGATAAAAAATAATTTTCAAAATATATACAAAAGATAAGTGAGCTGTGGGCAATTTTGAAGAAACTATATAGGTGAAATTTGACTCTTCAAAGGAAAAGGAGACAGAAAAATTATTTAAAGAATGGTGGTAAAAATTTCAAAATTTGAGCCACAAATAAGTTACATGTAAAAGATGAAAAAAATATATATCATGGTAACCTTATCACTAAGCAAAGTAAAGCTTGAGGGATGACACTGACACCAGAAAGAGATTTGGTAACAAAAAATTACCAACGATAAATAAGTATTTCAAAGTGATACAAGGATCAATTCACTAAGAATACATAACAATCCAAAACATGTTAGCCTCTGTTGAATCTGATACTTTCTCATCTTCAAAATACATGAAGAAAAATATGGTAAAACTATAAGGGAAATGATCAAATTAATGCTTCTATTTAGGGACTTCAACATCTCTCTCCATAATTGATAGAACATGCAGACAGAACGTCAGAAAGAATACATAAAAACTGAACAATACTATCAATGTAAGAGTTGATAATTAATATTTATAGAACTCAACTCCAAAACAGTAAAATAAACATTTTTTTCCAAGTGTTTGTTCACCAAGATAGATAAATATTCTTGGTCATAAATCAGATCACAATAAATTTAGAAGAATTCAGGTGATACAGATTATTTTCTCTGACCATAATGAAGTTAAATTAGAAATAAATCACAAAGGAATGTCTGGATAATAATCAAATATTTGGAAACTAAAAAATACACTGTTAAATGACTTATGATCTAAGAAGAAATAAAAAAGGAAATTGAAAGTAGTTTATGTTGAATGAAAATAAAAACATGGTATATAAAATTTGTGGCATTCCAGTAAGGCTGGGGCTATGGTAAAAGTTATATCATGAGATAGCTACATTAGAGAAAAAGCAGTGACAGCTCAATAACTTCAGCTTCCATGTTCACAAACTAGAAAAAAAGACAGACTAAATACAACATAAGCAGAGGAAAGGAAATAATAAAGAAGAGCAATGATAAATACCAAACAGAAAAACAATAGAGAAAGTCAATGAAACCTAAAGGTGATTCTTTGAGAAAATCAATACAATTAATAAGCCTCTAGCCAGATGGTCAGGAGAAAAAAAAAAAAAAAAAAGAAAAGACACAAATTGCCAGTATCAGGAATAAGAGAGATTATAAAAATACCAAATGGATAATAAAATATCATGAACACATTTATGCCAATATATTTTAAAATTTGGATGTAATGAATTCCTTAAAGTATATATACATTACCAAATTTCACCCCTTAAGAAATAAAGTGTTTCAATAGCTATATATATAGAAGAAATTAAATTTGTAGTTAAAACCATTTTCACAAGGAGACTTACAGGCACAGATGGCTTCATGGGTAAATTCAATCAAATAATTAAAGAAGAAATAATACTAAATCTGCATAAATTTTTCTGGAAAATTGATGAGGAAGGAATATTTCCAACTTATTCTGTGCAACCTGCATTGTCCTCATATGAAAACTAGGATAAAAATATTACAATAGAAGAAAAGTGCAGACCTGTCTTTCTCATGAATATAGGATGTAAACATTTAAACAATATTTTAGCAAATTGAATCGTACAATATTTAGAAAGAATAACATATTATTACCAAGTGGGATTCATTCCAGAATGCAAGATTGATTCGCTATTCCAAAATCAACCAATTTAATTTCACCATATGTATCGGTTTTCTAATGTTAAATAATTACCACACATTTAGCCATTTAAACAACAAACATTTATTGGTATATATTCTGTATGTCAGAAGTTCAATGTGATGTATCTGAGTCCTTTGCTGAGCATATTACAAGGATGAAATAAAGGTGTTGGCTGGTTTGAGTGATTTTCTGGAGGGCCTGGGGAAAAATCTGCTTTCATGTTCATTTTTGTCAGCAGAATTCAGTGACTGTGGTTGTAGGTCAGAGGTCTCTGTTTTACTTTGGCTGTCAGCTGGTGGCTGCAATCAGCTTCAAGAGATGATTCATATTCCTTAATATGTGCCTCCTTCCATCTTCAAGCCAGCAACAGTGCATCAAATCCTTCTCATGATTCAAATCTCTGATTTGCTCTTCTGCAATTAGTTGGAAGAAACTCTGCTTTTAATGAGTTCGTGTGATAATGTTTCTTTCTTAAAGTCAAATGTGCCATGTAAAATGCCCTAATCAGGGCAGTAAAATCATCACATTCACCATATTCCCAGTTCTGCAGATTATGCAGGGCCTATATCCTGGGGAAGGAGGGGGAATCTTGGGGAACATATTCAAATCCTGCCTATATCACCATAGTAACACACTATAACAGATAAATCATGATTACCACAATAGATGCAGAAAATGCATTTTTCCAAATCAAATGTCCATTGCTGATAAAAATTCTCATTAAATAAAAAATAAAACAGAATTTACTTGAACAGATAGAAGGCATCCATAGCATTGTATCCAATAGCGAAAAAGTGAAAGCTTTTCTTCTGTTATGGACTGAATTGTATCCTCCATTTCTAACCCCCAGTAGCTCAAAATGTGGCTGTATTTTGATGTAGGGCCTTTAAAGAGGTAATCAAGTTAAAAAGAAGCTGCTAAGGTGTGCTCTAATCCAGCTGGACTGGTGTCCTTATAAGACGAGGAGATTAGGACACAGAAGAGACACAAGGGATGCATGGTCACAAAGAAAAGGTCATCTGAGAATATGATGAGAAGGTGGCTGTGTGCACACTGAGGCAAGAGGCTTCAGGGGAAACCAAACCTCTAACTTGGACTTTTGGCCACCACAACTCTGAGAAATAAATTTCTGTTGCTTATGCCACCAGGTTTGTGGTATTTTGTTATGGCAGTCCTAGCAAACTAATATACTCCTTAAGACAGGAACAAAATAAGAATGTCTGTTCTTGGCATTTCTAATGTCAACATACATTGGCAGCTCTATCCAACATGACAATGCAAGAAAAATTTAAAAAAGGAAACATGAAAAAGGTGTGATCAATTCTATCCAATGTTCCCAGAAATGAGAGAATGAAGTAAAATCCTATTTATTTATGTAGTTTTATTTATGTGACATCTAGAAAAACTGATAAAATCTATAAAAGTCTAGAACTAGTAAGTCATTTTAGCAAAGTTGCAAGAAACAAGACTAATATACTGAAACTAATCAGATTTCTTGATACTAGCAAAAAAAATTGGCAAAAAATTTAAAATCCCATTTATAATAGCATGAAAACATATGAACTACCTTAGGAATAAATATGACAAAAGTTTTAAAAATATGTATACATTGGAAGCTATAAAATATTACAGGGAGAAATTACAAACACACTCAGAAAATGGTGAGGGTGTGTGTGTATGTGTGTGGGTGGGTGGGTTTTTTCTCCTTATGTCAGGAGACAATATTGTTAGGATACACATTTTCTTCCAATTTGAGCTACAGATGCTATGCAATTTTAATCAAATATCCACAAAATTTTGCAGAAATGCACAAGCAGATTCTAAAGATTTTATAGAAATACCAAGAAACTAGAATAGCAAAAACAAATTTGAAAAAGCAAATAAACAACTCTAAAGTTGGAAGATACAAACTATCTGACCTGCCTTGTGCCCTGTCCCAAGGCCAATGTCACATGTTTAAAATTTTGTTATGGAAATATCCCATTTCTGGTAGTAATTTTTATTTCAGGTGTCTATTAGCATAAAATAAACTGTCTCAAAGCTTAGTGGCTTAAAACAATAATGTTTTATTATTTCTTATGATTTTGTGGGCGAATCTTCCAGTATAGTGGTTATCTGAGGCTGCTCTAGTGGCTGGAAGCTTGAGTTTGGCTGGAGCATTAAAGAGAACCTCCCTAGGTGTCTGGGTTGTGGCATGGCCTGTTGGTTGGGGAACCCAGGTTCTCTTCCATGTTGTTTTACACTTTCCAAGTGGACTCACCTTTCAGTTTTCTGGCCTCAGCTTCATAACATGGTGGTTGGTTTCCAAAAAATAAATGTTTCCAGGACTCTTATGGACTACTCCTGAAACTGGTACAAGATTACTTTTGCCACTTTACATTGATTAAGACTAGCCAACAGGTTAGTCTAAGATAGGAAGTGGACTTCATTGATGGAAGTAGCAGGCATGTACAATAATGGGAGGAACCAGCCTTCTCTGGAGAGTATTCGTAAACCTTCATTGACATGATCCAAATAGAACGGCTATTTTCTACATTGCCTTACCATTCCATGACCATGGTGGTATTTTTTATTTATTCTCAGCCCAAACTGTACCTCATCATCTGTAATTGCTATTTGCTATTTTATTGTGTTGCTATAATCAATCACTTTCCTGTTTGAAGAATTTCTCACTTTCTTTATTGTGACTCTGTTCCTTCAGCTTCCCTGGCAACTAAGGTATGACTGCATAGCTTAGGGTCTGTCAACTGGATTAACTTACCTCAAACTTTAAAGACAGAATTGGCATAACTTTAAACAACTTTCCCTAGACAGAGTGGATGGCAAATCAATATTATTTGTCTTGGAAGGTAATGTTGGCAGTACCAGGTGCAGCATCCATGAACATTTAACTATATGACTTGTTGGGATGATAAAATTCGTCTTCAGAGTCTCAACTTTCTGGTCATAAGTTGTAAATCAATCCATCCTACCCACTTCTATGTTTTGTAAATCCCACGTTTATCACGTATGGAAAAGTCTAAGTGTTAGCCAATCAGGATTAGCTACTATTGTGCGGCCCAACTCCAGCCAATAGGGAAAGGACACAGAAACAGGAACTGTGTTAGCATTAAAAAGTCTTTCCCTCCTTTTCGGTGTGCTCTTGCAATTGAAACAAGTGCAAGCAGCACCCTTCTGCAGAAGTAAAGGTACCTTGCTGAGAAATTTTCTAAGTTCATGTTTCTTTTGGCTATGCAGAGCACTTGTTTTCAACAATTTGGGGGCTCATTCTGGATCCCATTCTCCTTCAAAAGGGGCTAGGGATTACCGTTCATGGGGAGATGCATCCCATTGCCTTGTGGTAGTGGCCTCAGGAGTGGAGGACTGAGTCCCATCCCAAGTGATGAATAAATCCTGACCCTCAGCAACATGGGGAGAGGGAGTATCCTTAAGAATTTCATGGCAACCAGGTAACTCTATGCACAGACCAAGGTAAGAAATGTCACTATTGGGCCAACAAAGTATTCCTTGGTGGTTGGGGTCTCTGGAGGATGAAAGTGTGTGAGTGAGATGCACTGTTGGGTGTGACGTGAATGCAGAGTCCAGACTTGGTTCTGTGGCCACCTCATACAGCTTTGGGTTTTTTTCCAGACAAGGGATTAACCAATCTGCCAGTGCTAAGAGGGGTCTAAAATTCCCATGAGGGAAGCGGCCAATAAGGATGAAATGAGTGCTCACAAGAGTGCAAGAAACCTCCAGTGGGAAAAGGGGAGGTTGAGCCTCTAAGATACAGTAGTGCAAGAAATCTCTAACACAAGAGATTGAGCCTCACCAGCTTCCAGGATGGGAAATACCCCAAGTAAGTCAGGACTACAAAAGGCCAAGCAGACAATAAAATTCCCCCTGACAGTCCCCTAGGCCTTATGTTAAAATACTGGAAAGGGGGGACCAAACACAAGAAAAGAGCAAATGATAAAGAATTGCTGTTTGATTTGGAGTAAGGAATCTATCCTCAGACCTTCAGTCTTTCGGCCCAAGTTTGGGTTGTACGAGGGCTGGATATGCCAACTCTTGATCCAGTATGTCAATGATGAAAGTCCAGTTTCTGAAGAGGAAACAGTATGCTCTATGTTGGAGACAAGGTCCTGTCCTTCTTTATCCCCTAAAAGATGCAAAGGAAAACCCAAACTCAAAACCCCATAAAGATGACCTAGCTAAGACATATTCTACTTCTAAAAATGCATGGGATCCTCTAGACCACCTTCTCCCACCTACCTCTCTGCCCCAAGCTCAATGCTCAGTCCCTCCCCCGTATAACCCTACCTGATAGGTCTTGACACCCTACAGCCCCTCTGGACAGCCAACCAAACATGCACCTTCCTCAGGACAGCTCCATTGGGAAATAGAACAATGCTGAAGGAATACGCAAAACTTACCTTTTCCCCTCTTTCTCGAAGAAGCCTGCCTCAATCTTTTCTCCCTGATGGGAAATACCACTAGGAAGAGGGGGTATTGTAAATGCCCCCTTAACTAGTTCAGAAGTTAGAAATTTAAAGAAGGAACTCAAGCCAGTGTTATATGACCCTTTTGGAGTTATGGATCAAATTGACCAATTTCTGGGGCCACAACTGTACACTTGGGCTGAATTAATGTCTCTTCTAGGGATTTTCTTCTCAGGAGAGGAAAGAACCATGATCTGCAGGGCTGCTATGTTAGTCTGGGAATGCAAACATCCCCTGTGCAAAATGTCCTTGCAGTGTAGCATAAATTTCTGGCCAGGACCCTCAGTAGGATAACAACAGTGTGGCCCACCAAAAGAACATGAGAGATCGCAGAGATATGGTAATTAAAGGGATTCATGAATCAGTTCCTCGAACCGAAAATATTTCCCAAGCATTTAATATACAACAAGGAAAAGATGAAGAGCCCATGGAATTCTCAAACAGATTTAAGGAACAGATAAGAAAATATGCAGGTTTAGATATAGAGGATCCGCTGGGACAAGGGATGTTGAAGCTCCCCTTGGTCACCAATAGTTGGCCAGACATTAGAAAGAAATTACAAAAGATAGAAAATTGGAAAGACTGTCCCATAGAGGAAATTTTAAGAGAGGCCCAAAAGGTATATGTAACAGAAGCAAAAGGCAAAATTATGCTGTACACCCTGCAATAGGGAATTCTTCAACAGGGAGCCCAGGGAAATAAGAGTTGCAAATCTCCTAATTACCTGGCTTCCAGACCCTATATAGGAAGCAGAGGGATGAAACCTGAGTGAGGGAGCAGGGAGGAGGAGAAGGAAAAACAGATGTTTCAGGTGTGGAAAGCCAGGACATTTTAAGAGGGAATGCCCCAAGTGGGATTTAAAAATAAAGGAATTCCTTCCACTCATGACATTTGAAGAACAAGAGGGGAGTCTGGGGTTCTACATTTCCATCTCGAGTCCCACCAAGAGCCCTTGATAAACCTAATGGAGGGACCCAAATCAGAGACAGTTACTTTCTTAGTTGATTTGGGAGCAGCTTGTTCCTCCCTGTGTTCTCTCCCATCAGGTTTAGCCTGTTCAGCAGAAGACTTTAATGTCCCAGGAGTAAAAGGGGAAAGATTTAAAGCAAAAATTCTAGAGGAAACTGAAGTCAAATACAAAAATAAGTTAATCACTATTAAGTTCTTGTTAATTTCCAAAGCAGGAACTAATTTACTAGGAAGGTACTTACTGTTAAGATGAGGCATAGGCCTCTATGTTAATCAGGGAAAACTCCTTACTTCCTTAAACCTGCTCACCACTTTGGAAGAAAGCCACAAACATCCCGACATATGGGCAAAGGAAGAAATCCAGGAAAGCTACAGGTTCCTTCAGTCCATGTCAAATTAAAAACTCCTGAGGAAGCAGTGAAAAAAAAATACCTTATTCCCTTGGAAGCTAGGATAGGGTTAAAACCTATAATTGAAAGCTTTGCTCATGACGGGCTCCTAGAGCCCTGTAAGTCCCCTATAACACCCCAATATTACCTGTAAGGAAGCCAGATGGGGTATACTGGCTAGTGCAAGACCTCCAGGATACTAACCAACTAGTTCAGACCACCCATCCTGTTGTTCCCAATCCTTATACCGTTATCAGTAGAATCCTGCACAACCACCAATGGTTCACAATGATAGATTTAAAAGATGCCTTTTGGACTTGCCCTTTAGTGGAGGACAGCTGGGTCATGTTTGCCTTTAAGTGGGAGGACCCTCACTCTGGTCGAAAACAGCAGTACCACTGGACAGTCTTGCCCCAACGGTTTGCAGAGTCCCCAAATCTATTTGGTCAAATTTTAGAACAAGTCCTAGAAAACTTCTCCTTGCCTCCATCCATATGCCTACTCCAATATGTGAATGACCTGCTCATTTCAGGAAAGAACAAAGATCAAGTAACAGCAATTTCAGTTAACTTCCTAAATTTCCTGAGGGAACAAGGGTTATGGGTCTTAAAGAACAAACTCCAATTCATAGAACCTTAGGTAAAATATCTAGGACACCTAATCAGTAAAGGTAAATTAAAGGTAGGAACCGAATGGATTGAAGGTTTTGTATCTTTGCCTTTACCTGAAACATAGCAGGAACTTAGGAAATTCTTAGGATTGGTTGAATATTGTCACCTGTGGTTGGATTCTTATGCCTTATAAACCAAGCCCTTACATCAAAAGCTCACTCAAGAAGGTCCAGACCTTCTCCTTTGGACCCCATCAGAGATCCAACAGGTAAAAGAATTAAACACTTACTTGCAGCTGCCCCCATTCTAGCCTTGCCCTTCTTAGAATAGCCATTCCACTTTTTTGTTAATGTAAGCAAAGGAGTGGCCTTAGGGGTATTTGCCCAAAAACATGGAGGCCACCAGCAGCCCAGAGCTTTCCTGTCAAAAATCCTTGACCCAGCAACTGTGGATGGCCTGAATGTGTCCACTCCATAGCAGCAACTGCCTTGCTAACCTAAGAAAGCAAGAAAAAATAACCTTTGTGGGAAACCTCATTGTAAGTGCCCCTCATCAAGTTAAACCATTCTTAATCAGAAGGCAGGGAGCTGGCTCACTGACTCAAGAATTTTAAAATATAAAGCTATCTTATTAGAGAGGGACAACCTAATACTAACCACTGACAATTCACTCAGCCCTGCTGCTTTCTTACAGGAAATCCAAACGAGGAAGAAGCAGCATAAATGCTTAGATCTAGTCAGTTATCAGACTAGAGTTAGACTGGATCTAAGCGAAACACCCTTCCAAACAGGGCATCACCTCTTTAGAGATTGATTTTCCCAGGTCATTGAAAGAAAAAGGCACAACAGGTACTCTGTAGTTGATGGGGAAACCCTCACAGAGGTAGAGTTAGGAAGACTGTCAAATAACTGGTCTGCTCAAACATGAACTCTTTGCATTAAACCAAGCACTAAAATCCCTGCAGAATCAGGAAGGAACTATCTACCCTGACTCCAAGTATGCCTGTGGAGTAGTCCATACCTTTGGAAAGATCTGGACTGAACGAGACCTCATGAATAGTAAGGGCCAAGATTTGGTCCACAAGGAGTTAATTATGTACGTACTAGAAAATCTTCAGCTTCCAGAAGACATTGCGATTGTCCATGTCCAGGACACCAAAAAAAAAAAAAAAAAAACAAACAAACCATCATTTGAAAGCCAGGGAAGTAACCTCTCAGATCAAGTAGCTAAACAAGCTGCCCTCTCCAAGAGGCCCCCATTCTCCATTTAGCTTCTCCCACACAGACCAAGAGAAACTTAAAAAAAAAAAAAAAAATAGGAGCTAAGGAAAGCGCAGAGGGGACGTAGGTAGTAGCAGATGAAGGGAAATGCTATCTAAATCCTTCATGAGGGAAGTGTTGTCACAACTTCATCAAGAACTTACTGGGGTCCTCAAGCTGTGTATGATGCCGCCCTCAGACTCTATAGGTGAGCAGGGATATATCCCCTCGCTAGGCAATTGGTAAATGGTTGCACAGTATGCAGAAAAACTAATAAGTAAGTCATAAAGGAATAACCTCCTGGGGGAAGAAACCCAGGCTGAGGCCATTGCAAAGCGTCTAAGTTGACTACACAGAAATGCCCCCTATAGGCCATCTCAAGTATTTACTGGTAATAGTAGATCATCTCACCCCTAGGGAAGAAGCTTTCACCTTCCCAAGCGCAATAGCCAGTAATGTAGTCAAAGCCCTGTTGGAATATATCATACCAGGTTTGGATTAATAGCGAACTTTGATTTGGACAATGGAGCCCACTTCACTGCACACATCATTAAGGGGCTAACCTAAGCATTAGGAATAAAATGGATATATCATATTCTCTGGCACCTGCCCTCATCAGGGAGAGTAGAAAGAATGAATCAAACTCTAAAACATCATCTAACCAAATGAATATTGGAAACCCAGTTACCATGGACAAAATGCCTTCCCATTGCCTTACTAAGACCACCCCTCAAAAAGATCTTGGCCTGTCCCATCATGAAATTCTCTATGGGCTGCCTTACTTAAATTTTGCTAATCACCTTCCTACATTTGAAACAAAAGATCAGTTTCTCAAAAATCATATATTTGATCTGCCTTCCACTCTTTCCTCCCTCAGGACCCAAGGCCTCCTAGCACAAACTCCAGCCCTCGAATTCCCGGTTCAGCAGTACCAGCCCGGAGATCACTTCTTTATCAAAAGTTGGAAAGAGGGAAAGCTCGAACCAACCTGGGAGGAACCTTAGCGAGTACTCCTAACCACTGAAACAGCAATCCGAACAGCTGAAAAAGAATGGACCCACCACACCTTAGTAAAAAAGGCACCACCCCTGCAAAGTCATGGATCGTCATTCCAGAGCCAACAGCCTCCAAACTGACATTGAAAAGGGTTTAATTCATCTTTTTCTTCTTCCCTTAGCTACTTAAGGACATCTTATCATCAACGTAACCCAGTCACCCTTCCCCCAGACAATTACATTTGATGCTTACCTTGTCATGCCCTTTGGGGATGTCCAAAATCAGAGAGTGAGCCTCTTGAGAAAACTACCTTTGTGCCTCCAGGATAAATTACACTGCCTACAAAACTGACTCTTGCTCTGAGCAGGCACGAACCTGGCATTGGTGGTTTTGCTATAGTTGGGGACATGTTATATGGGCTACCAAGTATCAGGGCTGGACTTCCTCAGAGGGTTGCAACACCCTAAAACCCTACCTCCACTTCACCAATGGAACCACCCCCTCTAATTGCCAGTTCCACCAATGCAACCCAGTACTTATCTCTATTAATACCCCTACCTCCACCAACACTACACCCACTTTAGAGCACTTTTACGGCCTAGGAGTGAATGTTTCTGGAAAATACCCTGTAGGATTCTTTGAAATGTACTTTGTTGGCTGGGCGCAGTGGTTCACTCCTGTAATCCCAGCACTTTGGGAAGCAGAGGCAGGCGGATCATGAGGTCAAGAGATTGAGACCATCCTGGCCAACATGGTGAAAGCCTGTCTCTACCAAAAATATAAAAAACTTAGCCAGGTGTGATGGCATGCACCTGTGGTCCCAGCTACTCGGGAGGCTGAGGTGGAAGAATTGCTTGAACCCAGGAGGCAGAGGTTGCAGTGAGCCGAGATTGTGCCACTGCACTCCAGCCTTGTGACAGAGCAAGACCCCGTCTCAAAAAAAAAAAAAAAAAAAAAAGAAATGTACTTTGTTCCTCCTCTTCCATCTCCATCGCTACCCCCTCCCCAAACCCACAAAATCAAACCATTTCCCACCTCATGCCCAATGACAAAACCAAAGTGTCTATAGCAGAAGTAAAGTACTTGAAGCAAACCCTAGCCATAGAAACTGGATATCAAGATGCACATGCCTGGTTGGAACAGATTAAATATTCTGTTCACAGCCTAAATAAAAGTTTTTGTTATACTTGTGCAATCAGCATAATTGTTCCTTTCCCACTTGGATGGGCCAACCAACCAGGCATGGACTGTGTGGTAGCTCTCTTCCAGCACCCCACAGCCTGGGGAAGTAAGTCACGCACCACTCTTTCACTGCTTTTCCCAAAGTCAGAGCCCTATGGGACAGCCCCAAGGGCCACTTGACTTCCAGATCTTAATGTGAATTTTACCTTGTGTCTCTCATAGCAAGGGGAAAATTTGACATTCCTTGGAAACTTGATGGAGTGTAGTAGGCCTAAACTTTTTCGAGAGCTAACCAATCAGTCGGCCCTAGTCCATCCTCAAGTGGATGTGTGGTGGCATTTTGGGGGACCAATATTGGGTACACTGCCAAGTGACTAGAATGGCACTTGTTCTTTAATCCAATTGGTCATTCCTTTCACCTTGGCATTTCATCAACCAGGCAGAGAAGACAACACCCAAAGAAAATTTCATAGAAGCCTCTCATGGGTCCTTTGACCCCCACATTTACACAGACAGTATCGGAGTCTGGCAGGGGATATCAAATGAATTCAAATCTTGAAACCAAACAGTCACCAGGTTCAAGTCTATCTTATTCTTGTGGTCCACTATAAACAAAAATGTAGACTAGATAAATTACATATAGTACAATCAGCAACAATTCATCAATTATACCAGAGACACCATAAAAGGCATAGCTGCACAATTAGGCCCTACCAGCCAAATGGCCTGGGAAAATAAAATAGCCCTTGACAAGATGTTGGCTGAAAAGGGAGGAGTCTGTGTCATAATTGGGTCCAGGTGTTATACTTTTATTTCTAATAATACAGCCACCGTGGGACAATCACAAAAGCTTTATAAGAAAGACCTCACCACCGTAGCAAATGAATTAGCTGAAAACTTGGGAATAGATGACCCATTTGTGGGCCTATTGGAAAGGTGGTTTGCAAAATGGAAGGGACTCACTGACCTCAATCTTTAACTCCCTTGCAATTGTTACAGATGTCCTCATCTTTGTAGGCTGCTGTATCATAGCTTGTATTCATGGGTTAACTCAAAGGCTCTTAGAAGCAGCTCTCACAAAAGCCTCCCCCATCTAACCCCCTCCATACTCAGATAAGCTCTTACTCCTAGATAATCAAGAACAACAAAGCCAAACCCTGTTTAAGAAATTTGAAAAGGAAGATTTATAAAACAGAAAAGAGGAAATTATTGGGGCAACAAAATTCCTCTTCAAAGACTCAATTTTCTGGTCCTAAGTTGTAAATCAAGCCTACCCACTTCTTCTGTTTTTTGAAAACGCTCGTTTACTCTATATGGAAAAATCTAAGTCTTAGCCAATCAGAATCAGCTTAGATTGTGTGGTCCAATCCCAGGCAATAGGGAAAGGACACAGCAACAGGAACTGTGTTAGGATTCGAAACCCCTTCCCTCCTTTGTTCGGTGTGCTCTTGCAAATATAACAAGCTCAAGCAGCACCCTTCTGCAGAAGTACAGGTATCTTGCTGATAAATTTTCTGTCCAAGTGCTTGTTTCTTTTGGCGACTCTGAGTGCGTTTCCAATATGAGTGGTGCAAGCTTTTTGCCAGTATTGGCAATATGTCCTCATCAGACCAACCCTTTGGTGTGTCTGAGCTTTATGTCTGGCTGGATGGCCATAAACCTGATTTTCCGCTCCTCACAGTGACTCTGTGGACTGCCTGATAGGATTCTCATAGTTTTATTCTTAAGTCAAAGATACGTCCAAACATGGCTCCCCTCCATCCTATTTAGAGGTATTCCCATAACCCAGTTTGCCGGGACAGAAAAACAAGTTACTCAGTATGTGTTCTTTTTCTTCTCCCTCCATATCTAATTAGTCAATGTATCTGGTTCAGCTACCTAGAAACAGAACCAGAGACAGGGATTCAAGTGCACATGCTTTACTGGGGAATGTTCTTTGGCAAAATAAATCTTTAAGGATGGAGGTGAAGTAGGATAGGAAAGAGGGAAAGGGCCGAGTAAGGACGTGCTCTCAGGTCAGGTTTAGCATTGGTCTGATTTCGGAGTGAGCTACAAATATAAATCTCAGTGCAGAGTTGTTCTTCGTGTTGTCAAAGATAGGATGGCCAACAATCCTGGTTTCCCCAGGCTTTTCTGGGTGTTAACTCTGAAATTTTCATGTTGTGGAAAACTTTCTAGTCCTGGGAAAACTGGGATAGTTGGTCACCCCAGCACACATTTGTACCCCTGTATCAACTAGCTATTGACTATGGGCAGCCTCCCATCCAAGGATGGGGCATATCACTTTCTGGGAGAAGCAGATCCCATCAGTTAAGGGCAATTCTCAGGATAGGGGTTACAGCTGTGAGTCATTAACAGCCAACCCTGACAGCAGCTGGAAGTTGAGTCTTGGTCCTATGAGTGAAATTCAGGCAGGGCACCGACTAGCATCTACAGCAATCAATGGATGTTAACCCTTTTCCTGCTTGCTGTGAGAATACTTGCTGGCAGTGCTTTGCAGATGCCACGTTTACCCCAAGATAACTTTACCATGCAATATCTCACTTTTATTATAATTTTTGCATTGCTCTAGTATATTGACTTTGGAAACAAAAGACATCATTCTGTTTGCATCATTCTGGTTTTAGCAGTAGGACTTCCATTTATGAAATATAGTCATTCTTAATTGCTGAAAATGTCAAATCCTAGAAAAAGTAGCATTTCTATGCGAGATGTTAACATGGTTCTCAAACAGTTGATGGCCAAAGATTCATTTGATGAATTTGATTTTTACAAAATAGACAATTCTAATGATTCAGATGATTCTGATGTTAGTTCTGTTTAGAAATAACTCCAAGAACGGTTTTTATATTTTATTTTCGTGTTGAAAATCAGTCAGGGTTGGGTGCAGTGGTTCATGCCTGCAATCCCAGCACTTTGGGAGGCCGAGGTGGGTGGATCACTTGTAGTCAGGAGTTCAAGACCAGCCTGGAAAGCATGGCAAAACCCTGTCTCTACTGAAAATACAAAATTAGCCTGGCAAGATGGCGGGTGCCTGTATTCCCAGCTACTCAGGAGGCAGAGGTTGCAGTGAGCAAGACTATGACATCACACTCCAGCCTGGACAACAGGATGAGACTCCGTCTCAAAAAAAAAAAAAAAAAAAAAAAAAAAAAGAAAAAGAAAAATTCAACCAGACTTGCTTCAGCCTCAGCGAAGAGTTTATGTAAAATTAAATGAGCACTGGCAATGAACTGCACTTTTTTTTTTCTAAACGGTTAATTTTCCCAACAAAATTAACAAAAATAGTTAATTTTCCAGTCTTTTAACAGTACACTTCTCTCCATCTCTCCAGTCTCTCCAATTCTCTACATCTCCATCATTTCCCACTGGAAATGCTGACATTGCTTTTTAACAGACTCCCCAAGGAAGATTGGGCTGATGTTGACAACCACGGAAAACCAAAGCTGTGCTTTCTGAAAAATGACAGTCTTTTTGTTTACACTCAACTTTCTCATCTAAGACACCAAGAAAACAATGATGCTGAAATTACTTTCTCTCACAGGAATTTGCCCTGCCCAAATTCCACTGAAGGGGCCAAGGCACCCATCTTCCAGTTGCTGTGGGGGTTGGCTGCTAATGACTCATAGCTATAACCCCTGTCCTGAGAATTACCCTTAATTGATGGGATCTGCTTCTCCCAGAAAGTGATATGCCCCATCCTTGGAGGGGTGGCTGCCTATAGCCAGTAGCTGACTGATACAGGGGTGCAAATGCTTGCTGGGATGACCAACTGTCCCAGTTTTCCCATGTATGTCTGCACATGTTAGACATACATACTCCATGCATATCTGCACATGTTTAGATGTATTCCATGCATATCTGCACTTGTTTAGACATCTTCCATGCATGTATGCACATGTTCAGTCATATTCCATGCCCCCTGTTTCAGGTTCATGGTGTACACCGATGGATTTTAAAATCTAGCCACCACTTTTTAAGATACCATAGTTTAACATCAGAGAAAAGTGGTGTTTACAAGAAATGATGCGGGTAGAATGTGAGTTCATGAGTGGCCATTCTTGTGTCATTCAGCACTTTTTCCCTACATTCTATAAACACTCTAGGAAAAGTAGGTAATTAATGAATACTTTTCGAGAGCTGATGACTGGCTGAATCAAGGATGTATTTGGCATCTTCGAGGACATAAAGGATCATAGCACAGATGCCAGCACATACATTTCCTGTGCATTGAGGTGCTGGCTTATTTCAGAATGGCTTAATATTAATTGATTCTGGAGTCTTCCATCATATTCACAGGAGTCATGGCAGCTCTAGAGGAGAAGTACTGGTCTTGAGAGCAGCCCAGTGCCATGTGCCAGCCCACGGAGGTGAAACTTGGTCTGTGTCTCTGAATCTAAGTGTAAGTTCCTAGAGGTAAAGCCATCTTGATCTAAAGATGCTGACATCTGGAACAAGATAGTTCATTATAAAACAAGAAATCCAAAACAACTGGAAAGATACCTTATAAGATATGCAGAATAACAAAGTGGTTACATCTTGGCTTCTATCATCATTGGTCTTGGTTCAAATGCCTGATTTGTGTTTTTTCAGCCATATGATGTGACCTGCATTGTCGCTCCACCTGCATTGCCTTCTAATATTATCTTGCTTTAGCTCTTCATCCACATTGTGGAAATGGTGTAAGTACCTACCTCATACAGATTCTTTGAAGTTTAAATGAGTTTCCCTATTTGAAAAGTTAAGGGTGCTGGGCGCGGTGGCTCATGCCTGTAATCCCAGCACTTTGGGAGGCAGAGGCAGACAGATCACAAGATCAGGAGTTTGAGAGCAGCTTGGCCAATATGGTGAAACCCCATCTCCACTAAAAACACAAAAATTAGCCTGGCAGAGGGTGGGCACCTGTAGTCCTACCTACTCAGGAGGCTGAGGCAGGAGAATCGCTTGAACCCAGGAGGCAGAGGTTGCAGTGAGCCGAGATCGCATCACTGCACTCCAGCCTAAGTGACAGAGCAAGACTCTGTCTCAAAAAAAAAAAAAAAAAAAAGAAAAGAAAAGAAAAAAGAGGAAGAAAAAAGTTAAGGGCAACATCTGTCATAGAATAAGTCAATTAAGTCATATCCAGCAAAATATACTGTCATACCATATCATACTGACAAATGTTAATTGTTATCGAAGCCATGATTTAACTTTAAGCAAAACGCAATGGCAAAGATGCCCACAAAGAACCTTCCAGATGATGCTGACTACTTAGACCCTTTCTTCACTGAGGTTATAAGGGGGAATGACATCTTGAAGCTTCACTACAATTAAATAAAATAATGTGCTGTGAGTGGGGTGATGAGGCAAGTGGGGTAATGAGGTGTGGGAAATGCCACCATACAGCATCTTGGCATACTGAGTGTTTTAAGCTGATGGAAATAGACAACGTTATGGAAACACAGAGGTGAACTTTTGGCCTTCTCTGGACTTGCTCCTCTGAAGCAGGCCATAAAAAAATGATCTGATCTACCCTCTGTGAAACTAAGTCCTAAGACCCTCATGTTTTCTATACCTGGAGGAAAGGAATGAAGAGGTAGAGAAGATATGCCAAGAAGAATCTAAACAAACAGGCCCTCTAAGCCCACCCACCAAGTTTATTGGTATCAGATCATTCTCTTTGGCAGTCAATCAAACTGCTGCATGACTACACAGACATAAGGCATTTGTCTGGTCTTCATTTCTGAAAGATCCCTTATGACATAAAATTTTTATTAAATAGATTTCGTATGCTTTTCTCTTGTTAATCTGTATTTTGTTATGGGGTCTCGGTCTTGAACTTAGAAATGGGTAAAGCTATGCATTTTTTCTTCTCTATAGAGGCATGCTAAATAATAAGGAAGGTTATAAGAGCTTTCTTCCTAGGAGATAAATTTCTTTTTGAAAATAGTATTAATTTTTTAATAAAATAATATGAAAATAACTCAGCCAACATCGAAGAGTTAAGTAAAAAATAGGAAAAGGAAATATCTTTCTAAATCATTTCACTCAGAAAATGAACATTGCCAATATCTGGTGAGCTTTATTTCAGATACAGCTCTAAGCTTACATGTAGTTAAAGGCTTGATAGATGAAATACTCCTACAAAAATTGCGTTATAATATACATGATTCTTAAAATAACATTTTAAATGAAACTCTACTTGATTTCAAAGTGGATAATAAGCTGAATAGACACTGATTAAAATAACTTAAGTATTACTGAAATAAAAGAGATTATTAACCTCTCAAAGAGCTCTCAGAAGCTAAGGTGATAAATTAAAAGCTTGAAGTTATCTTGTCATTGTAGTCATATGAATCCTATTTGTTCAATATGTATTGATCTAAAATGGGGTAAGAAGAGGAAATGTGCACACGGCATTTTCCTCATTTTCCTCTCATCGCCAATACTGAATCCCGTTTGGCTTTTGTCTAGTCTTTTCTTTGTTTTTAATGCATTCAATTTTCAGTATCAGTCACATTTATAATCTTAAAAAAAATTAACTTGTATTTCATGTTTTCTTTGGCTGAATATCATATTCAGGATCGTTTTTTTTTCCAAAACTGCTCTTGTGTATAGTATACTCTGAACTTTTAAATGTTGCCTTTTATTTTTAAGTATAATTTGGTAGGTATAAATTTCTCAAATTGCTTTGTTTATGAGACATTTTTGTATAGTGATTCATATAATTCTTGATTAATGGAGTTCAGAACTTTTCTAGATTATATTGGTGCTACTTTTTTCTTGCATATTTCCTCCCCTAGTACTGACTATACAAATTTGTGTAGATTTTTCTCTTTTTGTACCAGAAAAGTTCCCTGCTTTTACATCTTATGATATTTCTATGTGTTACTTGTACACTTCTCTTCTTAATGTTCAATCACCTTATTAAAAATTATATTTGCATTCAATTGCATTTCAAATCAACTATTTCTCATTTTATCTTATTCTTGACACATTCATTATATATATTTTTCTTATACAGCAGCTCTTACTCCTGTAATAATTTAATGTATTTTGCCTCTATTATTTTCTTATTTCTGCTGGTTTACTTTTCATTGTCACACCATTATCGTCCTTTCTTGAAGTCATTTTTTAATGACAAATATCACATTTTTAAATAATTTATTTAAAATGAATCCTCAATTGCTCAATTCTCTGTTAATTCTTTTCATGATATATGTTCTTTGAACTTTTGTTAAATCAGCTTCTCACATCAGTGTTTTTTATCATACTCCCTTATATTAAAATCCATTGGTCTCACATTTTCAAAGGATACTTTACCCAAGTATAATTTTGAAACATCATGCAATGGTAATTTGAAAATTATTGGTTTACCGAGTTACACAGATCTTCTAAAAGTTGCAAAATTTCATATTCCAATATTAAAGTGATCACTTTCAGTAATATCACCACAACCTTATCAAGAAAGTCCTTAAATGATGGGAAGTTGTTGATCTCAGAATGGTGAATACGATTTTTCCAAAATTTGAATTTTTCACATGAACGCTTGAATTTTATCATGAGCAACAAATGTCAGTTGTTTTCCTGTATGTGACAGGTTCATTTTCCTCATTTTTTTTGACAAAACATCTGCCAAACCCTCAAGTCAGAATAATTAGTTTGCCACTTTCTTGAGTAAAAATGATGTTAAATGAAGGAAGCAGTCCATTTGCAAAAGTAACAATGACACGTGATTTACCTGGAGACAACCATCCCATTTTGGTAGGTACCAGAAGTCCTTTATGTACTTCACATTTCATCAAGCAGAATATTAATAAAGATATGTATCCGAGGGTTAATTTTAATAAAATTAATACTTTTTATTGCTCCAACAAGGATATTCTTAAGTGAAACTGACATCTTTCCCCATTGTGATTATTGTGAAGAATACAATGACTGCTAGTTCAGACTGGTGACATTTCTGTGATTTGTGCTAAGCCCTCAGCTCTTTTACTCATTGCTTTTGCATCATCATTTGCAAATGCCAGCACAACAACTAATAATCAATATTGTTGTACAAACAGTCTTGACTTTATGTACTTTGTAGATGGTCTTAGGGAACCTCATGAGTCTACGAGTCCTTTTACTTACCAGTTTTAGCAAAAGCTATGGAAGAAACTGCTATCTCCTCATGGTGGTGGAATTTGTAGTAAGAAGGAGTCAATCTATTCACCAACTCTTTGTATTTTTAATTGTTCCCACTCATATGTTACTTTTATAAATTATTTTGTAAAACTCAATAAAGAGGAATAATAAAAAATTACCATCATAATCAGCAACAGCAATTTAGCTCAGGTCAAACATGATTTTATCTCAGCTATTCTGATGTCTGCCTTAATGTGACCTCTATTTTTATGCTGAGAAAAATGCTAAGGAATTTATAATTGTGCTTTCAAAGTATATATTTTGTACTTTGCATAAATGCTTCATTGATTTACATAATCTAAAGTTCAACAAATAACCACATTTAACTTATTTGCAAAATCAATAATATAGTTTGGCTCTGTGATCATCAGTATGTAAATAAACAGGCAGGTGAAATCTTAATTTAATCTTTTAGAAAGAAATACATTTTAAATTGCTTGCTGCATAGATAAGTTAATAAGCTTCACCAAAGCATGCAAAAATGTGAAAAAAATTTAAGTCCCCTAAGAGTGCCAAATATATGCCATTATTCAATAGCCAGCTCCATTTTTAATGACTTCCTCAGGTACACAGGCAAGTTGAATTGCATTATTTAATCAGCACACTATTTCTTATTTTCACATTTATGTATATAAAACTGAGAATATAATCACCCACATTATATAGAAACTCTTTCAGTCCTGAATAGGTCAAGTGTATTATTATGAGCTTATTTGGCATGAAGAAACCTGGATTGTATCTGTTCTAAATAAACTGATTAAATTTTAATTGCATTTGCCATATTCCTTATAGATTTTGTTTGGTATAATTAAACCAATTAAACTTATAACACACTCACAGAAGGTGCTACGAAAAAAAGAGTAAAGAAAAAGTATTTTTCATTACTTGATAGTGGTTTGAGATTTTTTAGTACTAGATTAGACATCACTGCAATTAATTGAGTATAATTAAAAAGTAAAGAGATGTTTTTACCGTGGTCACTCATCAAATAGTGTGATAGAAAGTGCTGAGGCACTGTTGACTGAAAAGCTATTAAAGAGATGTTTGATGTCATTTATCTCAATAGATACTCATCTGACTTAGGGTTCCAAGGAGAAAGCTATAGACACAATGAGTATTCAAATGTTAATTGAAAATTCTAGTAATATTATAAGGATGTGAAATTAAAAAAAATTATCTCAGCTGTGCAGGAGTTGGCAAACGTTTTATTAAAGAGCCATGTAGTTTCTGCTGCAACTATTCAACTTCACCAAGGGTGTGAAAAGAGCCAAGGAAGATTCCAATAATACTTTATTTGCTGCAACTGGTAGACAACCAGCAGTCATAGTTCACACAAGTGTATCCTCAAGAAGAAACCTCTAACTTCTTCTAAGTAAACTCTAACAGTGATTGTTATCAACTGCATTCATTCTTAGAAGAAACCATCAGAAGGGAAAAGCAGGTGTAAGGGTGGAAAAATCCATTTCTCTACCCATCTTAGGTTGTCCAGCTGGGAGCCTATAAATTAAACTGGCAAAAGGCAAAGTGACAAGAGAACAGATGTTATCAACATGGATGAGTTACTTGAATATTTAGTTATATCTTGGACTTATTTAATATCTTAGTAAAGGAACAGCCCAGAGAAGGGACAAGACAAAGAAAAAAGGCCTTGAGTCTCCAGGGGTAGTGAATTGTCAGGAGGGAACTACATGAGAAACGAATGAAAGGAAGGGCTAGCTAGTAAAGCTTGTTATGTAGCTTTCTGGTGCAGATTCCAGGCTAACAAGGATCTGGAATGATCTCTGCTGATTGACTCTTGTCCTTCTGAGTAGAGACGGATAATTTTGTAAATTTAAGTTCTGTTTTTGGCAAATAGGAGGAGGGCAAAGAGCTTTTCCTGAGGTTGTTGCTTCTTAATTGCCTTCAGCTCAAAATAATTCTTATGCCGGAAAGGCATATCTGGGGGCAACATATTCTGGTTTCCTTCATTGGTTTGCATTTTATTTTGGCAGAGGCATGTGAAGCATCACCAACCGTCTCTGATACACAGCGCTATTCTAAAAGCAAGCAAAAGTTGGATTTACTTTGGGAACAAAATAAAAAGCACTATTCTATTTGGTCTTTCTTTGAGTTTCTCGATACAAAATGATCACGCAAAATTTGAAGGAAACAAGGCAGGAGTTAAAGAATAGTGTCTCGTTTTTCCTCCTTTTAGAAACCAATTTAAAGCAAGGGTTAATCAACGCATTTCAAGGAGGCCCTGATTAAAAGTCAGCAGCTTCTCTGCTCATTATTTCCTGATATATATATATATATATATATATATAAAATGTAGCCACCCTGCCTATATTTTAAGGGATGAGTGTGGGAAGCTCCTGAGGTGCCAACAGATACTTCAAAGTGACATTATTTTATGACTATGGTTTAGGGGAAAGGATGTAGAAACTAAGACATCTGTGAAAGCATTTGCTACACTGATAACGGAAACCCCTTCCACATCTGTTTTGAAATTTAGGAGATAATTGTCCAAGCAGAAGCTCTGTTTCAAGTAACCATCCAGCCTCCAAACTGAAGAAAACTTTTCTAATTTAGATTCTAAGCCATTAACTTTCTTCTGCAAGATCAAGTGCCCATCATTGATGTGAAAGTATTTCCTGTCCTAGTGGCCTCCCAGCCCGGGGCTAATCCAAAGTGCTCTTTCATTCCTTGCATAAACCCTTAAAATCACTTTCTTCTTATCCATGAAATGCAGCTTCTAGGGCAATGGATTTTCTCCACTTAAAGAGGGGTAACATCAGCTACAGATACAGATATCTTTTGAGTTTTTTTCTCCATAAGAAAAAGCTTGCTTTCCATGCTGGCAACCACGGTGATGCCCTCTGTGTTTGGAGAAGCCTCCTGTTTTAATCAAATCCTTAAATACCTATTATTTGCACATCAAATGATGTAAAACACTCTCTGGCTTCTCTCCTTTGCCCTTGCACCTGTGAACACAACACTATGCTCACAAAGCACCTATGTCTCACCCTACAAGTCATTAAAAATGTAATAACTAAGCCTCTAAAGCTATTATTCCCAGAAAAAAAGCCACATCAACGCAAGTAGAGAGTATTCAGCTTTGAGGCTGTAAGTGCTCCTTGCAAATGTTTAAACATCTCCGTTCCTTGGAATAGATAAGCAAAGCAACTGTAGATGCCTTGATTCTCTTATGCCTGTTCACACAATTCGCTAATTCACAGAACAGGTCATCCAAGATGGGTCATTCAGTTATTGGCATAATTATCCAGGTCCAGGTGTTAATATAATTAGAGGTAATGTAAATGTGAGCAATTTTCCAAACCATAATTAATAGGGCACAACAATACACAGAGAAATAAAGGCCACAATTTTCCTCAATTGCTAGTCTAGCGCTCATTAGAATAAGCTGTGTGGGAGCATTTGCCATGCACCAGGCCCTAGGCAGGGGCTCTAAACAGATCATATCACTCAGTCCTGGACAGTCCCCATTGTACACATCAGAAACTGAACCTGACAGAGGTTGAGCCCTTTGTTCACATAACCAGTAAGTGGTAAATTAAACTTTCGTAGTTGGGTCTGTCTGATTTCAATCACTGTGCCATAGTACCTGCTCTTAGATTAAACTTTTGAAAATAAATAAGTGGAGTCCCAGGGCCATCCTTTCTGAGACTGTTTATCTGGGTATGTCCTTGGGGAAAAATGAAAAGAGGAAAGGCAGTTGAGGGGAAGACTCCTGCCTCCTGGATGCTCTTTCTACCACCTCCACAGGCTTCGCCATCTCCATGGGCTTCACTGCCTCCTCTCATTCATCCCTTCCATGGGCAATGGTCAGCCTGATCCACTACACTGCAGAACAGATTACTCCAAATCTGCTAGCGAGCGTGCTAAGGGTTTGTTGAGAGAGCACAGTCAGCCTTCCCTCACTTAACCCGGGGCCACTTTGTGAAGTGTGGCTGCACTCTCATCACGCTCTCGTCACTAGCAGGCCTTCTGCCAAGAGGGGGCAGCACATTAAGACTGAGGTGAATTGCACCCAACATTCAGACATCTGTAATCACACCCAAAAGACTTTTTTATGTGATTCAGGTTGTCATTAGCATACTTAGGGCTACGAATGGCCATGAAGACTGGGGAACAGTGAGAGAAAAAGGAGCAGGTGCAAAGAGAAGTAGAATTGAGAGATGGATAAAGAATATTTGAGTCCATCCATTTTCTACTATTCCTGAACTCGCAGGCATTCCTGCCTGGGTTTCTGACAGGCACAGGGTAATCTCACAATAAAATTCCCATGTGGGTGTAAATGAACTTTAATTGGTTTTTATTTGTTTCAATGGAAGAGTTCTAAGGGACATACTAATCAATGTTCAAAATGTCACTAATAAACTCTTGGAGTGGACTTGAATTTCTGCAAGGTCCCAGCACAGATCTGCAATCTGTTCACTTGTCCTCTGGTCCATTCTTTTGAAGATGTTTTCCATGGCTTCACTATGCTTCTCAAACATTTTTGAGATAGTCAAACAATCTGAGAAATATTTTTTAACGATGTTTTAAAACTTATGGGAATTCTGATTAATACACATTCCTGGCAAGAGTTATGCTTCTTAGATGCAGCAGTGCCAGGATATTTTTTCCTATAATGAGATTCCCAACAATAATTTTTTATACAAGTAACTGCTTCTTTAGAGTAAATAATGATACAGAATTTACATGTAAACCTTTACTCAATAAATCATCTTTGTGGATGGGTATTTTCAACACTAGTGTTATATTTTACAATGCAAAATGTAAACACTTTAATTTTTATGGTTTATTTTAGTGTTATGAATTATCTGAAAGAATATTCTGTTGATTGTTCCACCATGGCTTATGCCCTTTTATTCCTGGACAAATAAATCAAATTTTACCTGCATTAGTAGTCTGTTTCTGAAAATATTTAATAATGAGCAATGATAAAGTATGACTCAATGAACCAAGCCCTAAATGATGGTTCTTCAATATGGAGAAAATCTACAAGCATATAGTAAAACGTGAGGGACTCTGGAAGGAACATATCATATGGTAAGACGAGGAGAAAAGCTTGAAGATGTTAAATTTTGGAGTTTCAGAGCTCATTATTTTATCAGGTATGTTCTATGAGCCAGACACTATACTGGGTGCTGAGATACAAATATTAACAGAGGAAGAGCTGACAGTCTATGCAAGAAGATTCAAAAATAGAGTGCAGACTTATAAGCCTCTCTTGTAGCTCATTGGAGCCTCAAATTTCTGGAATAAAGTAATCCTCTCTCTTCAGCCTCCTAAGTAGCTAGGACAACAGGCATGCGCCACCATGCATGGCTAATTTTATTTATTAATTTTTTTTGTGACAAGAGTCTTGCTCTGTTGCCCAGGCTGGTGTGTGGTGGTGCAATCTTAGCTCTTTGCCACCTCTGCCTACTGGGTTCAAGAGATTCTGCCACCTCAGCCTCCCGAGTAGCTATGATTACAGTCATGTGCCACTAGGTCCAGCTAATTTTTGTGTTTTTAGTAGAGATGGGGTTTCACCATGTTGGCCAGGCTGGTCTCAAACTCCTTACCTTAAGTGATCTGCCTGCCTCAGTCTCCCAAAGTGCTGGGATTACAGGTCTTGAACTCCTTGTCTCAAGGAAGTCTCCTGACTTGCCTTCCTAAAGTTCTGGGATTATAGGTGTGGGTCACTGTGCCTGGCCTGACAGCCAATAATTTTTATAGCAGTTTAAGATAAAGAATAAAAATTATACATATCTTCACTTAATCATTTGTGGGAATAATATCTTTTTAGATCAAACTTTGGTATAATCCCTCTGCTTAAGAAATTTCTTTAATTTGTTTTGTAATAAATGTTTAATTGATGAATTTTCTTTGATTTTGCTCGTCTGAAAAATACTTTCCTTGTTCTTAATTTTTAAAATACAGTTTCTGAGTATAGAATTTTGGAATGACAATTTTTTTCTTTTAGCAATTTAAAGATGCTGCACCATGTCTCCCAGCTTGCATTATTTCTGATGAAAAGTCTCCTCTAATACCTATCTCTTCACTTTTGTAATGCTTTTTGTTTTGGCAAATGTAGCAATTTGAGTATCAAGTATCCCAGAGTCGTTCTTTCCTTTTTTTTTTTTTTTTTTTTTTGTATTTATCTAGCTTGATGTTTGCTAAACTTCTTGAATTTGTGCTTTGATATTTTCGTTTTATTTGAAAAATTCTCAGCTATTATCTCCTGAAATATTTGTTTTGGCCCATGTTCTCTCTCTTTGCCTTCTAGAATTGTAAGTACATAAAAGTTATACCTTTGGGTGTTGTTTCGCAGTGATGTTGTAGATGTTCTGTTCCCCCAGCCCCGATCACTGTTTTCATTTTTTCCATTGTGTTTCTATTTGGGTAATTTCTTGTTTTTATTTCAATAGCTTTTGGGGTACAAGTGGTTCTTTGGTTACATGCATTGAATTCTATAGTGATGAATTCTGAGATTTTAGTGTACTCATCACCTGAGTATTATACATTGTACCCAATATGTAGTTTTCTACTTCTTAACTCCCTCCTACCCTCTGCCTCTGAGTCTCTAAAGTCTATTGTATCACTCAGTTTGGGTAATTTCTATTAAACAGTGTTCAGGTTCACTTATTCATTCCTCAGTTGTGTCATGCTGACTGATGAAGTTGTTAAATGCATTCTTCATCTCTCTTAACATATTTTTTATTTCCTTTGCAGTAGGCAAAATAATGACCCCTAAAGATATCCACATCCTAATCACTGGAGCCTTCAAATATGTTATACGGTTAATAGAAATTAAGTTTGCAGATGGAATTAAGTCAGCTAAACCACTGAATTCAAAATAGGAAGATTATCCTGGATTATCTGGGCGGGCCCAATGTAAGAGTTCTTCAGTGTGAAAGAGGGAGGTACAAGAGTCAGAACACTGTAAGCCAAGTCATTCCTGGCTTCCAAGATAGAAAGGAGGCATGGAGCAAAAGAATAAAGTCAACCTCCAGAAATGGGAAAAGGCAGGAACCGTTATTCTTCCCCAGGAGCCTCTAGAAAGCACTATTATCCTGCCAATACCTTGATTTCTGGCCCAGAAAGACACAGTTTGGATCTTGACATGCAGAACTATAAGATAATGAATTTGTGTTATTACCAATCTTGTGGTAATATATTATAGTTACATGTTGTTTATAGTTATTTTGAATTCTCTTACAGATAGCTTCAATATCTATATTATCTCTTTGTTTCTTTCTGTTGATTGTTTTTTTCTATTGGAAGTATTTTCTTTTTTCATTTTACACTTTTTGATTGATTGATGTTCATAGAGTATACGACAATATATTAGACACTGTAGAAAGTAGCATTTATGCCTGGAAATGGGCATGCTTATTTTCTGCTATGCTATTAGTTGTGACGTAGGGAGGATTAAATCAGTCTAGTTAGAAGTCAGTCTGGATTTTCAATTAGCTGTTTCCATGTCTGCCTTCAGTGTACTGCTGTCTTCAGATTCCTCCAGTGTTACCTTGTGCTTGGATTCTGGATAATTTTCCTGAGCATTTTTCTCAATGTTCCTCTCCAGCCACAGCTCCACGTTTGCCTTTGTATCTAGACCCAAGAGAGAATCTAGATTCATGTTCCTTTTCTTCCCACAAAGTAGAAATTTTTTGTTACTTGGTGCCTGGTAGCCTGGGCAACAGAGGCAGGAGGACTCTGTTTTCCTTGTTTAGTCACTGTCTTAAGGCTCCATGTCATGGTTTCAGAGGTAGAGTTTCCAGGTGACCCTGCTCATCCCAGCAGTAAAGGAGCTCTAATTTCCTGGGTCCAGGATGGTTTTCTGCAGCTCTCCGAGGAGTAGAGAACATTTACTTTTACCCTCCCACCAATCAGTGTGAGTGTTTATCAACTCCCTGGTTGACGGTGCTTGTTGCCTTTCCCCAAGGGCAGAAGTTTTTGTAACTTATGGGAGAAACAACTGGGTGCTGTTTCACTCACTCCTGCAGCAGCTGCAACATCCTCCAGCAGTGCAACAACAGGTGTTCTCCTCTCCTTCTTTCTCATGGGCACACAGTAGGTGGTTGGAGAAAAACCTACGATTGACTATCAACTTTTCTTGGGTCTATAACTCAATGGTGTTCCATATAATCACTTTATCTGACTCTCGCTCCTTAAGCAATTGGATACAATTTTTAGCAGAATTATTCCTACCCACATATATTGAGGCCTGGTATTCCACCTTCTTCCATAGGTGAGTACTGAAGTTCTCTTTCTCCTTGGAGGTACATATCTTTCCTTAGATGTGAGTGGCTACCCTATTACCTCAGCTTTCTGATACGTTGAAGAAAAATTATCATTCTGTAGATTATACAGCTTTTTATTTTGGTTTGTCTGAGAGCATATGCTAGTATACTGTTATATAATATTATATACTATATAAAATATATATACATGCAGCATATAATAAATGATAATATACATAATATATGTTAATAATGTACAATATACTATGCTACAGTCTATTTTTGGTGCATGTTGTATTTTTTGTGATATGTTGATGAGCTCCTTTAACGTGTATTTCCTTATTGTCTCACTGTTTTGGTTTTCCTCCTCGGTTTGCATGTGTTCCACAGCTTTGCTCACTGACCCCTTTATCTCTTGTTATTTCTATTTAGTTTTTACTCTCCGGGCCTTTACAGAGAAATTTGCTGACCCATCACCTATAGGAAAGTTTAATTATTCTTTTTCTCACATGTATTCTTATAGATGGATGCCACACAATCCTTTTTATTTATTTTAGAATAAATGATCTATAGCAATTAGTAGCCAATTCCAATGTGGGAAGAGGCAGGTTAACTTCGTAGATTTTTTTAGTTCAAGTGTTCTCTTCTCAGTTGCTATAGAGATAAGCTATTTTTTAAAAAAATGTGAAACCTCTGTGCATAACTGTGTACTTCATATTTCAGACCTTTACAAATTTCAGAGCCTTCTCAATTGAGCCTGGTGTGCCCATTCTTTCACTGGCCGCTATTTCCAAATAGAGTGGCTCCTGTCTTCCAAAGTGATCCATTTGCTTCGAAACAGTTTTTGTTCGCCTTTTGAGATCTGTCACCTGTGAGATGCTGAACATTGTATCGCTTTTTCCTCTTGTGTCTCTAAATATTTTCCCTTTGTTCAATCTCAGGTCACCTCATAGCATTCTAAATAAAGTGAAGCACTCTCATTTTAGAGCGTACATTTTCTGGAAACTTATGACATCTTCCTCTACTAGACCCTTTCTCTTCTTCAAATCCTTCTGACTCAATGTCATGGCTTTGGTTTATTGCTTTATGAGTTCTTACCCAGCCCCGATGGTCTTCATAGCTTTTTATTACACTTTTATATAGTTCATATATTTTGTGATTTTTTTCTGTTCCCTAATTTGGCCAAAAGAGCGTTTTGTGGTTTACTATTGATTATAATGTTTTTCCTCATTATCATACATAGTTTCCCTATGAAAAGGCAGAACAAGTCTTAAATAACTTGTAAGTAAGTTGATCTGGCTGGAAGCTGGCAATATTTTTTAAATTGTTTTTATTGTTACAAAATTAAGAATGGGGTTGCATATGATGATTGATTGTTTAGTGATTCTCGAAACTGATATTACCAAGCAACATTTTAGTTAATATTCTTTTCTGGACCTTTTGATATAAAATATGCTGATTACTAAACAGGCTGCATTTATGAAACAATCATTCATTGTCAAAGAGACATTTATAAATTTTCAATGAAAGTTCCTAATTAGCATGAACATCATGAGTTACTCTCATTGAATTGATATAGTAATAGATAAAACAAAGAAATAAAGAATTTTAATCTGTGCAACCTTAATGTTGATAAATTTGCATTCTTCTCTTGTTTTTTTAAAATAATGAAAAAAATTTTAAGACACCAATTATAATCAACATGGATAGATTCTGAGGGGCCCAGGAACTCATGCTGGGAACCATGAAGAAATAACATTTAAACTTTCCTTTTTTTGAACTTTAATTGCTTCGCAGTTTTTAAAAAAAAATTCAATTTTTCATAGTAAAATATAACTGCATGAATTTCTACATGGTGATATTACAATTAGGAAATTAAAATGCAAATATAAATGTTTAAATATCTCACTGATTAAATAAGAAACTTCTGACAATTAAAGCAGTTACCAAATTGACCAAGCTCGTCGTCCAGATTTCCATGTCACCAGAAATGACCAGCCTTCTGGAAGCTGGTAGTTAGTTTTTCCTTTGACAAAATTTCTCCAAAATAAGTAGTAGCTATGAGTAAATAATTGAGTTTGGTGTTTATAATTTATTGTAACATAATTAAAATCTTAATATATAAAAATACTAATGTACAAACAATACGGTAAGTATGGTATAGTTCCTATTCATACTAAGTAATGAAACATTACCAATACAATTGAAAACACTTAATTACTTTACCATAAATAAATCTTGCTGTTTGTTCTGGATTAAACAGTGCCTTAAATTTAGACTTCATTATTTCTACATATTTCTGCCTGTACTTACTATGTATGCAGGTTTCCTTGAAGAATATATAGTATTACTTTGAATAGTTCAATTACAGGCAAATAAATTGTGTGTATTCTTTTGAATCTAAATTTTTTTATTATGTTAGAATTATTAGATCCATCTTTGTTGAAAAATGTAGTATAGCACTAGTTCATTAATCTTTAATGCAACATACTATTTTAATGTATGAACAGAACACAATGTAGTCTTACACTCACTTCATGATCAATATTTGTGTAGTTTACAGTCATTGTTATTAAGTCAGTATTATTATGAATGTTCTTTTTTAAAAAAATTACCTATTTCAGATAATAGCTATTGTCTATTTCATGTGTCGCAAACATTTTCTGGTTTCTCTCTTAGTTTTTCATTTTCTTGAGGAGTGCATTTCTTGGTGAGTGTACATTGTTAGTTTTGATGTGGTCAAATAACCACTCTTATCTGTTATGGTTTCTGCTTTTTTAATCTTGTTGAAGAATTTTGAGCAAAATTAGTTAATTTTAAGCAAAAAGTTAATTTTGTGCTTATGTTGGTTATGTGCACAGAATTGATTTTTGTACATTGAATATGTCAATATATTTTTATTTCTTTCCATATTGATAAAAATCATCCCAATAAATTTGTTGAATAGTCCACCCTCTCCCCACTGATCTGCAATACTATTTTATCATATAGGAGTTTCCATCCAAGGCTGAGCCTGTTCCTGGGATTTTAAATCATAAATATAAAATAATAAATTCAAAAGTGCTTGGATTTTTTATGTGAGTGATAGACAGTCATACTGTCTACTCCTAATGGCATTTTTTTTTCTCCTCCACAATACCAATACTTTTAATTTCACTCTTTTGTTTCTCTGTAGTTGCTAATACCACCAACATTTTGTAAAACATGGGCAGGAAGCTTGATCTTGTTTCTGGTTTTCAAAGGCAGTATTTTAATCACTTTACCATGAAATAATTAGTTTGCAACAAAATTTTTGTATATATATTTTTTCTTAAAAAGATTTTCCTTTAATCATTAATTAGCTAAGGGGTTTTATAATAAATGATTCTTTTTATTGAGTAAATTTTCAAAATACATTCAGATTAACATGTAACTTTTTCTTCCTTTTAATATTGTAAGTAGGAATTAAGTTAGAAGCTTTTTAAATACCAAAATATCTTGCATTCCTAGAGTCAATTCAGTTGGGTAGTAATATATTTTTTAATACTTTACTGGATTTTCCCCAGAAATTATTGTTTGAAATATTTATTTCTATGTGAAAATAAAATTTTCCTGTAATAACTGACTTTGTTCAATTATGGTACTAAAACTATTCTTAATTTTTCAAGTTGTTTATAGAGTATTCTGTTTCCTCTGCTCTCCTGAGGAATTTTTGTAATATAAATATTATATTTCCCATGGGAGTTGAGTAGAACTAACCGGTAAAATCATTTAAATTGAGTGTTGGTTTGCATTTTCAATACGTAAGCTTTTGGATAATAATTTAATTTATTTAATGATTATGGGAACAGCTTTATTTTTCTTATATATCAGCTTCATTGTTATCTTTTTCAAAATTCTGTCTCTATTAACCAAATTTCAAATTTATTATCACAAATATTTTGATGTTATTCACTTGCTCTTAAAAAAGGCTCATGTTATTGGTTACTTCTGTCATCTTAAATTTTTTAAATATTACTTTTGTCTTTTTTAAAAAAATTAATCATGCTAGATATTGTGTATTTTCTAAATTTTGTTGTGCTCTTTAAAACTATTTTTGGTTGGATGTTTAGTTCATATATTATTTTTTCATTTTCTACTATAAACATTTAAGAATACATCTGTCTATATTACATATATATGCATAATTTTAAGGATCTTTAAGTATTGCTAAAACTTTATTTTACCAACCTTGGATTTAGTATCATTTTTATCATTATTGCTTTCTCTTTCTATTTTTAAAATTTTAACTGTTACATCCCAATCTATGAGCTATTTAGCTTTCTAAAAAGCATTTCACATACATGGAATGAAGGTTTTTCTTAATTCAATATTAAATTTGCTATGTTGAGAAAATGTGGGTTGTTCCTTTTTCATTTATAGGAATTAATAATATTTTTTTAAAAACTTCAATTATTTTATTTTACCTCTTGTTTTTCTTACTTTTCCTGGGTTTCTTTCAGTTTTCTTCTGCCTTAATTTTATTTTATTTATTTTATTTTGTTTTCTCTTCTAGTCTTTGAGAATTACATTGCTAATTCAATTTTGTCAGTGTTTGTTCTTAGGTTTTTGTTAAGTCTACATAAAATCAAACATTAATCATTGTATCTTTCTCTTTGCCAGCGATCTAAATACCTTAGACCACTGTAACTCGATGCCCATCTATGTCACACGTTTTCTGACATTTCAGGCCAATATGTCTTTTAGTTCCAGAATTTAGATATTATTATGATTACTATAAAGAGTCAACTATTTTTATTCTAAAACCTATTTGCTAATTTGTTTACTCTATTATTTCTCCCACGTCGGATCATCATTCTAATACCATTTTCCTTCTTTTTGAAGCATATTTCCTAAATGTTTTCTTAATGTCCATCTAAGAGGGGCATACCTGCTGTTTTTATTCAAAAATGTATTTATTTTAACTTCGTTTTAAATGATTATTTAGAATTGTATATAATTTTATGTTTATAGTTATTTTCAGTAATCAGGATGTTTATTTCTTATCTTCTGACTTCTTCTCTTGTTGGTAAATCTGCTCTTAAGCCAAGTATCCTTTTTGTGGCTTATCACTTTCCTTCTCTCTGTTTCTCCATTTTTTTCTACTCTTAAGATTTTTGACTTTGATGTCTTGTAGTTTCATTACACCATGGTTTAGTATAGATTTTTCTTTTTTTTTCATTTTTATTGCTTGACTTTTTTATATCTCTCTTTTAGGTCTTGTTTCCATTTCTCTAATATTATTTCAATTCTAATTTTATGCTCAACTAAAAGATAGTTTTTATTTCAATAGGATTATATATTGTAAGCTTTGCTAAGCAGTCGTTTTTCAAATCAGCCTGTTTATTAATTTTTATTGAACTTTATTACTTGCTCATCTTGCTAATGTTCTCATGTGTTTCTTTATATTTTAAAACCTAGTTTACTTCATAATCCACGTATGTGCTATTCATTGTTTCATCTGACCCTTATTCATGGGGAATTGTTTGTTATGTATTTATAATAAAAAATTTGAATATATCTTCCAGATTATCCAAGTTTGTAGTACACTTGAAGAATGTGTACATCGACTTTCTTGAGGAAATCTTTCTCTAGAAAAGATTTGCTTTTGCTTCTACCATGTGCTTAAGATGCCATGAATATGTGATCACTTTAAAGGATTTTATTGAATTTTTGTGTAAATTTGAACTCTATGGCCCAATGATGTCAGGTTTAGGGCTATAATTTTTCAAGAAGACATCATGTTTCTTTTTTCTCACTTGAATATAATGCCTGTGACTTGTAAATTACACTGTAGAGCCCTTTTCCAGCAGGAAGACATTTGCTAGCTCACTTTTTCACTGAAGGGTACCGGCTTGGGTTGGCAGAACCTCTTTTATTTCTCTGTTTGGGGTGAGCCCTGCATTTTGCCTCATTGCTGTTAAGTATTCTGATCATGGTCCTCTCTTTAGCCAAAGGTTTTCAGATAACAAACGAGGATGTCAATACCAGCTTGTCACTGTGGATTCCAGTTTTCAGTGCTTTTGTTTTTAGCCCCTGGATTTATTTTCTTTTATGTGAACACTGATATACATGAGCTTTATACAAAATTTTCAGTAGTTTGTAGGGGAAAAATGCCTGAATCTAAGGTGTGTTATATTGTTGTGAGTGGAAGGCCATTCTGAAACTTTAGAATAGAATTAGCAACATTATTTCAGGAATAAAATGAATAACATTTAAAAACCAGCACAGACCAATCAGAATGGATGCAGGCTTTACACAACTTAAAGCCATACGACTTAAAGCCATACAATTTAATAACAGATAAACATCCTCCCCACTTACCCTTTAAGTCCTTTTTATAAGCATGAGTGATAGATGTAGTCACTTTATATCATCTTCAAAATGATACTGTTTTCAATCTTAAAAACTATTGTAAATTTAATTTTCAGCTGCAAATTAAGCATTCATTTATATATAAAGATTAAAATTATTTATATTCATTTTAGTTGTAAACTATTTCTCAAATGCTATTTTTAACCCGTGTAATTTGTTGAACCTTTTGTTTCTATACTCATAGGGGCATGTCCTAATTCATAACATGAACCATTTATGGAGTTTTGTTTTGTGCCAGTAGTTATGCTAGACAGCTTATGCACCTCTTCTGTAACATTCACAAGAACTCTGCATGGTAGGTTCTTAACATCCCCAGTTAGAAGTTTTGTAAACTTGAGCCAAAAGAAATTAAGGAATTGGCCTAATGAAACAGTTCATGAGTTTAAGCCCCGATCTTTTTTTTAAAAAATTTTTTATTGTACTTAGGTTCTGCGGTACATGTGCCGATCATGCAGGATTGTTACATAGGTACACACATGGCCAGGTGGTTTGCTGCCTTCATCCCCCCATCACCCACATCTGGTATTTCTCCCCTCGTTATCCCTCCAAACCCTCCCCACTCCCCGCTGTCCCTCCACTGCAGACAGTCTGAGGGGTGCTAAGCCTAGATCTTCTACCAACAACTGGTTTTATCAGGCAATGTCACTTATTGAAAAGGACTGGAATCAGAGACTGGCCTTTAAATTCTACCACTGTTCATTTCTAGCTAAATCACTATACTAAGAATACTCATTGCACAATATTGCTACTTAGGGTTATTTCATATTTGTCACTTTTGTTAAGTAAGCTTTTTATAATAGTCTTCAGATTTAAAACAATTTGTTAGTGTTCAGGCTAATATCCATATTCATTTCTGCATAAATGTAAAAAATGACAGACATGACTATAATACTGGATTAGACATCACTCTAATACTGGATTATCGGTGTTCCTATATTAGTTTTTAAGTGTACATGGCAGACTATTATTCTAACAATACTTTAATTTTTCTCCAGTGTCTGATTTCATCCAGTTTTTTTCTAGTCTCAGTTTCAATAATTATTTTCAAAAGTGCCTAAGAAGATTTTTAGAAATTGTTAATCACTTTAAATGGAAAATCGTTTCTCATTCCATTACTAATTTGCTTAGATGTTAATAGGGACTAATGGTAAACTTAAAAATTAAGACTAACAATATGTTTAGGACATTAAATAACTATTTCCAAATATACTAAAATATTATCCATTTTTGTAGTCCCATCATTTTAAAAGTCATGTTTATTGGGGTATGCTTTAAACTCAATAAAGGTCATCAATTTTAGGTGTGTCGTGGAATAACTTTGACAAATATATGCAGTCATGGGACCATCACCAAAATCAAGAAATAGAAGATTTCCATCAGTATGAATAGTTATATTGTGATTTTATGAAGTCAGTCCTTTCTTACCACTAGTACACACTGACCAGCACTGATGTTTTCTACTCTTATAATTTTGCCTTTTCCAATATCTAGAGATCATATTTATATTTATAATGTTGTCTTCTGTGTCCAGCATCTTTTATGTGATCTTGAAACTTATTTATATTGTTGCATGTATCAGTGGTTCAGCAATTTAAGTGTCTGGATAGTATTTCATTGTATGGATTTACTCAATTTGTTTATTCACCTACTGAACATTTGTAGTATTTCTAGTTTTGAGACTGTAGTAACAAAGCTACTATAAATATTTGTGTATAGATCATTTTGTAGGAAAATATGTTATTATTTCCCTAGGGAAACTGTTTATCGAGTGGTGGGTCATATGGTAAGTGCATACTGAATTTCACAAAAATAAACCAATCCATTTTTTAAAAAAACAGCTGTACCATTTTGCATCCCCAGTTCTTACACATCCCTGCCAGCATGTGCTACTCTCAGAATTTTAATTTTAGCCTTTCTAATGTCTGTGTAGTGGCATCTTCCTTTGATCCTAATGACATTTCACTTATGACTAAAGATGCTGAGCATATTTTCATGTGGAAAATTCCTTCATTTATCTTCTTTGGTGAAGTAGCAATTCAAATATTTTGCAACATCTTTAACAGATTGTTTGTCTTATTGTTGACTTATAAGAGTTTTTAACTATATAATAGATAAAACCTCTGTGTCAGGTATGTATTTAGAAAATATTTTTTCCTAGTCTCTGGTTTGTTTTATTTTCTTAACTGTTTTTAGGTGAGTAGTACTGTTTAATTCTGAAGCTAGCCAAATTATGAATGACACATCTAACAAAACTTTGCTTACTATATTTCACTAACAATTTCTCCCATGTTTACTTTTAGGCAATTTACAGTTTTATCTTGTAACTTCAAATATGTAATCCATTTTAAGATAATTTTAGTATGACATGAGATAAAGGTCAGGGTGTTTTTTTTGTTTTGTTTTGTTTTTCTGCATATAGCCATCTGATTTTCCAACTAAATGGAAATGTTTGCATATTGCGACATTTGTGGAAAAGGTTATCATTTTCCCTTTGAATTCAGTTTGCATGTTTATAAGAAATCAGTTGACCCTATGTAGATGTGCCTGTTCCTGGTACTTCTATTCTATTATTCCATATGTGTATTCTTAGCCAACACTCTTTTTAATGCTGTAGCTTTCTAGTAATTCTTGAAATAATCATGTAAGTCCTCAAAACTCATTCTTTTTTTTTTTTTGTTTTTTTGTTTTTGAGACAGAGTCTTGCTCTGTTGCCCAGGCTAAAGTGCAATGGCATAATCTCTGCTCACTGCCACTGCCACTTCAGCCTCCTGGGTTCAAGTGATTCCTGTGCCTCAGTCTCCTTAGTACCTGGGATTACAGGCATGTGCTATCACGCCTGGCTAGTTTTTGTATTTTCAGTAGAGACGGGTTTCACCATGTTGGCCAGGCTGGTCTCGAACTCCTGACCTTAAGTGATCTACCCTACTCAGCTTCCAAAATGTTAGGATTACAGTTGTGAGCCACTGTCCCCAGGCTTCATTCTTCTTTTTTGAAATACTTTTGGCTGTATTACTTTCCTTAACATTTCATATAAAATTTTGAAGTCATCTCATTTACTTTCTATATTAAAGAAGCATTCTGTGATTTTAATCAGTATTACATTAAATCTATTAATATATCTGAGGCAAGTTGACATCTTAACAATTTTGATTCTTCTGATCACTGGAACAGAGGATAGCTCATAATTTATCTAGTACTTTAATTTCTTTCAGCAATATTTTATAATGTTTAGAAGTCTTATGCATATTTTGTTAAATATATTCCTAAATATTTTCTGGGTTTGATGCTATTATAATTGGTATGTTTTATATTTCTATTTTCAGAATCTCTTTGGGATTCTGAATCCTACAGGAACATAATTAAACTTTGTTTATTAGATTTGTTTTTTGTGACCTTGTTAAACATACTTAAAAGTTTTAGCAGGTTATTCCTAGAAATTCCTTTGGGAGTTCTTCATAAATTATCATGTTTTCTGAGAATATACAGATTTTTATTTTGTTTCTAAACTGCACACTCATTATTTCTTATAATTTAATATTTCTTACCTTCCAGCACTGGCTAAGTCTAGTACAATGTTGAATAGAGGTAATGAGGACAGCCATTCTTGCGTTGTTCACACTCTTAGGTGAAAATATTCAGCCTTTTTTCCTGAAGTGTAATGTTAGATATTGGTTCTTTATAGAAAACTTTCATCAGTATGAGGCGGTTATGTCCATTCCTAGTTTGCAAAAACGGAATATCATAAATTGGTGTTGGATTTTGCAAAATAGTTTTTTTTTTTGCTACCATTAAGAAGGTTTAAAAAAATTCTTGATTAACTTGTTTTATCTTGTGGTTTATTACATCAATTGACATTTGTATGTTGAAATTAACTTTCATTCATGGCATATGTCCAATATGGTCATGTTATGTTATTGTTTTACGTATGGCTTTTTATTTCCTAATATGGCAATTTTTATGTGCATGATACATATTAATACTTTTTTTGCAAACACTTCGTTTTGCTTTGGTATCTGGGTAATTGAAGAACTCCTAAAATTTATACGAAAGATTTTTCCTCTTTTTAAATTTTTTTGGAGGAGTTTGTGTAGGGTTGATATTATTCCTTCCTTAATTATTTGGTAGAACTAATCAGTGAAGTAATCTTGGTCAAGATACTTGTCAGAGGATTTTAACTAAGAAATTAATTTCAGTAAAGGATATAAAGTTTTATATTCTTTTTTGAGTAAGGTTTGATGATTTGTGTTTTTCAAGTATCTGTTCATTTCGTCAAAATCAAGTTTACTAGCAAAGAGTTGATCATAATATTCTCTTGTCCTTGTAATGTCTATAGCACGGTCAGCCGCCTCCTTCATTCCTCTCACAATTACTGAGAGAGGAGATTGATGTTCTCACCTATAATTGTACATTTTTCATTTTTCTTTTTAGTTCTATCAACTTTTATTTGTATATTTTGAATTTTGAATTTTTGCTGCACTCATATTTAGAATGTTATGTCTTGTTGGTAAATTGATGTCTATACATGTGGAATAGCCTCTTCATCCCTGGTAATATTTCTCAATCTGATGTGTAGCTTGTCTGATACTAACAGAGCCTCTGCAAATTTATTTTGCTTAGCATTTGCACTATATAACTTTTTCCTCCCTTTTACTTTGAACTCATGTATACCTTTCTATTTAAAGTATATTTATTATAGAAAAATATAGCTGGACATTGCTCCTATATAAATATTATATCTTGTCCTTTAGATAGGGCATTTAGACCTTTTATATTAATCTAATTCTTCATGATGGTCGAAAATTGATCTTCCATCTTGCTATTCATTTTCTACTTTCTCTAAATGTAATTTAATCCTTTTGCCCTTTATTATGCTTCAATTTGAATTAATTATATTTTATGATTTATTTTTATTTATTGGCTTGATAGAATTTTGTTTTATTGTTTTTCAATTGTTTATATCTATGGCTTATATACATTTTTAAATGATCACAGTCTCATATAAAAAAACACCTCTTCACATAATTTGTAAAAACTTCCCAATATATGGTTTCCTTTCATCCCCTACTTCCTTGTTTTTGTCATACATTTGAATTTTATATATTGTAAATCCTGTAAAGCATTATTATTAATCTTTAGATATTCATTTTTGCATTAAAGATAAAATTATAAATAAGAAAAAAGATCATTCATATTTGCTTACATTTTTCTTATTTCTGCTGCTATTTATTTCTATTTTTCCAAATTTCCATCTTACATTATACCCTTTCTTATGGGCTTAATTAAAATATTTTTAGTTTAGATATGCTGGCTGCAATCTCAGTCATGTTTTGATTTTCTGAAAGAAAACTCTTTGCTTTCACATTTAGAGGATATTTTCACATGTATAAAGTCATAGATTTTCAGGTTTTTCATTTGGTACTTTAAACACGTGACTGTATTTTCATCTGATTTGGGCATGCTCTGATGACAGCCTGTTGTCCTCTCATCTTTGTCTCTCTGTGTACACTTTTTTATTCTCTGATCCCTGGATAACTTCAAAATGTTTCTCCTCCTTGATTTCTAACAGTTTGAGTATGATACATTTAGAGTTTTCTTTAATCCTGCTAGAGGTTACTCGAGTTTCGGATCTGTGGTTGGTTTCCTTTCACTACATTTGTCTATTTCTTGGTCACTACATCTTCAGTATTTCTTTTGTCCCGTTTTCTCTTCTTTTGAAATTCCAATTACATACACATAAGACCTTTGGACAGGGTTTTTGGATTTTTGTTCCATTTTATTTCTTCTTCTTTCTCTTTGGGTTTCAATTTGAAAAATTTCTATTGACCTGTCTTCACGTTCCTCCATTTTCTCCCTCTAGGCATCCCAGTCAAAGGAATTCTTTATTTCTGGTATTGTCTTTTTTTCTTAGCATATTCAACGGACACATTTTAATCGCCTTTCACTCAATGATCGGAGTGCGCTTGTTCATGATTAGTTCCCCCACAGTAGAGTGCTGCTGTTTGTTACTCAGTGCGAGGCTTCTGGGGAAGTCTTTTTGGGGAGGAGGAAGGTGGCATTTTCCAGTCCATCCTTAGTCCTTGTCAGGCCCTGTGCATCTGCACTTCAGAGGCTGGGCTTTCTCATCATCCTCCCTCCGCAACGGGGTGCCAGTCTCTGCTGCATGTCAGTGGGGCTGCTTGAGCACAAGTGTCTTTTTTGTCCCTGTCCAGTGTCAGCTGAGCTCTCGTTTGTTTCAGAGCAGGGTTGTGTCCGTGAGTGTGTTTTCCCTACACCTCTCTTATTAGCAGATCAGTGTTACATTATGAATGACAGATGGACATGTGCAGGTTTCCCACCCTCCCCTGAAGCTCCTGGCCTTGGCCTGAGACTAGATGGCAGCAGCATTTCCTGGCTTTCCCCAAGCAGCACATGGCATTTGCTTCCTAGGAGAGAAGAGTTCACGGTGTTGACAGTTCTGTGCCTGTGACTCCTGCAGTAACTGGTCACCATCTGGATGTCTGGGATGGCTCTGGGCTTCCAGAACATACTTCCTTTAAGTATCCAGTGGTAGCTGGAGCTGGCAAATGGTTGCAAATGGTTTATGGTAGGTGTAAAGGAGCTGACAAATGATTGCTGACTCATTGAGGAGCACACTCTTCCTTCAACTATTTGTTGAAGACATTTTTCTTGCCTGGTATCATGTTTGCTGCTACCCTTCCTCTCCTGCTCCAAAAGAGGAAACAATTTATGTGCCCCGCTGCCCTCTGAGGGGCTTGTCACATATTGGAATTCAGTTCACTTGATTGCTTTGGCCCTCTGATGGGCTGAACCAGTTATAATTTTATAGTTTATCTGGCTGCTCCTCATTGTTAGAGTGGGAGCAATGTTTTACTGCAGTTTTCTACATTTAAAGTGAAAGTGAAACGATGCGATCCCACTTTTAGAGTGTATAAGCACAAGAATGCCTAAATAGCACTGTTCAAAGGAAATTGACTTACATTAAAAGTGATGACTTTGTCACAGTTCCACATTTTTTGTCTCTTCAGAATAAATCAGGCAGAAGAATTGTTCTCTTCAACACACCTCAAGTTAAATTTCTTTTGAGTTGAATATGACTTTTAAAAATTTCCTTAGGTTTCATTTATTACATATCTGGAGTTTTTGATTTTTAAATCTGTTCTCTTAACTTCTCTGCTGGTTTCTTTCTATGTAAATTTCAATTTTCCAGCACCCGCTCACATCAGTATATTACTATATATCTTCTAATTGTATTAAATCGAATCCTGGTACGTTGTAGCATGCGCAAATTATTGTAGATGAATTCTAGATTCTCATGGAAACAGACTCAAAGTAAATATAAAGAGACATAATGTATTATGTTCTACTTAAGCCTCCTCTTTGATTTTGAAAAGTTTGTGGGCATGAGATCCAATGATAATTTTCATTGCTAGTGCCATATGTTAAAAATGGTATAGAAGTGTCCATTTTGGAAAAAGCATACAAAAATTAATTGACTGGGCTCAGTGATACACACATTTTGTCCCAGCTACTAGGGAGGTTGAGAAATTGGGAAGCTGAGATGGGAGGATTGCTGGAGCCCAGGAGTTTAAGGACAGTCTGGGCAACATAGTGAGATCCTGTTTCTAAAAAAACAAAACAAAACACTAATATTTCTGTACTATAAGTTAATACTTGGCAACTAAAATAAGATAAAAAGTAAAAGTTACTGTATAACATCAAAGGGAGAAATGGAGTGAACTAATGTTGCTAGATTCAAAGGCAATGCATACATTATGTCATATGCAATGCAAAAGATGCTATAATTAATATAACAACCTATTTTCAAAATTTACTACTGGATTTGTGATTTCTTGGTAACAAGAAGCATTGGAATCTGCAACTTGCAGGGGCAATTTTTTGTGTTTTTCTTAATTTTGTACAGGAGCGAGAATTTTTAAAAATAAAGTGGCATCTTGTCATTCTGACTCTAACTTTGTGTGTCTTTAGTATTTAGTCACTCCTAAATTGATGTCAGCTAAAGGTTATTTGTAAGCACACAATTCTTGACTATTTTTTTCATTTTCTTCCATTAGCACACCATTAAAAACATAATTTATAAATGCATTCACTGGTACTTTTATATAATACATGAAGATCCAACAATAGTACTTGAATGTTTAGGAGTTGAGCTATTTTTTAAACTTCTTTTTTTTTTTTTATAGCATTTTAGGTTTTGGGGTACATGTGAAGAACATGCAAGATTGTTGCATAGGTACACATGTGGCAGTGTGATTTGCTGCCTTCCTCCCCATCACCTATATCTGGTATTTCTCCCTGTGCTCTCTCTCCCCAACTCCCCACCCCCCGCTGTCTCTCCCCTATTCCCCCCCGACAGACCCTAGTGTGTGATGCTTCCCTCCCTGTGTCCATATGTTATCATTATTCAACACTCACCTATGAGTGAGAACGTGCAGTGTTTGATTTTCTGTTCTTGTGTCAGTTTGCTGAGAATGATGGATTCCAGGTTCATCCATGTCCCTACGAAGGATACGAACTCGTCGTTTTTGATGGCTGCATAATATTCCATGGTGTATATGTGCCACATTTAAACTTTTTTTTTTTTAAGCTTCTGTTATAGTACATTCTTTCCTGTTTCTTAGACAAGTGTTTATAAACTTATTTACAAAAATATAGCACAGAATATTAGGATATATCTTGGAAGTTTTATAAAAGCAATCATTTATTTTATTTTAAAAATTTTTACTTACATTTTTTTTCAGGGAGTGTGGATATAAAAAACAACCAGGATGATTTAATTAATACTATTTTTAAAATAAGGATCACTCACAGAGAAAATAATTGTGAATATTAATTTAATTTTCTTATATATTTGCATGGAAGTGTTCTAATTTCTAATATGGAAATTATTGTTTTAGATGATAAAGTAAATTTTTGTGAGATACATGAATTAAAACAGTTTAGGCAATTCAACATTATGTGAGATTTAATTAAACACAAAGGTCTCTGCACAATATCTCATTTGGGTCATGATGATTTATAAAAACAATATCATATCTGATAAATCATGTAAACTTGAATCATTAGTGACACAGCTCTTTGGATAAACATTTGAATCATAAACTAACAAAAGCTTGTAAACTGACACTATTGAAAGAGATATGCTTTTTATGGCTCTCATAATCTCAACTCTATTTTACTTCCATGTACAAAAAGTGACTATCACTCTTTCTTCTGCAATCAATGTATTCTGTACCCTGACTGAAAGTTTGCATGCAAGCAAGAACATATTTGAAAACATCCTGCTTTTGAACACTTGAAGACATTTTTCTGAACTCTCTTCCTATGCTAAAGAGGATATCATTTTGAAACAGTTTGGTTTTCTGTTTGGGTTTATCATTAGCTTTGACATTACTCCTTAAAATTTATAATATGGCAATCTTTTTCATATCAACTATTAATTAGGCAAATTTTCTTTCCTTGTTTTAAAAGTTTATATTGAAATGCATTTAAGTTAACAAAAATTTGCAAAAAATTAGGCAAATTTTCTTTCCTTGTTTTAAAAGTTTATATTGAAATGCACTTAACAAAAATTTGCAAAAATAGTACAGTGGTTTCTCATATACTCTTAGCGATATATTCAATTTTCAGTTGCTCTGTGTCCTCTCCAGCAAATTGGTTTGGCAATTTCTTCTTTTTAAATTTGTTTTGCTTTTTGTTTTTAGATCAAACATTCTAATCAATGCTTAATAATATTTGATTTTGATTTTGATTTGTATATCCTTAGTGACTACTGATATGGGACAACATTTTGTATTATTGGTTACAATTAATACATTTAAACATTTGTTTAAATAGAAGTTTTTTAATTGGGTTGTTTGGTTTTCAATTGTTGAGTTTTGAGAGTTTTGTATACATTTTAAATATAAATTCTAGATTGGAGTTGTGATTTGCCGATGTTTTCTTAGTCTGTGGCTAGTTCACTCATGCTATTATGTCTCTTTTGCAAAACCAGTGCTTTCAATTTTGTTAAAAAGCAGCTAATAAGTTTTATTTATTTATTTTTTTAATGTTAAGCTAAGCACTTATGTAGTCATATTTAAAACCCCTTTCCCTTACCTAAGGTCATCAATATTTCTCCTGTGTTTTCTTCTAAACCTTTTGTAGTTTTATGTTCTACATTTAGGCTTATAATTCTTTTAAAAATCGTATTAATATGAGGCACAAATTAAGGGACTTTGTTTGCTTGTTTTCTGTGTTTTGGGCTTCTTGACTTCTAATTTTCTAGCATTACTTTTTGAAAGAGTTATTACTTCACCATGGAACTGTCTTTGGGCATTTGTAAAAATCAATTGACTATTTCTGTAGCTTTCTTTGTGGACTCTCTGTTCTGTCTAATTAATCTAAAATCTATTCTTTCATCAATATCATACTGTCTTCATCACTGCAACATTCAAATAGCTTTGAAATCTGGTGATAGAAGTTCTCTAATTTTGTTCTTTCTCAAAATTGTTTGGGGTTTTCTTTCTTTTTTTTTATACAGAGATCTTAGAATTTGCTTGTTGATATGTTCAAGTCAGGCTGATGAGATTTTTCTTGTATTGCATTGAAGGTCATATATCTCAATTGACGTTGAAGACAATTTAGTCTTTCAATACATGGACACAGTATCTAGCTCCATTTATTTAGGTTTAAAATTTTTTTTCTACAGTTTTAGTTTTTACAGTATAAATGCTCATATTTTTTATTTCAAGTATTTAATTTTTAAATTTATTTTAAATAGTTGTTTTAAAATTCAAATTTTTATTATACATTACTAGTTTCTAGCAATTTCTTTTTGAATACTGACCATGCATCCTACATCTTTGAAAAACTTAGTCTTCTTTTGTAGAGATTCCACTGAATTTGAAATAGGCAATCATAATCTAGAAACAGAAACAGTTTTAATTTCCCCTTTCTAATTTATGTGTGCCTTTTATTTACTTGTCTTGTAGTCTGTTGAACGGGAATGGTAAGATTAGTAGCCTTATGTTGTTCCCAGTCTTAGGAAACAGTCTTTCACCATGAGTGTGAAGTTAACAATAGTTTTTGGAGACACCTATCAGATTAAGGAAGTTTCCTTCTAACCTTTGCTGAAATTTTGTTTTTTAGTATTAAAGGAGAAAAAGTGTTGTCCAATGCATTCTCTACTATGGTGAATTTCATCGATTGTTTTTTAAAATGTTGGTTTTAAAATGCATACCTGGGATAAATGCAGTTGTTTATGATTAATGTTCTTATATGTTGTTAAATTCAATTGCTAATATTTTGTTGAATTTTTGTGTGTCTATATTTATGAGTGTTATTGGTTTGTAGTAATCTTTCCTTATAAAGTATTTCCTTTTAGTTTTGCTAAAAAAAATGGCTTAGAAAATTTTCTCTCCCTTCTTACACAGTGATAGAAATTGTGTAAATTTGGTTTTAAAATATTCAAGAGAATTAAACAGTGAAACCATCTGGGTCTAGGGCTTTCATTATTGGAATGTTCTGAGGTATACTTTGTAATTCCTTAGACTATACAGGAGTATTAACGTAATCTGTTTCTTTTTGAGTGAGACTTGGTCATTTGCCTTTGACCTACTAAAATTATTTTGTTATTCTTTTGATATCTGTGGTATCTGTAGTTATGTTTCCACTTTTATTTTTGATAATGATAATTTGCATCTAGCTTAATTTCATGGTCAATCTGCTTAGTTTTCCCAATATATACATAATTTCAGAGACTCAGCTTTTGCTTTCATTGTTTTTTATTGTTTTTCTGTTTTCCTTTTATTAACTTCCAGTTACTTTTCTTATTTCCTTTTTTTCTACTAGCTTTGGATTTGATTTACCTTTTTCTTTCTAGTGTCATATAGGAGAAGTACAGATTACTTACTGGAGGCCTCTGTGTCTAATGTAAGCAATTAAAGCTATACATTTCTCTTTAAGGACTGCTTAGCTATATATCACAAATTTCAATGTGTTGTGTTCAGTTGTTAAATTGAAAATACTTCAAAATTTTGCTCCATACGTCCTTTTTAAGTTTCACTTAGAAGTATGCAATTATGTTTTACTCTAATCACCAGCTATTTGGGTATTTTTTTTTGCCAAATCTTGTTATTAATTTTAGTTTAATTCTCTAATGATCCAAGAAGACACTTTATATTGTTTCAAGACTTTTAAATTTTCTGGGGGTTGTTTTATGACTCTACATAGAGTGGATCTTTGTGAATGCTCCATATATTCTTAGAAACAGATCAAAGCCCTGATTTCTATAACTGTATATACTGTATATACATGACTCTATCCTGGGAAATTAAATAAAAATAAAGCATTCCCCAAATTTCTGACAATAATTGAATCAAATACATCAAACCTTAAATCCAATCTTTAAAATAGATGAACATTTTTCTCACTGCAAAAGAGAGAGAAACAATGAAACACCCACCCTTCTTCTTCTCAAAAGGAATCCAGGCACTAATGAGAAAATTCAATGGCACACACTTTATCAATAGTTTCAACATTTAATTTTTTTCTGTATTTTTTTTTGGCAAGGGACAATTACCAGAAAATAATAGTTTTCAGACATTTTCAAAGACTTTAGTTAATTAACTTAGACTTCTCCATTTGGAATTCAATTGTAGTCATTACAAGTGGTGCCCACAACTCTTGAAAAACAGATAGATTAAAAGATGAGCTATCTGCTGTAATATAAAAATGGCCTGCACATTACATATCTAGTAATTTGTTCATTCCTTTTGAACTATGAATATCACTGGATATTATAGGACACTGAAAATGCTCCTCCCATGTCTTCTAACATCATCATGGGAGTTATCATTTTCTTCTTTGAAATTGTGTGACTACTTCATGGAAGACTCATCATCTTCAGTTGGAATGTCATACTCAAAGAAGACTTTCCGTAAGATCATGAACCAACATCTAAAAAACAATAGCAGCACTTAGACCATGCATTTCAAGGTCCACACCAGCACAGAATTATGAACACTAGAATGATATAATAAAAGAGACAGATGCTCAGAGATATACAGATTTTTGTCTTTTATTTAATGAGAAAGAAACTGAAAGCCCAGGTAGTTAAGCTCACTTTCTGACATCACTCAGCCTGTCTGTGAAAATGTGTCCCAAATAATTACCTGGTTTTGTGTCCTTTCAAAAAACAGCTTTTCAAAAGTCATATTCTGTGATTCTCAACAGATTATGAATCATTGGTCTGACTTGCCAAAAGTAGGACCAGCTGAAAATATACTAAAAATGCTCTAATTAATAAAATTAATTAGCTATAATGCTCTGGACCTTCAGCATTATAAAGCTAGAAAACTGCTTTTAAAAAAATCTCATGAACAGTTTCTGCCTTCTGATTCATAGATTGGCATTTTAGAGTCTTTTTGTTCTGGAAAGACTGAACTGGGTGCTCCCTTTTGGCTGTGATGATTTAAGGATGTTAAATTTGTCAGGAACCTGAGGCTTATAAACTATCAGGGCATTGGGTAAGTGGACCTCCAGCCCAACATTCTTATTTCCTTTCACATATACACCTGGGAGCAATGAGCTCTTGTAGGATCAGAGTGCTGGTGAGAGTGATGTCATCTGCTGGTGGTTAAAAGTCAGGACACATCTAAGGGCTGGATAGCTCTAACCAAGGCCGTGTTATGAGAGCCCTAGAGTAGATACCCTAAGGTAAAGGGGAGTCTGAATGTGGACTTTCATCTCAGGCAAATAGAAACTGGATCTTGGCACTTCTGTCTTGTTGATGCTGGACCCCAGGTTTTTTCAGCCACCTCTTTGTGGTGTTTGGGTGTGTCCCCGAGAATATACTGTTTGAAAGTGTATTGAGGTAGCCTGTGAGCACCAAACTCTGTGAAACTCTTCCTGCGGCTTTGCTGTGGGGTGCTTTTGACTGAACATGAACTTGAAAGGAATATAATCTACTAAGTGAATGATCAGCACTTGCAGCAGTGGTCAAAGAATAGGGAGGTATTGTCAGCAAGACCCATTAGCTGGCCAGACCCCGTCTAAAGAAAACAGAGGACTCACGGCTCTTCTGGCACCAGAGCCCACAGTCAGTGTCCTAAGAGTGCTGGAAGTGATTGAGGAGGCTGGCACTGTGCTTGTGAGTCAGCCACGTAGGAGTTCACCATGAACCCACTTCACTGATCGGCTTCAACTGGTGCTTAAAAATGAATTCTTGAACATGTAGAGGCAATCCTTGGAATTTCAGGGATGAGAAGCCCAGAAAAAAAATGGCTTCCAGTTCATTTATAAGATGGAAACTATTATCATATTATTTTGTGCTTTCAGAAAGAAGTGACTATTTCTTTTTTTCACTCTGGCTGGATGAAGCCTGGGATGTATGTTATGCAACACAATGAAACTTCTTTCATCATTGTTTTTCCATGGCAGTATTACCACAGCAAGCTCACATGCTGCCCTAGAGTACATGAAACACGGTGTGCTTTCGCACTGATTGCTGTAGAAACTGGAAATTTGGAAGAAATTGGAAAACAGAACAATTACTGAGCACCTGCCTCATGCTAGTTGTTCTGTGTGCTTGGGATACTTGAGTGCAGGAGAGACAGCAGCACTGCTGTGGAGTAGATTGCTCATGAGGTTCTTTTTCATCCACATTGGCCATTCTTCCCTAGGGGTGAACCATCTGTCTCACTTCACTGTCTTGAGGGAGTGGCTCATGTGATCTTCGCTCCATGGCATCTGAAGTCACAGTAGCATATGTCAAGATTGAGTCTCCACTAGCTTGGATCTCAGAGTAATTTTGATAAGCAAAGTCTCCTTGTTCAATTTCTGCGGGAAAAGGAACCCTGAATGGGAAACTGCTGAGATGTCCATGCTGCTTGTCTGCACAGCCTCTCTGGGCTGATACACTCCCAAAGCAGAGATGACATTTTAGTGAGGAAAGACACACAGTAAGAAAATTAAAAGGCAGATATGAATTTAAAAAGATGCAGATAAAGGTAGGGGGCATAGGAATGAGAGAGGAGGGGAGAGGGGAGTACAATTTCAAGTGGGGTGGTGATTACAGTAGATCCCCATGAGGAAGTCACATTCAAGAAAAACAGTGTTTCCTTTAGGTTTTCAATAGAACTTTGGTTTTCTCTCCAAAATTGTTAACAACATCACATTTCAGTACATCAGATAGTCCATATTTTTTCTTATATTTGGCTATTCTTTTTGTTCAAGTCAAATACACATCGAACATTTTTAACTACTCTGAATGTGCAAGACATTGGTGACATCATGATGTATGAGACAAGCAGGAATTTTCGGCTCATAACTTAGGATCAGACAGTGGCATAGCTTCCTTCATATGGGGCTTCCCCCAATAGGCTGGCTGGGCCTTGTTTCTAATCTCTACTCACTCGGGGAGGCACTTCTGGCAGGCTGTGTCTCCATCAGTATCTGGTTCTCAGGAATTAAATTTTAATTGCATAAAACAACCCCATAGTGGCTACACACCCTTTGTCCAATCTTGCTCAAGCTCTAGTGAGCCTGGGTACAGGACCCACCTTTTCTTTTGGTTCCATCTCAATCAACCAGATATTTAAAACTAGGTCTTTGACATCTGCTCTGCTGTTAGCGACTGCTCACTTTCATATCTGATATTTTTTCACTTGGCCTGCCCTAAACTGTATGGAAATAGCATTCTATTCTTCCAGAACTAATCTTCATTCTTACTTCAAGTATGCATTCAGCTTGGCGGCTGGAGCAAAATTTTGATTCAGTCCCTTTTCTTGGGGTTTTATCTAAGCTCTGGTGACTGAAGGAGTCTTTTTCCTGTTTCCCAGGCACACTGAGACACCAGGAATCACCCAGGGATCTTTCAGGCCTGATCACTTAGTCATGGCTACAAACACAGCTATCTTCTGGACAGGGAGAGAAGCTGAGAAAATGTGTGAGAAAGTAGAAGCGGGTAATAATGTGTTGTGGAGGGGCCAGAGTCAACAGAGAAGTGTAGACTGAAGGGATTTAAATCCAACATTTCTAAAAACCCTACTGGTTACATAAAACATCTCCTCAGACTAGATTTGGACCAAGGACTGAAGCCAGGTATGCTGGGACCTTGTGACATCAGAGCCATTTCTACTCTGGGGTCTTGCCACAAGTTCAGACTCTACCTGAGGAAGGGCACCCCCAGTTTCCTCTGTTCTAGAACCTTTTACCTGCCCCAGGGCTTCCCTCACTGCCCTCCCTTCCCCCAGCATGGGTAGGATCACCAAGTGCTGAGCCTGTTTCTCAGGGGATGCAGCATCCACACATTTCTCACTTCCCCTTCAGGCATTCCATCTCCCAGTCTCAAGCATCCTGTACCATTTCTCTTGTGTGAGTCTGGTCACTGGGAGTGGGGCAGCCTTGCTCTGAGTGCACACCTGCTACTAAGTACTGAGTCTGACCAGCAGACTCTGTCTGAGCATCGAATGACAGAAGTATGAAGACACAGATATTTTGCCTGTACTCATAGATCCTGAAGAGGCCATGAAACCCACATATGCCAGAGAAGCTCTGCATTTATTTAGTACAGATTTAATGACAAAGGTCTCAAGTAAACATGATTAGTGGGTAATTAACATTGCTGACCCCTCAAGTAGAGAGCAGTTCTGCATGCAGATGATCAAAGGTCAGTCTTAGGATATGAGTAAACAAGCTATTTAGATAAACTCCTTTACAGTCCTTTGTACCTACTCCTGTCTAATTACCTCTAGCTAGTAGAACAACTGCCTTTGGCTCATTTCTTCCTGAAGCTTTGCAAAACCTCTTGGACTTCTAAGAAGATTTGCATCTTTCTTATAATATTTCCCACCACCCTGACTGATCTCCTACACCTAAGGCCTGCCTCTGCAGCCCCAAACCTGAGCCCAGAAGTGGGGCAACCTTGCTCCGAGCTGCACACTTGCTCCTAAGCCCTGCATCTGCAGACCCAAAGCTGAGTTCCAGTAGCATCTCCATTATGCGCTCTGCATTTATTCCGCATCTTCCCTTTCTCAAGGTAATGAAAGTAGAATCTCCTATCCCAGTTTTTATAAATTGTAAGACAAGCATCATGGTGACACTGAGTGACCTTAGGAGGAATTCAGACTCAATGCATTAAATAGTGTTGAATCACATTGTGATAAACTCATTCTCTTTTGAATTCTCTATCATTCTTGATTAGGCCAAGAGAAATATTCCACTAGGATACCTATGTTCATAAAATCACCCTAGTACATGCACTGTCTCAAGAGTAGGGGCATAGACTCAGATTTTCACTGAGAATAGTATTTAGATAGACATCAATAGCCTTATTTTAAACATTTTGTGTAGTTTATATTTACCTTCCACTTAAAATAGAGTGAGATGCACCTTCCCTTTTAGTTTTGTGTTGTTAACTTTCCTTCTGAAATATTTTTTCATGAAATAAATGAATTAAGAGAATAAAAAGCAATGAAAGCATACAGGTTCCTCACTGAGAAGGTGAAAATTCATGTATCTTCTTTCTTCCACTGTTCCCTTTCACTATGCCCTCCATAATCAAAGTGATGTTAATTAGGCCTTTATGGTAATTACTTAGTTTCAGATCATACATCCAAATGCTGGCAGGGCACACTCACTTGGATGTAGCTACTCACAAGCATGACAAACACAACATATTCAAATAGGTGTCTCTATCATTCCCTTTATGCCAGATTCTTCTAACCTATTTCTTACTTACTTTGGCCACATTGGAACCCTCAATATCTACAGCAAAAAACTGAGAGATTATTGACATAATTTCCTTCACATGTTAACACAGCATCATTTATGTTGAACCAGATATTACATTCTGTGACTGTAATATTTCCCCAATGTATTCTCCTTTCCCATCCTTATTGTCACCCTTCCTAGTTCAGTCACAAATAATCTTTATCCTAACTGCATTAATAGTGTCTGAGTAAGTTTTCTCTTCCATCCTGCTTTGTACATACCCCTCACATAAAAACTGAAAAAATAGGACCCTCCATTATACTGCCCTCTGATGCTAGAAACATCAGTTACTCACAAGATGAACCCTGAGCTCCAGGTACAACACAGATGTCATGATTCATCCCTTCCTTCCAGGCCAGTCTCATCTTTTGGGACTCTGGTTTACCGATATGTTCCGCAATACATTTTAGATACCTGCACCCCTATCTCCACCACTGTCATCATCAGTGTTTCCCTCCACTGCCTCAATAACTTTTCCTCATTTTTGAAGAGTGAACTTGGCTCTAACCTCCTCCAAGAACACTCCCCCAAACCCACCACAACAGCTCCCGGCAGGCAGGGCTCCCAATATTTGAGGCCATATTGGATCTTGTGCCTAGTTTCATGAGAGCATTTTGCATGCTACAGAAGATCATCTGTTTACATTCCTGTTTCTTCATTAGACTATGCCCTCCTTAAGGAGAAGGACTCATTTATCCTGAGTCCTTAGCAAGGTGCATTATACATGCTAGGCACTCAGTAACTTCATAAATATTCCTTCATACAACTGCTTCATTTGATAACAATGAGGCATTGTTACGTAATTAGGGATGCTGAGATAATATTTCTCAGTATTCTTAATAATATTAACATAATAATAAGGCCATAATTATTCCACTCTCTCATTGTGCAAACTCAGCCAGGGTATAAACGAATGGGCATGGCTGTGTTGTATACAAACTTTATCCAGGCTAGGAGCTGGATTTGGCTCAGAAGCCACAGTTTGCAAACTCACCATTTAGTAGATTAGAAGGTGCAAATAGAAATCCCTGCCTCGCTTTATTGAGGTATAATTGACAAATACGATTTGTACTTTTAAGGTGTGCAACGTGATGTTTTGGTGAGTTATCCTTTTTGAAAGAGAAATTCATACATTTCTTTATTGTTGGTTTAACATAAGCTAGCATCTTATTTTTAATTTTTTCAAATTGGTTAACTTCTGTGTTTTGGAAATAAGGTTACATGCTCTTTTAGCATAGTTCTAGACAGAACTATGCGTTTAAGAGGTTACTATAAATATCATTGTCTTTTGTTTTAAGGGAAGTCACTACCTGAAACTCAATGAAAATGAATAATTAAAGTTATGTATGTTAGGAAAATACAATTCCAGTTTTGACTGATCATCACACTTTTTCTCTGGCTGAAAAGAAAGTTAATGGCTGAAAAGAAAATGAGAGATAAACAAATTCCAATATTTTCATAATTTGGAAAAGCAAATACTTGACATGGATCAGCTGCAACTAAATTTAATAAGAAACATTCAGTAACCCTCCCTGTTAATTTAGTGATATATCACCTTCCACAGAAAAACACCAAGTGTGTTTTGTGTGTTTTTTTCCCTGCTTAATTTGCCATCAAAAGGAAAAGAGAACAACAAGAATAGTTCAAAAACTTTAATCTCTAGACATTCTAATATATTCTGCTACTTATATGTGATCATTTTTCATTTAATGTTTTTTCTGTTTTCCTTTCTGTCTGAGAAAAGATTGTTTACCTGGCAGACTTGGGATTGGAGACCTGCGCTCCTTCCGCTAGTTCGCAGAATATACGTGATAAGACACAGCACTTTTCCAGATCAAAAACAGTCCATGGGGATTTTCCTATACGGTATTAGAAGTCACTTAGTAACTCCTCTTAGAACAGTCCTCACAACACTCTCTTCATTCAATTTCCTTTCGTTTTACAAGAAAATACCATCTATGGCCATTTCTTTTTCCATCTAAAATGTTTAGAGGCATTGTGCATATTGTTCACCATCAATGACCTTCCAGTTAGAATGTGTCACTCTCTTTCCTCTGGAATTTGCCAGTTTAAGAATGTCTTCTTTCTCAAGAGTGAAATTCTCATGTTGACACAATAGAGCCGTCCAACATGTATTTTTGTTCCTTTCTGAGCCTGGACATTTAGGTCATCTATTTTTTCCTGTCTCTAAGGCTTTTTTTCTTACTAATCTCCTAACAATAACTATATTCATGTTTTCTCTACTATGTGCTGCAATATCTTTCCCCTCAAAGTTTCAAGACCTTGAACAAAGATCAATTCATTAAATTAATCCACATGAGGAAAAAAGGACAGAGAATTACCATGTCACTCATATGACTAAATATAAAAATGTTTGATGTTTATCAGAGGGGACAGGAAGCGAGGGGGATGGGACAATCCCCATTTGCTTCCTCTGGTAAAAACATCAAACTCCTTCCTCTAATAGTTGTTTTTAAATAATGAAAAGTTGCTTGCTCTTTTTCTTCTTATGTTTTAGACCAGGAAATGGGAGAAAAACCTCTTTAATTCCCAGAAATACACTATTTAATAATATTTCCCAGGGACTCTAATATTTTCCTTTTGGATTCCTTTTTAAAGACAAGTTTTTGTTCAAAGGATCCTTCATAAATTAAGGAAAGAAATAAACTAGGAATATGAGCTATTAAAGTATAAGTCACATTTTTGTTTTTTTCAATATGGTTTCTTCCACATGTTACTTGCCTCTTTAATTTCCCTTTCACTGACTTCGCTAGTCTAACGTAAAAGGTTATGTTAAAATATTTGTCTGACCCTAATATTTCTTAATTTTTGCTGTTATTTTTCTTAGTGATGCCAGTTACAAGAGTTGGTTGTGACACAGAATAGCTCACAGTATGACAATTACCATTTCTTTTAACTTTTTGACAATGTCTTTATGAAGATTGAAATGTCAAATCAGCTGCAAATTTTAGTGCTATAGTTAACTGACCTAGTTAACTTACTATATACTGCTAAAGGACAAAATATAAAGTAAGTTTACAAGATTCTTGGACATAAGCTCTTGAAAGGTCTAGGGGCACAGTAGGAAGAGGCAGGATGCAGTGACTATTTCAAAATCTCTGAGGCAGTGATTCAAATTACATATGCTAATGAAGACATAAACAGGTAAGACTCTTTATATTTGTAAAATGCTTACACTCAGGGGAGAAGATGGATTTCTGAAAGCTTTCCCTACTTTCTTTTCATGTTACTATGAGTTCAATATATGGAGAATACTACTTCAGATGTGAGAAATGTTGCACATTTTTAGGCAGGAGTAACAAGTGTGACTCATTTTTATTACAGAATTATTAGATCAAAATACGGGGAAGTTGCATTGTGTTATGGGAAATGTATAAGTCAATTTTAAGTTGAAGTCATGCTAAAGGCGACAAATGTGCAAAACAGTCTAATCCAGTGTCAATGTTTTAAGATATAAAGGTATTAACATGAAATTGAAAAAAATATACTATGAGAAAAAAAAATCTATTATAAATTTTCCGTTTTACCTGGAAAGCTGACATTGTCATACATTTTAAAATATAGCCCTACATTCATCTGGAAAATACATTATTCAGTTTGCACAAAGAGTGTCTGACACATTGTCCAGCAAATAGTAAGCCCTTCATAAGTGTTTGTGGATTGAATGGACTGAACACTTTGTGGATTTAAATCATCATCTCTTTCCTCACCAAATTAAATGTTAGCTAACAGCAGCATGCCCCAGTCTCAGCAGCTGGAAGTCATCCTTTGGGGAGAGGGGACTCAAGAAGCAAAGTGAAGGAGCCCCTCAGAAGTGCACTCCAAGTGCCAAAGCCGCACTGCAAGGTGAAGGCTGCGAATTCTTGGAGTGTGCTTTCCAGAAAGTGCCATTCCGTAGCTGAAGGGGCATGCCTCTCTTAGTGCTAATTTTCTGGATCTCTAGTCTTTGACATTGTGGTTGATTCGATATAAACACATTTCTATAACTAGATTGCTTGAAACTTGCTCAAGTTTGACCTGTGACCTTCATTTATGAAAAATGGATAAGCTTGATTGCTCTGCACTGACACTGAGCATGTTCAATTAATGTTTACATTATAAAGAATGTGCAAACAACACAAATGGAAATTAAATCCTTTTCACTATCTGTCTGTGTCTGAGCATTCATAAATTGAAATAAGTGTGAAAGAGCTGTCCTCAATCAATTTCAGCTCCAGTCCCTGACCTGATTATGCTATGCGTACCAATATACATTCCCTTAATTAAATGTGGTTCAGAGAGCATTAATGGTATTTAAAAAAGAGAGTGAATTGGAGCCTCATATTACTACCCATCATGTTGTTGGGAAAAACAATAGAGATTGACGAAAAGGATCGTTGGCAGAAGGAAAAGATGTTGTATACAGTATCATAATCATCTCCTATGCTAAGTGATTTCAAAGCAAGACACTCAGGGAGTCACTATTTTTTCCTCAGCAATCTCTTGCAAGGTCTAAGGATTACAGGAAGAGGAAGAGTAGCTACATCAGTTTGAGAAATTAGGTCTTATTCTTGGTATCCTTACCATTTATTCACTGCTTACTTTGACACCGCTACAAACATTTTCAAACCTTTCTGATACTCTATTTAAGCAATACCAGCGAGTTACTTCATAAGTTTCTACTTTCTTCCTGAACAAAATTTTAAAAATGTTCTTGCTTTTTAAAAAATAGTTTTAAATTCTGGGTTACATGTGCAGAATGTGCAAGCTTGCTTCATAGGTATACATGGTAGTCAGCTGCAGCACCCATGCACATGAGTTGATAGCTGCATCAAGCCATCATCTAGGTTTTAAGCTCCACATGCATTTTAAGCTCTCCCTCCCCTTGCCCTCCATCCCTGACAGGCCCCAGTGTGTTGTTCCCCTCCCTTCATGTGTTCTCATTGCTTGACTCCGACTTATGAGTGAAAACATGAGGTACTTGCTGGAAGCCATCGTCCTCAGTGTGCTTTCGAGCAGAGCTAATGTCTCTCTTCTTCCTCCTTTCTATCTCGTTTTTTTTCTTTCTTTTCTACTTTGTTGTCTGCAGAGCCAGCAGAATGACTTCTGGAGAAGAAAACAGTTGTTGATGATGCTAGAGCCCACAGAGAGTCCATGGCTTCCACGGTTTCCTTCCCATCCGTACTCCTGAGAAAGGCAGGCCGTACACTGAGTGTTGCTTTCACCAGTGAGATGTTGCTAGTGGTGTTAGAAACTGCTCATTAAATGTTCTCACATGGATAGCTTTTTAGTCACTTTACTTTGGACCTCGGATGATCAAGATCCGACAGACTGGAAGAGTCTCAGATTGACTCAGAGGGAGGTAGCAGAGAAAAGTAGAACAGAATTTCCTTGGCTGGGTTATAGTTCTTTTGCAAAAAGATACAGCTGCAGCACCCACTGGTGTAGCTGCCGGTGCATTGTATTGCCTTTGGTGGCCGGATGCAGTCAAGAGCTACCATGTATGACAAGGAGAATCTTGAAGGGAAGTTAAGACTTACAGAAAAGTAAGACTTGATTGCATCTGAAAGGACTGGCCTCAGAAAATGAGCTGGACTCCTTTGGAATACAAGCAAAAATGACAGACACCTGCCTTTCCTTGCCCCTGGGGCTAATTCAGTCCTGAGGTAGAGAACTGGATCCTAGGAAAGCTCAAAATTGATGTCAGGGATCTGCTGGCCTTGGCTGGTTCTAAATGTGTCCTGAGCAAAAAGATCTGTGGGTGGTGGGGCAGAAAGAGCAAGGTGCTTGGTTGCTCACCACGGATGTCTTTTTTCTTCTTCTTTTTCTTACCACAGATGTCATTTAGAGGAATAACTTGGTGCTTCTGGGAGTTCCAGAATTGCCTATTTTCTTTTCTTTTCAGATTTGTTGGTGACTTGAGGAACCAGATTTGATTAAATTCGTCTTAACTGTCATGAGGAAGTCTGTGGACAGTTTATATCCTATTTTTTCTTAGTTTTGACTATCAAATATGTACCAGCTTAGATGAAGGACATGGTGGATGCATGGCTGGTGTCTTCCCTGAATCAACTTAATTCTTTTCAGTATTTTTTATTTTCAATTCTCCTTCTCTATTAGCTCTTTCTTGTCAACACTTAAATATGTTTATAACTCTTCAGCTTAATAAAAACTGAAAACATAAATAATATATGTCAAAAAGTAAAAGAGAGGGCGGAAGAAAGAAAATGCCTCATGGGATGGTCTAAATGCCAGTCTTTCCTCTTTAGCTTTCCGTAGTCTACTCCTTCTCCTCTTCACAACCAAGCCTCTTAAGACACATGTTTCATTGTTCCCTCTACATCTTTACAAGCCATTCACCCTGAAATTTGCTTTCTATGCCTACAACTCCACCAAAAGTACGCTCCACAAAACTGCCAATGATCATGTTGTTAAACGCAAAGGGCAGCATTTAATCTGTTTCCTCCTTATTCTTAGCAGCAGCCAATACTCAGTTCTTCCTGCAAAACCTTTGCTTCCACATGCCTCACTCTCCTGGCTGGCTTCACTCATCCCTGGCCACATCTTCAGTTTCCTTTGCAGGATTCTAGCCCTGGATCTTCTGCTGAACATCAGCATTAAGCTCTGAGGTTCCTCTTTTTCCTCTCTGCTCCATTATATCCACATCCATGGTTTCAATGATCAATATTATGCTGATGATTTAAAAATCTTTATATTGCCAGCTAAGATTTCTTTTCTAAGATAAGCTCATATGTTAAAGCCTCACTGGGCAACTGAAAAGCATATCTCACCTGTACTATGGTGCAGGTAAAGGTAAATATAAATATGTCAGAGAGTAAATACAATCTTCTGCAAAATCACTCCCTCTCCCAATGACGGAACTGAACTGCAAATCAGTTTTACAAATCAGAATTCTGGGTCTCAGTGTTGTCTTCTCTCTCTCCTCAACTCTCCACTAATTAACAATTTCTCACTGTTGAATGTTTCCGAATTGCATGTAATCTTTTTGTTACCATTTCAACTTTATTTCTTTGGACAAAGCCAACATTATTCTCCATCCATGTTTTGGTAATGATATCCTCTTTCACTTTTCCATAAGCAGGATTCCCCACATTTTACCCTGTGCATCCATTTCTCCTCTGAAATGGTCACCTATCTGTGTCCCTGCATGGTTGCTCTGGTCTCTCCTGCCATTCTAGCCCAATCTCTGCCCACTTCCCTATGATTTCAACTTTCCTCCCATAATGAATACTCTTTAACAATTGGGCCTTTGCAGTCTGCCTTACAAATATTTTTCCTCTACTTTGCCAATATTACTTCTACTTAATGTGGTTTGGCTTCATGTCCCCACCCAAATCTCAGGTCGAATTTGCATCCTGGGTGTTGGAGGGACCTGGTAGGAGGTGATTGGATCATTGGGGCAGATTTCTTCCTTGCTATTTTCATAACAGTGAGTTCTCATGAGATTGGTTGTTTAAAAGTATGTAGCACTTGCCCATTCAATCTATCTCTCCTGCCACTGTGTGAAGACATGCCTTCCTCCCCTTCATCTTCCACCATGATTGTAAGTTTCCGTAGGCCTCCCCAGCCATGCCTCCTGTACAATCTATGAAACTATGAGTCAATTAACCTCTATAAATTACCCACTGCCAAACACTTTGTTATGAGTGTGAGAGTGGACTAATATAGAAAATTGGTTCTAGAGTAGTGGAGCATTGCTATAAAGATACCTGAGAATGTCGAATGACTTTGGAACTGAGTAATGGTCAGAGATTGGAACAGTTTGGAAGACTCAGAAGAAGACAGGAAGATGAGGGGCAGTTTGGAGTTTTCTAGAGACTTTTTGAATGGTTGTGACCAAAATGCTGATAGTGATATGGACAGTGAAATAGCTGAAGAGGTCTCTGATGGAAATGAGAAACTTACTAGGGACTTGAATAAAGGTCACTCATTTTTTTTCACATAGGACTGCAGATGTTTATTAAGGGAAACATTATGGAAATTACAGGGAGGTCACTCTTGCTGTGCTTTAGCAAAGAGGCTGGTGACATTGTGTTCCTGCTTTAGAGATTTGTGAAACTTTGAACTTGAGAGAGATGATTTAGCATATCTGGTGAAAGAAATTCCTAAGCAGCAAAGCATTCGATAACTGGCCTGGCTGCTTCTAACAGTGTATGCTCATAAGAATTTACTAAGAGATGGTCTAAAATGGAAACTTATATTTAAAGAGGAAGCAGAACATAAACGTTGGAAAATTTGCAGCCTAACCATGTGGTAAAAAAGAAAAACCCATTTTCTCTGGAGGAATTCAAAGCTGCAGAAATTTGGATAAGTAAAGAAGGCTAAATGTTAATAGCCAAGACAGTGGGGAAATGCCTCTGGGGGATTTCAGAGACCTTCGCAGCATCCCCTCCCATAACAGGCCTGGAAGCCTAGGAGCAAAAAATGATTCTGTGGGCCAGGCCCAGAGTCCAGATGATCTGTGCAGGCTTGGGACATGATATCCTGCATCCCAGCTGTTCCGGCTCTAGACATAGCTAAAAGAGGTTAAGGTATAGCTTAGGTCATTGCTTCAGAAAGTGTAAGCTCCAAGCCTTGGTGACTTCCATGTGGTGCTGGGCCTGTTGGTGTGTAGAATGCAAGAGTTGAGGTTTAAGAATAGTTGCCTAGATTTCAGAGGATGTACGAAAATGCCTGATGTTTAGGCAGAAGTCTGCTGCAGGGGTGGGGCCTTCATGGAGAACCTCTAGTAGGGCAGTGCAGAAGGAAAATGTGGGATTGGAACCCCCAAACAGAGTCCCCACTGGGGCACTGCCTATTGGAGCTGTGAGAAGAGGGCCACTGTCTTTCAGACCCTAGAATAGTAGATTCACCAACAGCTTGTGCTGTACTTTTGGAAGAGCTGCAGGCGCTCAATCCTAGCCTGTGAAAGCAGCTGCCAGAATTGCACCCTGAAGAGTCACAGGGTCAGAGCTGCCCAAGGCCTTGGGAGCCCACTCATCATGTCAGTGTGCCCTGAGTGTGATTCATGGAGTCAAAGGAAATTTTCAAGCTTTAAGATTTAATGACTTACCCGCTGCCTTTTACAGACTTGCACAGGGCCTGTAGCCGCTTTCTGTTAGCTGATTTCTCCCTTTTGGAATAGGAGCATGTACCCAATGCATGTATTCCCTTATATCTTGGAAGTAATTAACTTGGGTTTTTACTTTACAAACTTATACACGGAAGGGGGTTGTGCCTCAGATGTGACTTTGTACTTGGACTTTTAAGTCAATGCTGGAATGAGTTAAGACTCTGTGAGACTGTTGGGAAGGCATGATTGTGTTTTGAAATGTGAGAAGAACATGAGATATGGGAGGGGCTAGGGGAAATATGATCTGGTTTGGCTCTGTGTCACTACCCATGTCTCATGTTGAATTGTGTTCCTGAATGTTGGAAGAACCTGGTGGGAAGTGATTGAATCATTAGGATGGACTTCTCCCTTACTGTCCTCATGATAGTGAGTTCTCACAAGATCTGGATTCTGAAAGTGTATGGCAGGAGGTCGGGTACACTGGCTCATCCCTGTAATCCCAGCACTTTGGGAGGCCAAGGTGGGTGGATCACCTGAGATTGGGGGGTCAAGACCAGCCTAACCAATGTGGAGAAACCCTGTCTCTACTAAAAATCCAAAATTAGCCAGGCATGGTGGCACATATTTCTCTAGTTTCTGAATTTCACTGTGGTAAATACAGTAGTAGAAGCAACTTGTAGAAACCCCATATTGGATCCTTGACCTAAGTAGTAAGGACAATTTAAAATTAAATGTCATGTGGGCATCTTTATAGCTCCTCAATCAGTCAAAATAATAAACTGAAAGCAATATTTCTTGACTCACCAAACTATGTCTTATTTTTAAAAAGGTTTGCTTCAACTACCTATAGTGAATTATGCTGTCAGCAACTGAGTCTCCTATTTACAAATGCCCATCTCCGTGTTGTGGAACCAAAATAAGATTGTTTTATACATGTACTTTTATTTTCCATTTTATTGTATAATAAATATATTTTTATTCTGTGAGAAAGATAGTAAGATTTTAACAGGCTTTTCTACATGGGCTTTGATTTCCTCACTCTCAAATAATTCCCTTTACCCCGGATCTGTCCTCCCATTGTAGGGAGGACACTAACTGTAGAGACTACCCTATCCCTCTGTTTTCTTGCAGGGAAAGGCAATAGAGTAAAGACTAGATTCTATGACTGCAGCATTGGTTAATGGATTGAGTTTTGGCACAAAGTTATCTCAGACGGCTCATAGAGTTGGTTAGAGTGCATTACTGCTCTCTGGCTTTGGTTCTTTGGGCCTTTGGTTTCTCCTTATGGGTCTCTCTTCTTTTCCATGAAAGTAACCGAGTGGTTTTCTCACCTTGTTTCTAATGTATAGTGATCTGGGCTCTTTCCTGTGGTTACCATCTGGCCAGAGAGCTGGAACAGCTGGGAGCTGGCCAGGCATCTTACTCTTCAGGAGCCTTAGGACTTTTTCTTATGGTCTCTCTGCATAACATGTTTGAGTTACCTTGTAGCTTGGTAACTTCACAGCAATAGGACTACTTACCATTTGGTTCAGGGCACCGTAATGAAGACTCCAAACATCTAGGTATATGTTGCAGCCCTTTTTCTGACATAGTCTCAGATTCACACAGCAACATTTTGGCTACTTCCTATTAGTTCAAGTAAGTCAGAAGCCCAGATTCAAGTACAAAGGACATAGACACCACCTCTCAATGGGAGGAGATGCTGTTTGCATTGTTGAGTAGCTTATGGGATGGGATTTATTGTTGGCTGCCTTTGGAAAAAACAGCCTTCCACATGAAGTAATATAATATTGATTAACTTGTTGCATAGGCCTCACAAGCACCATTGCTGGTGGCTAAAGAGTTGCTCCTTTGGGGCTTTGAACTGATTCTCACAAATAAATTGAATTCAGCAGAGGTGCAACTGCTGCTTTTGGTAGAATGTCTTTTAGTGTATAATATATTTCCAGTTACATATTGGAGAGTACAAACCCTCTGAATTGAGACATTCATAAAAAGACAGATATTTACAAATATCCTAGGCAAATGACTCAAAAAGATGTGATGGAATATTTAAAGCAAGATTAAGGCTCATGAACTCCAGGGCACTTGAGATACGGAGGCATATGCAAACATGTTGTCAGGCCATTTCCTTAAACTATAATTTAACCTCTTCTCCTATATCAGAAAAATGATATCTTATTAGTTATTGCTACCTATGATTTAAAATATTATAACCTATTTAGGAGAATCTATGGAGAAAAAAACACTAAGTCTAGAAATGCTGAGAAAGTGTAAGAAGCTATAGAAAATGTTTAAGCACACAGCAAATTCTTAAAGGAAATTTATCAAGTGAGACTAGGGCTATAGCAGTTCTCTTGTAACATCAACGATCAGGGGGTGGGGTGGCGGGAAGGAGCATAATTGGTGTGTGTGTTGCTTAAAAAAGCACAATAATAATGAATAATAATTGTTACAAAATTTTCAAAATAGTATAAATATTATTATTATTTCACTGCCACGTCAATGTTTTTTGTTTTACTTTGCTAATGAAAGAATTGCTAGACCATGAATTAGTGCCTATTCTAACCTATTGTTGTATTTGTTGTTGGGTCTCGGGTAAACTTTGCGACTGCAATGGGAAGTATTCAATAATTTGATTTTAAAATATTTCTATTTGCAGAGTGATCACTCTCCAAAGATACAGAGTAAGGTTGTTATTGATTAAACAATTCAGGTTTGACCTTTCTGGCTGGGGTTGTAAGAATGGTACTCACAGGATCTTGCAGCAGCCAGGAAGTACACAGTTTGTTCCTTCTAGAACCCCTTTATGCAGTGCTGAGGGAATTACCAGCCTATAATGAAATGTAAATTAATTCCACACTCTTTGAGGTTCAAATAAAGTTCAGTGTGACAACTCTTCTTGGTACTTGTTACACTGGAATAAGCCCTACTCTAACATAACAGATTCAAGCATTTTCACATTTATTTTCATTATTTAAAATAAATAACACTCCCTGCTCTCTCCCATGTGATCCTGGGCTTAAGACACATTCCCAAAATAAACTAAGATGACAAACAAAATCAATAACCCAATAAGGCTGAAGGAGGTCCATTACATTCAAGACGTTTTATGCACCCACTTCCCATTTGGTTTCTATCATAATTCAAGGTGGTTGCTGTAAGTTATGAACCTCCACCAGTAGAGAGGCTGGTTGATTCAACCCTAGTTTTCCTCTCGGCATGCCTTTCATTCATTGAGAGCAGATCAGAGGATGGCAGGAGAATTGCAGGGATGTACATAGCCCTGGCCTTACACAGTCATATATGTGATGCCACTGGTGGTGATGGGGAATGCAGAAGAGGAAACATTTAAACACAAAAATGAGGTTGAAAATAAATACAGGGTAAAGGAAAAAACATATCTAGGTGTTAAAATTATCTTTTCTTCCAAAAAATGCTTTAAAAATTCTTATATTTCCCATTTCACCCTTCTAACTCCTTGTCTATCTCTAGCCTAAAAACCCCCAGACAAATGTCTTAGGAGATCCACTTAAAGTCCACTGTAGATATATTCTTCCCATTTAATTTTAATAACATCAACATCTTCTCCTGTGGTTTTTAGTTATTTTATACTTATAGTTTTATTTCTCTGAAGAACAGCTAACGTGAGGATTTGATCATTTGTGAAGGCTATTAAAACAATATATACCTAAGAATCTAGTGTTTTCATTTACATATCCTGTGTAAACAAGGGGTGTGATTTTGAGTCTATATAACTGCTATGCACATCCCTGAATTCATAAACATCATGCTCACATTTTAAATTTCAAAGCCAAAGGGAATTCAGAAAACTGTAATGGATCCCCAATAAAAGAAGAGAAGCACATTTTAAACAGAGTCCAAAATCAGCATATTTTTACAAAGAATCTGAATTTCATAAACGGCAGTTCCAGATATACTAAAATTGGCAATCTGTTATTACTTGAGTACATTTTCTTAATGCCTTTCCTAACAGAAAGATGCACACAAAAAGTATCTCTTTTAACTTTCATTTGGATTATCATGAGATGCATATTTGAGCCTTCTTGTTTTTGTTTGGTTTGCATTTAAAGTTTTACTTTTGAAATGTAAGCAAACTGCCATTGAATAAAATGAGTGGTATGGTATCCAGCTACCTACTATGCACCCATAGTTATATTTAGATGTCTTTTTTGATGCTTCAGACATTTTGCTAATCCTTCATCTATTTATTCTACTGTGCTTGACACGGTAACAGGCAAATTTTAGACAATGAAATGTACCTAGATGAGACCCATGCATTTAACCATTCATTTATTCGACTCTGCTTAGAACAGGAAAAGCACATTCCAGACCATAAAAGTTAGAGGGTATGTTCAGTTGCTGATATGAATATGTTTCGAAAAATATTTTCGATGAAGCAATTTGTTTTTTCTTTTGTACTTTCAAGAATTAAAGTTCTTTTGCTTATATATCTGTTAAGGTAGCTTCCTGTTTTCCAAATCTCTCCCTTACAGCCCATCAATCATAAACTATAATTGGTACAATAATGATTATTTTTCTGCACAAAGAATTCAATTATTATCACTATTGCTTACAGTAATAACACCCAGCATGACTTTCAAGCATTCTGCCATGTGACTCTCTGAACTTTTATTTAACTATCATCTGTTTTTATGTAATAATTCACTGATGTTGCATTTATTAACACCAATATATCTCTGTGAAAAAATTACAAAACCAATTAGTGAACATAAGAGCTCACAATCAATAAGAAATGGTGGCATGCAAATAAATATTCCAATAAAATGAAATGGGTACCATAATGGAGGAAGAACCAAGCAATGGTGTATTAAGAAAGAGAATGCCTATATGAGTTGAAGATAACTTCCAAGGGAACATCTATTGGTTGATCTGTTAGCAATGGGTAGGAGTTTATCAAGTCAACAATGGGCAAAAGGACATGTAAGAAGAAAAGAAAAAGGTGAACACAATATGGAAGCATTAATTTATATACCAAGTTCCAAAAATGGTCCCCAATACAGCTATTTTGTCAAGTGTGTCAAAAGAGGAGGAGTCAGAAATACAACTGTAGGAGAACATTAAAACTAGACAGTGAAAAATCCCATACTGAGAGTAGTCAAAAGTGTTTTAGTTGAGACATATCATGGTAAGATGACATTCATGCTTTATAAAATAAAATAGTGAGTAAAGTAGAAACTGGACAGAAAAAAAGCATTAACTAAAAAGACAAATGATTAATTATAGGTGATTAAAATTACTCAGGCAAGAGATGAAACAGTTAATAATTGGAATTGATAATTCATTAGAGGAGAAGAAAATACTCTGAAATAATTCTGAAGTATTTTATGGGATGATTGCTAAAATATGAAAGCTGAGGAAGAAGATGGGTTGATCAATAATGACTGTCCGCCACCTTTCCTGACTGGGGGACAGGGTGAAAGATAACACCATTGTAGAAGATAAGAACAGCAGGAAATAGTCAGTTTTGAATTCAAGAAGGACATAAAGTAATTTGGTGCTGTTTTCAACATTTCACCCAAAATCAATGTGTTGGAACCTTAATCCCCAATGGAAGAGTGTTGATTCGTGGGACCTTTGAGAGGTGATAAAATCACAAGGGCTCTACCATCATGAATAGATTAATGCCTTTATTGTAGAGGTGGTTTGTTATAAAAAGTAAGTTCATCCCCCTCCTCTCATGCATGTTCACTCTCTTGCCCTTCTCTTATGGGTCGATGCAGCAAGAAGGTCCTCACCAAATGTCCTTCTCTGATCTTTGACTTCCCAGCCTCGAGAACCATAAGAAATCAACCTCTGTTCTTTATAAATTACCCTTTCTCAGGAGTCTTGTTATAGCAGCACAGAGTAAGACATTTTGTTTGGGACATTTAGGGTTTGTGATGTCTGTAACTATTGGATAGTTTATCTAGCAAGACATTGAAATTATTGGGTTAAATACTCAATAGACTCTCACAGCTAGAGGTGGAGATTTTTTCAAGGCATTGCATGATGATGGTTGAAACTGAGGGAGGTAATAATATCTCAGACAAACTGTGAAAAATTATAAAAAAGAAAAGGCAAAGATCAACACTTAGGATACATGCAGTCGAAGTCCTAGAAGAGGATAAAAGCTTTGAGACTATAATGCTTAAGACAAACATAGAAGACAGAATAGAAAAATAATGAATTCTCAATAGAACTGAATAATTCAAATTTATTAACTATGAGAGTAAATGAAACATATCTAATGGACTTCAAGAAGAAGTTTACTGGTGATATTTACCAGAATTTTTCATATGATTTTTATAGAATGTTATAAACTAGATTGTAGTAGATTAGAAGAAAATGGAAAGCAAGAAATTTGATACTAGAAAAATAGAACATTTTTCCAGAAAAAAAATAGCAGTAAATTTAGAGACACAGGTATAACTTCAAGTATGCCAGGCATGTGGGAGCAGGTGAGTGGCCAAAGCCCAAAAGGCACTGTTTACCATTCACAAGAGGAGAATGGAAGTGAATGGCACCCCTGGAGAGGTGTAACAGTGGCTTGTGCAACTGAGTATATTGTGATAAAATGTACTGAGATAATAAAAATTGGGGAAGAAAAATATTTGAATGGATGCACATGAACATATTAAGTCCATAGTACCTGTGGGTTGCAAATGAAGGGATTATTTCTGTATGATTCTGTGGGGGTTTTTCTGGAAGAGATTAGCATTTGAATCAGGAGGCTGAGTAAAGAAGATTCTCCCTCACCAGTGTGGGTGGAAAGCATCCAATCCATTGAAGGCCCAAATAGAATAAAGAGGCAGAGGGAGGGCGGGTGACTTCTTTCTCCTTGAGCTATACACTTCTTCTTCTGGGCTCAGACGCTGTAGCTCCTACTAGCAATTTCAGAATTGCAAATGAAGGAATGTCAAGAATTAAGTTGGTTTTCCTGATTTATGGACTTCAATTCAGGTATTATTATCATGTAGATTTTATTTAAAATGATTGAGGTAGATAAGATCGCTCAAGAAATAGTGCATATAGGAGAAGTGGTCCCATGATTGAATTCAGGAGATTTCCAATATTTAGAAGTCAGATAGAGAAGAATCCAGAAAAGGAAGATGAGAAGGAATAGCAAGTGATGTAAAAAGACAAAAAGGAGAATATATCATCATAAAAGCCCAAAGATGAAAACATTTTAAAGAGGCAATATTTAACTGAGTGTAAAGATTTTGAATTGGATAAGGAGAGCAAGAGACAAGGGATCTCTTTCAGGCCTCCTTTGTAAGGGCCCCAATTCCACTCATGAATGCACTGCTTTCATGACCTAATTTCCTCCAGAAGGCCCTACCTCCTAATACCACCACCTTGGGGGTTAGGATTTTTATTTTTATTTTATTATTATTTTGAGGCAGGCTTTCGATCTGTCACTCAGGCTGGAATTCAGTGGTGTCATCTTGGCTCACTGCAACATCTGCTTTCTGGGTTCAAGCAATTCTTGTACCTCAGCTTTCCAAGTAGCTGGGACTACAGGCATGTGCCACCATGCCTGGCTAATTTTTGAGTTTTTAGTAGAGACGGGGTTTTGATATGTTGGTCAGGCTGGTCTCAAATTCTTGGGCTCAAGTCACCCACCGGCCTAGGCATTTCAAAATGCTGAGATTACAGTCGTGAGCCATTGCATCAGGACAGGTTAGGAGTTTACTTTCCGAATTTTGAGGGGACACAACATTCAGACCAATGCAGAATTATGCTTTCTATTTTTTCAAATAAGTATAAGTCAAAATGTAGTAAGGGGAGGGGGAGAAATTTGAAAAGCCAAGAAATATGAAAAAAAAGTCACTCTGAAAGTATAAAGGCAAACCAGGCACCATGGAGAACATATGTGTTGTCTATGATCAATATTATGAGATAAATGAAGACTGATAAGTCTGATATACAGTTTTTAAATATAAAAGGAGAGCGTTATTATTGTTTATAGGAATAGAAAGCCTTCTGACAGTAGTGGAATCTCTTAGCTGCAGTGTCAGGGAGATTCCTTGGAAAGCAGTGGTAGCATCAGGCCCCTGATCAACTTGGAAGCAACTAAAACAAACCACGTTTTGTTCATCTTGAAAGCTTTACAAATGACAAATAACAATATTTCTTCAAGTGTTTTGTTGTTATTGTTGTTGTATTGTTTGCTTGTTTGATTTTTTGAGGACTTGGCACTCAGAAAGTCTTCAAGCATGTATTTATGTAATGACACTAGCATTTCTCTTTCCTATCATAAACTGACCTGTATCTTCTATTTATGGCAGGAAGCTAATCCCTGAAGTCTGCCATGGGAATATTAGATAGAAAATGTTTCAAGATCTTCAAAATACTTTCCATAGATTGCTTACGTTAGAAGCTGCAGCTGCTACGTGGAATATAGTCGAAACTTGTCCAAGGCTGAATGTTGATGAGGAATACCTTGGTTCTTTTGTGATATACTTCAATTTCTAGCTCTAAATACAATATTTATTTTCACAGGAAGCAATAAAACAATAACCTGATTGATTTAAGGTCTTGTGCCATATACTCTGCAATTTAAGTAAAAGATCTCAATATTACGAAGCCATGTTGGTTTCATTCTCACATTTGTTAAATGTGGAGCATAAACACTGACTTGAAGCCATGATTTGAAGAACACGATAAATTTAGATTTTTCAGTCACCCTTTCTGACGTCCTTTTCCTATAATTTACTATCAATTAGATGATTCACTTCCATCTGCATCATACCACCTCCCTTTAGAACCTTCTATAAAGAGCTTGATGTTTCCTAAATATGTTACGCAAGCTGCCTTGTATTTGTGAGGCCTCTTTTGGAAGTGTCTAAGCTGTGAGGCTATGGTCATTTGCATTCTATACTTCAAATATTTAATTCAGTTTGAACTAATTATGAATGACTCAAATATTTTCATATCCTCTTTTCCTAGTTATTTAAAATACTATACTCCATAAAAATAATTTTGAATATTTCATATTTATACTTATTTTAAAAATTCTATTTTAACTCTCCCTACCATATCTGCTATATGTAAAATGGTTTGGTTATTGCACATGTTGTGTGCATGCCATCAGTCAACCAAACTGATATTCTAGAAATTCATGCAAGATGCAGAATTGAAGATAATTAACTCATGGAATGTCTCCTAGCAGAGACAGAATTATTAGAATTATATTTTTAGGACAGAATGCATATGAAAAATAAAAGAAAACACAATTTTTAGTTATTTAGGATCATAAATATTAATTATAGCAAACTCTGTACTGAGCTGTGGAAAGAATATTGCTAACATTTATTAATATACTGCCTGAGGTTTTTGAGTTTGTTTTAAACTCTCATGAACAAGATTTAGTTCACTAAGATTTTAACATCCCATGAATTAAGCCTATGTGCATAACATATCAAGTATAATATTATGCAAGATATTTATTCAGTTCTAGTGCACTACAATTAAGATGCATAGATATAGTAATTTTCATCACAATCACCATGAGACATTCCATTAACTTATGAAAGCTGAGTTCCGCTAAATGTTCTGATTGTTAACATGAAACAGAAGGTCCAAAATGATTGGATTCATCCTCTTGATTTTCTAAATTTTAATCTTTCCTGTATTTTTTTGTGTGGCAGCTCTTTAACTTTTTGCAAAAGTTTGCAAAGTTTCCCTTTATAGTATATGCCATTTTTAGCTCACAGCACTGGTTTGGAGAATTTAGGTAAACTTACCCTTGCAATCTTTTGAGAATTCATAAAGTCCCAGTCATATTTTATGTAAAGTGTTTTCCACTAGATCTTCCAGGAAAAAACAAAATGACCTTACCCTTTCTTATAATGCACTGAAAATGTAAGTCTGAAAAGCAAAAGCCTGCAGAAATATCAATGTCAAGAAATGATTTAACATGTTGTTATCTCACTCAAGGTCTTAAGATAATTTCCTCCAAAATCTCTCTCTCTCTCCCTCTCTCTCTTTTTTTTTTTTTTTTACAAGCAAGTGTAGTTTTTGCTATTCTTTTTCCTGTTGAGAATTAAACTCCACTCTCAATTATATATTACAAAGGGTGACTGCTGTGGGTTCTTAAAATATGAGCATGCATTTAAAACTTCTCTGTGCATTAAATTCTGTGAAAGTCATAAAATTGCAATTACTAGTTATTTCAAAACCTAGTTTAAAAAAACTGTACTTACAATGAAAATTAATAAAAGTATAAGATGAGACAATGTTATATAAAAGAAACATACTATGTCTACTACAAAAACAATAAGAGGCAGAAGAGACCCCATTGACTGTAGTGTGGATAAAAGGTCTCGCATAGAAGTTTGTACTTTAGTACAGCCTCAAGTGTTGGGTAAGATTTGAGTCAGCAGGGAAGACTAAGAGAGGCAATCCTGCCATAGAAAGGCATTACTATGAAAGTGAAAAAGCACACAGCATGTTCTGTGCATAGGAAAACAGGTCTGGCTTGATCAGAAGGTTCTTTTGGAGATAGTAGGATGCCAATTTGGAAATAGAAGTAGAGGAGACCTTACATTCCAGCTTAAAAAAATTCAATTCTACCCTTTGTAGCTTGGGATAACCTAAAGTTTTTGAGAGACACGAATAGCACGATGAAGAATAATTACAATATTGCCATCTATATAGGATAGAATGGAGAAAACTGGATGATGAAGCAGACATGAATTACAATTTTTTTCTATAGGAATAAAAAAGAAATGATGAATGTCAAGCAAAAAAGCCATGGAAAGAAGTAATGTGATGTTGGGCTAATCCATGGGGGCAGTAGTGTTGGATACAGTGGCTAACATTTGAGTGTGGCACATTTGGGAGACTTGGAGAAAAGTGGTACTGATGACAGTAAGTGTGAAATTAGGAAGGAGCCCCTGGAAGCGGAGGGCGGGGTGTGGAGGGGAAGGTACCAAACGTGTCTGCAGAGTCATTCCTCAGTGGGAATACGGCATTTAAGTGGGAAGGTCCATTAGGCATGTGTAAGGCTTGAGTTGAGTAGATTCAGCTCTGCACAGCCAGAAGATTTTCTTCTCAGTTCACAGCACAGTGCAAATAATTATTCAACTCCCTGTTCCTGCTGATTAGTCAGTGGTCAAATCAGTCACTGTAGCCATTCCTAATCAGTTAACTTTAGGACTCATATCTAAAAGCTGCAGACTTACTCTGCCTTCTCCTGAAGTAGAATTTAGAAGCATAAATATCTGGGTGGACTTCAGCTCCAGAGATCACTTAGAATAAATATAGTGCATAAAATCTTTCTGAATCTCTTCTGTTCATCCAGTGGAAAAAACTATCAAATGTTGCACCCCACTGCTATTCCCGCTATTGCTATTTCAGCTCAATTTATAAGGGGAAAGATGAGTTTACATGAGACCTGTCAGGAAAAAAAAATCAAACTTTCAGTGAAGTGCTAGTCCAGGGCTCCTTTCTTAACTTACTTCAGTCATCTTAAAAATCAGCTTCTTTTACCTGTTTATTTGGTTTCATGAAAAAATGCCTCAAGTTTTCAATTTATTTTCCTCTTTGTGTCTCCATCCAATTTTTACTTTTTCCACCAACAGGTAAGTATGACTGATATTGTTTCCCTGTTTCTGTCCCATTCCTTTATAGATAAGACCCCCTCCCTGTCCCCAAAATGAACAGTGAACCCAAGGCAAGGTTGAAGCAGGGCGCTAGCTGCACTTCTGCCATTCACTGGATGCACAAACTTCTGCAAAATACCAATTTTATTCTTTGTCTGCAAATGGTATTTTGATTTTTCAGTTAATTGCAAGATTCCTGTCAGTCCTTTTTAAATTTTTTTCTCTCTTTGTTTTTTAAAACAAAATATCTCTATTTTATTCTTTGTGTGTCAAATGTAGATGTTGAACTTTTCAGTTAACTGCAAGATTCCTGTCAGTCCTTTTTTTATTTTTTACTTTTGGTCTTTTAAAGATTTTCTCCTACCAATAAGACCAACCATTCACTTTTTTGGCATCTATATCATTGTGAAGAAAAAGCAGCACGTATGCAAATTAATATGGTGTAATTTATGATCACTAATCTTCAGTGGGAACTCACATCCGCTCACCAAACATCCAACAAGCTTCGACTTTTCTGTGCCCCCACAGCCTTGGAACTTACATCCAACAGAACCCAACAAGCTCAGTAGACAAATAGCTGCCACCAGATGAAAATTCTCTCATATTTCTACCTACAAATCGGCACACCCCCAGCCTCTGCACTGAGCGTTTCCTTTCAGCCACTCCTTACATGGGTCATCCCTCCTCCTGCATGAGATCCAGCCCTGCCATTGTGCCACATCCTTGTCTCCACAAACTCCCAAACAGCTCCCCAGCTTCAGGGAGCCCCTCTATTTCTGGCATCATCAGTTTCTTCATCTCTGTGGAAACATTACTGTCGTTATACAGATATGTTCTGGCATGTCCCATCTTAAATAATTTTTTTCCTTTTGACCAAGTCTATATGTAGTCATGATGCATTATTTTTGTACCTTTTCCAAATTAAACATCCAGAAATGGGTTTCTCTGCTTACTTTCTTTACTCAATCCTCACCCCATCAACTCCCAGACCAAACACACACACGCATTCACACACACACACACACACACACACACACACTGACACCATTGTTGTAAAGATCACCACAACATCATGTGTCCAAATCAAATAATACCGTCTGACCGGCTTTAATTTATTCTCTTGGAAGAATTGATCTGAGTAGTCCTTCCACTCAGAAACCCAAGCTTAGCTTGGCTTTCATGAAGTCGCAGTCCCCTATTTTTACTCTTACTTTTCTGGGTGTTCTTTTCTCATTCTTTCCTGCCAATTCTAATTTCTCTACCTATCTTATACTGATAAAATTTCATAGAGCTTAATCACAGTTCTATTCTCTGCTGCTTTTATTTTTTAATCTCTTAGTGGTCCTGTTGGTTCTTATGACTTATGTTAGTATTTATAAGTTGAGGATTCCAAAGTTGTGTGTTCAATTCAGTTCTCTGCTTGACATCTCCCTTTGTCTCACAGACAACTCATGCTTTAGAGTCACTTTCCAGAGAAGCCTGCCAAAACCGCTAAATTCCTCCACTGTGTTCCTTTGTTAACACTTATCAGAACATGCACTAATGTATTAATTGGGCTATATTTTAAAGTGATACAAGTGGCCAGGGATCATCTTTTCGGCTAAAATTGATATATACCCAGTGCTTAGCAGCATGTATAACACACACTGCATATCACACAGTCAGTAAATATTTGTATGTGCTATGCATTTCAGCAATGAGAGGCTTTCCACTTAGCGACCCCTTCATGTGTCCTAGGTTGCTAGTAAAAGTGTGAAGTTTAGAATACGACTGTTTCCCATTGCAGAGAGCTTTCTTATGTGGTCACTACAGATGAATGTGGGGAAAAGAATTAGAAAAGAATCAATACGAAAGCAAATAAATTACTTGCAATAATAGCTTCTAACCTTCCATCAGCAACACCTGTGAGGAAGCCTTTGGCTCCTATTACATGTGGAGTGATAAACAATGCCAGCTGGAGAGGTCTCAGGGTGGGATGGAGGGTGTCTCTGGGCAATTCCTGGTTACCTTGGTGCTGACTTTACCTGCTTTCTCCCATTTCGGGAAGTTTCTCAGCTTGTGTGTGAGATAATTTTAAACTTTGAATGTGCTCTAATGTATAGGAAAATACATCATTTATTCCCAAATATTTGTCTTTATAAGTTAATTACTTGTAAAGTAATGAACTGGATATGCATCACAGTGGATCCAGACATACTCATATTCTGCGTCAGAGAAGAACTTTTGTAAACATCCGGGAATATTATCAATATCTTTACTTCTCAATAATATTTTCTAAAAAATATAGAAACACTTAAATGCAGCAATTGGCAGTGAGCTGGTTGGAGCTGTAAAGACTCGCCGTCTGGACCTAATCCCTGAGCTGATACTGTCGCACTGCTTAGAAAAAATAACGTTTTCTTTTTTATTCTTCTATTTTTAGTCTTTTTTTTGGTCTCTCTGTGAACCTAAATTTCATTGAAACAGCCCCACTTTTCATCTCAGAAACTCTATTTTTAGGTAATTAATTAGTGAATGCAACATTTGATTGAATTTTCTCAGAAACTTTTTCCCTGACTTAACTGGCCCTGAGTAATAAGAGCTAGCAGTTCTCTCTCTCTCTCTGTCTCTGATTATATTAATTAACGCACTCTTACTTGGCAAACTTAATATGGAACAAGTATTTTATCCAAACTTAAAAAAATTAGTAGAGGTTAAAATGTCACATAGCTTTAATAAAATAAGAATAACAAAATTAGTTTCCTGATTCCCTATCATGAAAGTTAATCTTATAACCATTCTCAGATACCATTTCTAGTATCGTGGAAAGGATTATTTCATCGATGCCATTTTCTCTCCTTATTACTATCTGGGAGCGAAGGAAGCAGAATAATAGATGATGTGCACATAAACCCATTGAGAGCACCCTTTGCTGCTTGGCACTTCTGCACACTGTACTGTTTTTTAATGAAAAGAGACTTTCCATTTGAAGTAGGCCTCCTTATCCTTACAATCAGTCTCCTTCCATCGGAAACCTGCCATGGGGTTGACAGCTGCAATCAAATGGGCTAAGTGTTACTGCTGCCCTTTGTGTTCAGCGTCCTCCCTTCTCTCTAGAGGCCCTGATGATGCGTCCTCAAGCTAGGTGCCCAGGAGAGCCTGAGAGTGGCTCCTCAGCTCCAGCCTCCCTGCAGTGAGCTCTGACCATGAGCTCCGCAGAACCTTGGTAGAGAGGAGAAAGTAATTTGCATCTGTAGCTTACAGGGAATGTGTAAAAGAGCCCCCAACTCCAGCTCGCATAATACAAAATTAAAGAATAGACTGATATTTCCAGCAGAAATTCAACATGTGAGCAAATTACCAGAAGTAGCAAAAACAAATCTAAACTGACAGAAAGGTGTAGGTAACCTTAAAAAAAAGTAGAAGCTGCAAGAAATTACATTTTAAGACTTTCAAGAAATACATTCTGAAGTAAGCTCATAGAGCTGGTACTCTGTTGCATTTAAAACACTTTTGTTTCTGTTTCCAGGTGAGTAGCACTGCGGCTTTGCCTCTGCAATTAAAAAGCCATTCTTTATATGTGGAAGCAGAGCACTTGAATGTGTTCTAATCATTTTAAGAAAGTAATATTTACTGCCTTTGCTAGTCTGTAAGCAACTTGTTCAGAGAAAATGTTTTACACTTCCCTTTCGTGACTGCGGTCCTTGGCACAAGACCTAATTCATAGCTGGTGCTGAGAATATATTTACAAGAGCTGTTTATGACATTTCAATTTCTTGATGGTCTCCAAATCCATTTATCAGGGTCAGTGCATAGTTTAAAAGGCAGGTAACCCCCATGCTTATTCTTTACAAGTAGCCTGAAGTTATCCTCTGATGTAGGGAGGAAAATCTTTCTCATAATTGCTTGATTACAGGCAGGGGCTGGAATGGATGGGGGAGTGGAAGAAGTTGAATTTCTCCTAGCCATCTGTATTTCTGATTTTCTGCATCTATGGAATTTTCCTCTTTGCATTTCACCTCTTATATATGCTGACCAGTTTTCATGAGCCACCATTGCAGTGGCTGAAGTGCCACGGATGCCACTGTGAGAGGTGAGCTGGCTGGGGATGGGCTTGTATGCACTGCAGCCCAGCACAAGCATGGCAAGGAATAATGGGCCCTGTAACCCAGATGTCTTTCTTGCTTCATGCCTGAAATAAGTTGCTCATTCTTCCTCACTACAGGCCCAGCCTCTCACCATGTAGCTAATTCCCATTTCTTTTTGGGTCTCCCCCTGTTATTTCCCAAGACCTGCCAACTCCTAAACCCATCATGTCTTGGGCACTTATTATGCACAGCAGTTTCAATTTCTCTTCCTCGCAATTTCAGTGCATCCAGTTCATGGCCAGTTCTGATATTTAACTAAACAAAAATAGTCTACTCCCTTACCTGGCTCCCTGGGGCTAGCTCTTAAGCGTATTATTTGTATCCTTTGTGTTTTACTAACGACAAGATGTAGAGAAAGACCGTAAGAATTACATTACTAATTGTAAGAAGTGCAAGTTTATTCACAGAAATATAGAGAATAAAGAGCAGAATGAGTGGAAAGATAAATGTCCCAGTATCCCATCACCTATGCCTAATCCATTTTAATATTTGGCAGGTTCTATAGCTGAATGTTTTTGTCCCCCTAAGACTCATATGTTGGAACTTGATACTCAATGTGATAGAATTAAGAGATGGGACATTTGGTAATTAGGTCATGAGGGCTCTGCCCTCACAAATGGAATTAGTGTTCCTTGTAAAAAGCTTGAGGGAACCTGCTTGCTCCTTTCCCGCCCTTCCATGAGACAACGTAGCATTCACCCTGCTCTTCTCACCTATTCATGTGAGAATGCAGAAGCAACACCAGACATCAAATCAGCTAGTGCCTTAATCTTGAACTTAGTAGCCTCCAGAACTGTGAGCAATACATTTCTGTTGTTTGTAAATTAAATAGTCTAAGATATTTTGTTACAGCAGCAGGAACAGACTATGATAGAAATTGGTACTAAGAGTGGGGTGCTGCTGTACTATGTACCTAAAAACGTGCAAGTGCCTTTAGAGTTGGGTAATAGGCAGATACCGGAAGAGTTTTGAAGTGTACGCTGAGACAAACCCATAGTGTTGTGAAGAAACTGTAAAGAGTGATTCTAGTGGGAGCTCAGAAGAAGAGGGTGTAGAGCAAGCATGTCCAACCCTTGTCCAACCCACATGTGGCCCAGGATGGCTTTGAATGTGGTCCAACACAAATTTATAAACTTTCTCGAAACATTATGAGATTTTTTTGCAATTTGTTTTCAGCTAATCAGCTATCTTTAGTGTTAGAGTATTTTACGTGTGGCCCAAGACAATTCTTTTTCTTCCAATGTGTCCCAGGGGAGCCAAAAGATTGAACACCCTCGTGTAGAGAAGGTTCAGTCTTCTTAGAGATCACCTAAGTGGTCTTGATCAGGATGTTGGTAAACATAATGGATGGGAAGACCATTCTGATGAGATAAATAAGGAAAGTTATTGGAAACTGGAAGAAAAGGTCCTCTTTATAAAGTGGGAAAATACTTGGCTTAATTGTGTTTACATCCTGGTGTTTTGTGAAAGGAGCAATGAAATCAGTTTTTTGGCAGACTAAATATTTAAGCAAACTTTTGAGGGTGCAGCATGGCTTCTCTTGCTGCTTATAATAAAATGTGAGAAGAAAGAAATAAAGATGAAGTTTGTAATCATAAGATTAATCTTTAAATCTTAATTTAAAGAGTAAAAAGTTCTTAGCCTGGCCATGTTGTAAAGGATGAAAAAGTGTGTAAAGTGTGGCCAAGCAATCACTTGAAAAGGAGTTTAGCAAGGATCATTGGAAGCCAGGTCTTATTCATCAATAAATTGGGGAAGAATGACCCCAAAGGCATCTGGAGATTATCAACACTGCGTTCCTATAATAGGTCCAGAAGGCCAACGCCGAGGGAACTAGGCAATGTCAAAAGAGGAACCTTCTGCCCTGGGGACCTCGCCCAAGTCTCTGCTTATGGAATTCCAGGGCAGCGCTCCTCATTTGCCCCACATGTAGCCCCCGGGAGCCAGATGCAACATAGCGTACAGTGGAAGCCCTTTGAGAGCACTTAGGTGATGAACCTTGGCAGTGTCTGCAAGATGGCTTCTCCACCGGTGTGCACAGTGCTCAGCTGTGGGGGTGCGGCTGCCTCCACCTCAATTTCAAAGGATGTCCCACAGAATCTCAAGGCCTAGGCAGAGAATGGCCAAGAACCTGGGCTATTCCAGAGATTCCCTGCTAGGGTATTTCCCATTGGAACTCTGGGGGCAAGACCACTGCAGAGAGTCCACACTAGGACAGTGCCCAGTGGAGCCATGGGGTATGACTTCCTACAGCCTTGGGGGCCTAACACCTTCCCCAGTGAAACCGAAAGGCGGCACACATAGTCAAAGAAGGTTGTTCTCAAGATTTAAGATTTAATGTTGTTTGCTACATTAGATTTTGGAATTACTTGGGGCTACTTATCCCTTTCTTTCTTCTGATTTTTCCCCTTTGGAATGAAAACGTTTGTTCTGTGCCTCCCCACCATTTTGGAAGCACATAATGTACTTGTTTTCACAGACACACATCTGGAAAGGAGTTTGCCTCAGAATGAATTATATTATGAATTTCACCCATATCTGATTTACGTGAGATTTTGAACTTTATACCTATGGTTTGTGCTGGAACAAGTTAAGACGTTTTGTGCTATTGGGATAAAATGAATGTATTTTGTATGTGAGAAGGTCATGAATTTTGGGGGTCCAGGGACAGAATGCTATGGTTTGAAAATTTGTGTTCCCTGGAAATTCATATGTTGTAACCTAATAATGCCATAGTATTAAAAGATGGGACATTTAGGAGGTGATTAGGTCATGAGGGCTCTGCATGCCTTTTTAAGCCCCTTATAAGCACCTTAGTGTGTTTATAAAAGGCCTGAGGGAGCCTACTTGCCCTGTCTTCATTGCTGCCATGCAAGGGACACAGTAAGAAGGCAATACCTATGAGGAGTCGGCCTTCACCAGACACCACATCTGCTGGCAGCTTGATTTTGGAATTTCCAGCCTCCAGAACTCTGAGCAATATATTTCTGTTCTCTGTAAATAATACAGTTTAAGGTATTTTGTTATAGCTGTAGGCATAGGCTAAGACAGCAGATTATCTTCCAATCTTATAAATCATGCATAACTCTTATATAAAGCATGGATGATAATGAGTACTGTAAGTCCTCATTTAATGTTGAACATATGTTCTTAGAAATGGTGAATTTAAGCGAAAGATGTGCACCAGGGCCTCAAATATTGTTTCTTTCAACATTGCTTTGTTCTAACATCTATGAGAAAAAAAATGGATTTTGTTGTACATCATTTTTTTGTAAAGTCCCAGTTTCTAAGAACCTTTGAACAAACTTAAATGAGAACTTATTGTGTATAGATTATTTGAAATGCCTTTATATTATGTTGAGCATTTTTCTGAGTAATTACGTTTTCAGTGTTAAAAATCTCAACTTCTTAACATTTTATTCTATAGAAACAATGTAAGTTTTAACCATTCTCTTATTTGACTCAACTTTCACAGTTCCCCAAATTTTACTATTATACTAATGCTGTTGTGGATACTTTATTATTATTTTTCAATATTCTTCAGCCTTCAAGGAAGTTGCATTAGTTAGGGTATTGTTTAAATTTATATAAAAATGCACAAAATGCAAGTGGATTAAATGAATTAAGCATTCATTTCCCTCTCAGATAATAGTCTCCAGGAGACTAAGGTAGAGGAGATAATCCAAGTTTTCCTTCTCTATGGCCATGTTGGCTGTTTTATTTGTCATCAAGCTACAAAGAGAGAAAGAGGGAATGGACACGAATCTTTCTTTTCAGAGAGTTTGCTCCTTAAATTTCATATGCCATTTCCATTCCCAGCCAACTGGTCAGAATTTAGTTTCACAGTCTCATGCAGCCATAGGAATGCAGTCTGTGGATGGGTGGCCACAGTTTAAACTGGGGTGCTGGTGGTGTTGGGGCAAGTGAAGGGGAGAATAGAACCAGGGGAGCAAGTAGCATACCCTAATGTCACAGAGTTGTTGGATCAAAGTATTGGATAATTTTACTAATTCTTGAAACATATTTCCAAATTATACTCTAGGATTGTTAATTTTATGTGTCAACTTGACTGGGCTAAGGAATGCACAGATGTCTTGTAAAACATTATTTCTGTATGATTCTGTGGGGGTTTTTCTGGAAGAGATTAGCATTTGAATCAGGAGGCTGAGTAAAGAAGATTCTCCCTCACCAGTGTGGGTGGAAAGCATCCAATCCATTGAAGGCCCAAATATAATAAAAAGGCAGAGGGAGGGCGGGTGACTTCTTTCTCCTTGAGCTATACACTTCTTCTTCTGGGCTCAGACGCTGTAGCTCCTACTAGCAATTTCAGAATTGTGGACTTAAACCACAGGTGCCCCTCAGTTCTTAGGCCTTTGTCCTCAGACTCAATTACATCACCAGCTTTCTTCGGTCTCCAGCTTGCAGACGACCTGTTATGGTACCTCTTGGCCTCCACAATCATATAATTATAAGATCATGTGATCCAATTTTTATAATATAGCCCTCACACTCTCTCTGTTTCTCTAGAGACCCCCAACTAAAGCAACTCTGCAAATATTTGCATTTCTCTGGATGCTGATTGTTTGTTTCAAATTTATTTTTATCAAGAAGATTAAACCTATTCTCACATTAGCTGACTATTTCTTCTTTAGCTCATATCACTTGTTCAGCAATAAATACATATTATATCTATATATATTTCTTTTTCTATCTTTAATATCTACTAGGTTTTTGTTTGTTTTGGCTTACTGCCTTGTCTTGAACCAGCTATGCCACTGCACTTTGTTTTGTTTCTCCTGTGACACTTAGTCTTTTCCTTTATTTTAATAATTGACCTAGCTGTCACTCTTTTCTATTTATACACTAGCAGGGGACAAGTTATAATAAAGTAAAAAAATAAGAATCTTTTTAAACTTCATAGCACTATATTACATAGCAAGTTTGGTTTTTAAAATTATTTAATTTACAGATGCTTAAATCGTCCCAGGTTGTTTACTATTTGTACATTTCCTTACACTATGCTAGTTTCTTCTTGGTATGTGGGAAGAAGTGAGTGAGTTGCTCAGTCACGATAGATCAAAATGTTTTCATCATGCATTTATTATTAAGAAATCCTTTCATTGGATTTACTGACTGAGGATCACCTAAATGATCATAATCCAAATCCACTAAATTTGAATTAGAGAAACATAAACAGTGGTTGATATACTTCCAATTAAATCTCTCTGTTGCTTTGTCATATGCTATTTTGTTTTCTTCACTACTATACGTCCAGCTAATAGAACACATGGAAGAAAACAAGTATAAAATACATATGTGTTAAACTCATTGCTTAGTGAGTGAATTATTGAACACTTCTTTGAAATGTCTGAATAATAATACAGTTCGTAAAAAAATTAGTTTGTCACTCTGATTAAGTGCTGCCCACATATATTTCAAGGTAGATTGCGATGGATCACATGAGGCAAGGAGACTTTAGACTGAAAAATGTTTGGAAAATATCATAAATATTCAATTTATTAGAGTGCTGTAAATGATATTAGAATATTGCAGATCTCAAAATGTTATATAGTAAAATTATCTTCTTAATTAAAATTCTAAATAATTATTTTACATATGTGTGTATATATATATTAGCATATTTGGGCACATATATATGCACACATGTGCATAGAATAGAAAATATATATTAGGTATTCTTTAATCAAATATCAAGTAACAAATTTCTATTTAATTAATGCAAAAACATATGGATATCTTTCCTGTGTCATCACTAAATTCAGACAGCTTCTTAGTTACGATAGTTCAACTTAAGATTTTTGGGCTTCATGATCATGTAGAAGAGATATGCTTTTAGTAGAAATTATATTCTGAGTACCTATACAACATGTTGATTTTCACATTCAGTACACAATTCTGTACATTATTCATGTATTTATTGAACACTTTATTATAAAACAGGCTTTGTGTTAGATGATTTTGCCCAACTGCAGACTAACTTAAGTGTCATGAGCATGTTAATAAGGTAGGCTCAACTAGGCTGTACATTCAGTGGGTTAAGAGTACTAACTGCACTTTTGACTTACAATATTTCAATATTTTCTAACTTATGATTTTTCTTGAGAGAGAGGGTCTCACTGTGTTGCCCAGGCTATGGTACTGGCTCCATCTCAGCTTATTGCAGCCTTCACCTCCTGGGCTGAAGTGATCCTCTCACCTCAGCCTTCTGAGTAGCTGAGACTACAGGCACACACCACCACACCTGGCTAATTTTTATATTTTTCATAGTGAAAGAGCTTCGTCATGTCCAGGCTAATCCTGAACTCCTGAGCTCAAGCAATCCACTCATCTCGGCCTCCCAAACTACTGGGATTACAGGCTTGAGCCACTGTGCCTAGCCTATAAGATAACTTTCTATGTTAATATAAATATTATCTTCACTATAGTAGCTACTATTCACATATGGCTAGTACAACTTAGAAACTGAATTTTTCAATTTATTTAATTTTAACTAGTTTAAATTTAAATATTTACAAATGTATAATGACTACCATATTGGACCGTGTGGTTCTAGATTCTTACGGAATGAAAATGTAGCTGATGAATACAAAAAGCAAAAATGGATCTTAGGACTCAACGATATGTGAATCAAGTTATTTGAAGCAAAGGACATTAAATTACCATTTAAAAACAAACTCAGACCCAAAGTGTAAATTTGTATATATCTAAAACTTCCTGGGAACACACACATTTGTTCATATGGTGGTGAGAACCAGTATTTGAAAAGATGACATAATATCAATCTCACAAGTTGGTGCGACCTGCCACTTTGATCTACTTTATGTGCAGAGTACTAGTGAATGATTCAATTTGACACATGAAGTAAGAGCAAAAAGTCAAACAATAACTACAAATATCACATTCTATCATGGGCTGTTTGTAGTAGGGCTATTTTTCAGCAATAGGTGAATCTAGGGCACCTTCCAGTCGAGCCATTGGGAACTCATGCTGCAAGGCACAGACCCTGAGAAGAGGAGGGCACTGGCCTCCTGAGGACCTGTTTCAGCGTTGTCGCCTTTGCGTGGCTTCCATTGTCAGCACATGGGTACTTCTTCTTCTCAACTCTTTGGCTGGAATCCTCTGTGACTGAGACACTGATTTTCACAGAAAGCCAACTGACTGACTTCTTCTAGTAAAACCCAGAAATGACTTCAGACACAGACTCTATTGATAATAGCAGAACAAGAGTTTGGAAAAAGACACAAAGCAAAGGATGTGTTAGTTACAAGGTTTACCACAGAGCAATTAGCATATCCCTGTATGGTATTAAAAGCAGCTATTTAAATTTTATAACAAAATTAAAACCTAAGAAAAACATTTCAGTATTTGTCTAATATGCATACAATTGAACACAGATGAATTTCATCTTATTCCAATTTACATAATTAGAAAATTCTAGCATCTTTGGATAGTTCTATAGTAAGTCAGGGAAACTACCCAAAGTTTTCAAAAGCTAGGCAAATGGAAACACTTTTAATATTTATAATATGAATTTCACTATGAAAATCCCACAATAACTATTAGAAAATGCAGTATTTTCAGCATGAATTATTTATGTGACTTACACTTCCATACTGCTTCTATGATTTATCTTAATTTTACTAAGTCATTCAGCACCATGCCTCATGATGTCCTTGTGTACCAAATGAAAAATACTTATATATGAGTTGCTAAAAGAGCAGATTGAACAAATGTATGAAAAACTATAGACTGAAGGGTCATTTTTTACTTAGAGGAAAATCTCTTGTGTAAGCAGGGGGTTCTGTCTTAATCCTTGAACTGCTTTCCATTTTTGTCAAAATTTGTAATATGATACATAAACTACATAAAGTTGGTAGGAAGTGCTATTATAGATGTTAGAATATAATGCAAGATAAATTGACCGAGTGGAGCAATAATCCCATACAGTACAGACAAAATTTAATAGGCTCTGAGTTTCAAAAAGTTATAATAAAATCTGTTTCTATTAAAGATGTCCTGGCTTAAAAACAAGACCTAAAAGTTATTTTAAAATTAAAATGGAATGATCAGAAAAAAGATTGGTTAAATCTGCTAATGCATACTTAACAAAGAAAATCAATCCAAGTTGTGGAGACTGTCCCTTTCTTATTTGTCCATACTGGAAGTATTGCGTTCAGCTCACGTCCACGAGAAAGTAACCAAGATCATAGATACTCTGGAAAGAAAGGCTTTTAAGTGTAGCTTGCATTTTCCTCAACAGATTTCAAGTGTTGAACAGATATAGAGGGACAATGCGAAGGATAAAATAGTCAGGTAAAGCTGTATGGATGAGAAGAAATGTAATTAGGGGAGTGCATCAAAATTTAGTTTTCTAACTCACATTGGTTTGCTAGATAACATTTAAATTTGAGAGCTTGACTTTGAGGTTGAATATTTAATTTTGACTGAAGAGGTACATTTTAGTTCTCTACCCAACTTCCTTTGGTGTATCAAGGATAGAATATAGATTTTAATGTAAGGTGACTCTTGTTTTTAATTTTAGTTTCATTTCTTTTTTTTTATTCTCCTAACAATTCTACAATACATATTCTACTATCTTTTTATATTTAAGTCTCTGTGGGTTATCTACATTTAACAAATAGAGTTTATATTTTTCCCATATAGATTTCCAGCTGATACAGCACTGTTTGTTGAGAAGACGATTCTTATTCCATTAAATTATCTTGGCACTTAGAAAAAAAATCTGCTGATCATGTATATGTGGGTCTATTTTAAGACTCAATTCTTTTCATTGCTTCATATGAACTTACCACAAAGCATTAATTACCAAAACTTTATAATTATTTTGGAATTCAATAATTTTAAATTCTCCAACTTTGTTAGTTTTATTTTTCTCCCAAACTAATTTATCTTGGGTTGTTTTTTCACTATGCATAACTTTTAAAATAATAAATTTAATAATGTCTTCAAATAAGTCTAATGGACTTTGGATTGGGAGTGCAATGAATAAAAAACTTAAAATGTTAAAAATATGGAAGGTTTCAAACCATGAACATGGTATTTATCTGCCTTTATTTAGACTTTTAAGATGTTTCTTAGCAGTTTGACTTAGTTTTCAGTGTGTAGGCTTTACATATTCTGATTTTTAAAAAATCCTTGAATGTTTCATGTTTTTTCAGCTATTTTAAATAGTTTTTATTAAATAATTTTTTTGTTAATTTATGGAAACATCATTGATTTTGGAATGTTTACCTTGTATCTTGCAACCCTGCTAAATTTACTTCTTTAATAGCATTTTTTTTTTTGGCAGAATAGTTAAAATTACATATGTACAAGGACTCGTTATCTGTAAATAAAGACCTTTTTTCTTTATGGTTACTAAATAAAACATCAGATATGATGAAATAGCAGAAAACTTTTCAAAATAAATAAAAGGCAATGAACCACGAATCCAAGAAGGTAAGATATCTCCAAGCCAATGAAACAGTGGGAAAAAATTCACAAGAAGGAAAAATAAAAGGCAATGAACCACAAATTCAAGAAGGTAAGATATCTCCAAGCCGATGAAACAGTGGGAAAAAATTCACAAGAAGGAAAAACTAGACACATTAAAAATTTAGAAATCAAAGGTAAAGTAAAAATAATTATGCTCAGCATGTTTTTTTGGTGTTCATTTCAGTTTTTCATAGAAGTGTCTCTGAGAATAATATAAAGGAGATTTTCAGTGAGTAAAGAATTACTAGTGGCTAGTTTTATTTTCAATGTTTTCAAGATATCAGCTCCATTGTCTTCTTAGAATAAGCATTAAGCTGTGATTATTTTATTTTTCATCTGTATGTTGTGGTTTTTTTTTTTGGCTGCATTTCTGATTGTTTTTACTTTATCTTTATTGTCTTTTATTTATTTTGGAAATTCTCTGCTATTACTTCTTTATTTATTACCCATCTTCATTCCATTTCTTTCCCTTGGTGGCGGGGAGCAGGTCCTAATTATATGTCTGTCACATTCTTTGTCATTTTCTCTGAGCTCTTTGATACTGTTTTTCTTCTCTTTTTTTCCTTAAAAAAACTTGCCTTAACTTTCCTTGTTTCCTTTCGGATAATATTTCTTGACCTATCTTTGAATTGACTAATTCATATTAACTGTATCTTGTTACTACTATGTTAATAGAAATATTTGTCATATCTGATATTGTGTTTTATTTAGCATTTTATTCCTAGCTTTTCTATTTTACTCTTTTCCTTAAAATTTATTTTTTCCTCTGATAATATTTTTCAGTATCTTTAGGCACATTGCTCATCTTTCCTGTGAGATTTTTAAATTACATTAACCATAGTGATTTAAATACAGGGGAACACAATCCAGAACATACCTCTTCCTTTTTATAGGAGTGAAAAGGGGCTAGAGACCTCGTTCCTACTCACAAAGTCTCAAAGTCATTTGGATACACATTTTGTCCTCGCAGTACTGCCCCACCCCCAACCATCACAGGATTGCTTTGCCTCTCGGTGTCTTTGAGTTCCAGTGTTGTCTGGACCAGTCAGAGATGCTGCTCATAGGACCTCTGCCAGGCTGCCTCTGACATCATCGCCCGCAGCTTCACTTGGTGGATGCTCACCCTGCAGCTCTTGCTGTAGCCTGTCTCTTGGTGTGCTGCTGGCCTGCTACCACCCTTGAATCAATGCATCTGCCCTCATTCCTGGACCTTGCCCTTTTATTTCAAAGAAAATAGAGAAACGGATCTCCCTCCACTATGTTCTGCTCCCTTAGAGGGCAACACAGCCAGATTGCATGAATCCTATGCTAGTGCATTATTTAGAAAGATGAATTCTTTTTTTTTTGTTTCATATCTACAGATACATACAGATGTTGGACCCAGAGCCACGACCTACCTCCATTCCTCAGGTCCTTAGTTGAGTCTCATTCTTCATTCAGCTGCTATTTACTGAGTATGCAATGTGCTTATGAGGCCCTAATAATAACTGGATTTCTTAGTTTTCTATTGCTGTTATATAACAAATTACATTTTTCTTAGTGAACCCCGAGTTACAGCATATTTGCCTTCCAAGTCACTGGAAACTGCTCCAGTCTCTGACAGCTTCTCAGCCTAACAGAACCTGGTGGTTTGAGGGGGAAATCTGCCCCAAACGTCATACTCACTCCTATTGGATTCTTCCTTTTTGAGTCATGTATCTACAAACTCTCACTGCCTTGAAAACTTTCAAATTCCTTCAATCATTGATATCTATATTTATACCTATAGCTGCATATGATATCTGTAGATATTGCTATCCATATATTGATAGAGCTACATATGGTATCTCTATGTATATGTATGTACATATATACATACATGATCTATATTTATATCTCTGTCTAGATAATATATAGATCTATTTCTAGAGATAGATTCTATTTTGATTTTTAAAAGAATCCATATTTGGACGAGCAAGGGCATGTGCTAAAATGATAAAAATGTTATTTTCAAAGGGTTTAACTTCGATACTTTATAGAATAAATAAAAATTCTGAATATGAATAATAAATATATTTAAATATTATTTAATATTCTAACAAATATACCTTATAGAACAAAATAAATTAAAAATTTCTTCTGGAAGAGAAAGATAATGGATATGTAAAGCCTTACTTCATTTACTATTATGAGGAAACAACTAGATATGCACAGCTATCTCCAGTTAGCATCTTATTTTCACAGTTTGAGGAGTAAGGTGGATTGATGGTTCTCAATGATAATTTTCCAAGAAAAAGTGATTCTCCATTGTTTTCCTTTGGTTTTCTGATGTGCAAATACATTATTATACTGTGCTATGCTGCAAAATAAATAAAAACAAATATTCAATAACTGAAATGCGGGAGATGCTTAAGTTTCTCTTTTGTTAGAGATTATCTGAAACACACCTTTCCTACACAATGAGTTACATTACAGGCATCTGACACAGAGTGATATCCAGAGGCTTCACTTTGCTGTTACAAATTATTTCTTTAAGTACTTTCTATACAGAATCACAAAATACTGTCTCATCTTTCTTGGAATATGAGTCTTATTGAAGCTACTTGACTGTAATCTCTTTTGTAGCTGGATAATACCTTATTCAATATTCTCTCAGCCACACTACTTACTAAAGAGCCTTGAGCATAGGACTAGGTTGATTTGCATTTGGTAGATGATATTAATTTTGTTCAAATCATAGAACTATCATGACAAATCGGTGTTAACACTTTTTTTCCAAGCTGTTGTAGCAACCATTCTTTTTTTAAGGTACCATTGCTTTGCTAACATATCATGCATTCCATCCTTTGAACAGCTGGCATGATACCCAGAATAGATGCAGTACACCGATTCTCTGCCAGTGGGAATTACAAGCTGACACAGCATATAACCAGATAAGCAATAGCAATAGCAGATGAAGATGCCTCTGCTTGATTCCAATAGAGACCCTCAAAGAAGCCCAAAACCCATTATTTTATTTTAAAAATTTATCCAGATTCTAAAATATGAATGAATGAATGAATGCCTGGAATATCTCTCTACAACTAATAGAAGAACTGATAATTTATCTTTTTGTGTCTTACTGTTTACCCCTCTCAAAAACTCTGTGGAGTATAGATAAATAATGAGAGATTGGACAACATTGACCGCTTTCAAATCAACTTATATAATATCTTTCCAAATTCAGTAATGTATCAGACTTGAGAACCAGGTGGATTTTGATGCAAAAGGGAGCACCCTGAGTGCTGCTCACAAGATTTATGAATCTCAGCCATCTCCTGTTTGCATACAGACAGTGGAGGTGGCAGGGCAAGCTGTGACTTTGACAAGATTAGGTACTATTTTTCATAAGACACACTAACCTTATTTCCAGGAAGAGTTAGGTTTATATAGAGTATACTCTAGTAAGCCAACAGCCTATATTACTTTAGAAATATAAGAGCATTTTGAATTTAAAGATAATGAATCTAAATCTCCATTACATATGTAATTTTGAATACATTTATATGTTTGAATAAGTAATATTATGTCCCGTCTCAACCATAACAGTGCCTCTATAAAGAAAATTATATGTAATCTAGCACTACAGAAAGCCATCTGCAAAGAATTACTTTAAAAAGAGAGATAAAATTAAGGATTAGCTCTGTGAAACACATTCATAGAATAATATAATTTTAAAAGTCATCTAATCCAATCACTTTAATTTACACATGAAATGGTCAAAGCCTAAACTCATAAACAGAATTTAATTACAGGGCTGAGAACTTTAGTCCTCTATATTCCAGATCATATATCTTTTCTTTCAAATTATCTTGGAAGATCCACTGTACACTGACATTCATGGAACCCTCCAATGATGACTGCATTTCAAACTGGGAGTAAGGACACATGTGGCTCTTTAGTTTTAGGAATTGACATAATTGCAGAATTAAAGCCATTCCATTTAACTAAAAGATTTTCTATACCGATACTATATAAAGAACAAAACATAAAGATAATCAGTAAGCAAATATCAATAGTAAAGGAAATAAATCTGAAGAAAATATAAGTCCAAATGTATTGTAATGATCTCTAAATAAAATGTAATATTTTTATGTATTTACTAATATATGTCCAAAAGTTGTTTGGAAATGAAACAAAACACAAAAGCTACAACATACCATCCACTCCACCAAAAAACAACAGAACAAAATGGATTGCAGTACAGTATCTGTCCCACTTATGCACAAAATATTGGATGAATAGAACTGCATGAAGTCAAGGAAGATGTACACAAGGAATTTTCCTGAAACTGCCACTGTGGAGTGGAGTTAATGGAAGGAGGGGACTGTTTTCTTTCCTGTCTTAAAAAACTTTTTACATTTCAAATTGAATGTCCACACATTACTTTGTAAGAATATTTTATTCTAAAACACTACTGTTTTTGAAATGTGTAATCTAAAGAAGTTAATTGAGTGAATCGCCAAATAAGGATACACTTTTGTATACAACAATTGCAGGCACTGCCTGAATGACAGAAAATACGCCAGAGAGATTAGGAAATGTGATAGGCTCCTATTCAGAAGCAGTATACTAACAGTTATTCCAAAAAAGCACAGGCTCAAAGTAATTGTTTTAGAATGAGAGAACATTGTTATCCTGAGTTATTGGCAAATACCTTTAAAATCTCTAATGTTAAACTAATGGTTGTATGCTATCATTGATCTATAAGAATCTCACCAAGCAATTTGCTCTAGACAACTATAAATTCCCCCAAGTGCATGTGTCTGAATAGCTGAGAAGACACTGTCTTATATATGTATGTACGTTGTGAAAACATTCATACATAAGCACAGTTCTCTGATCATCTTTCTGACAAATTCATTGTCTCCCTCAGTTAAGTGAGCACTAAATTGTGAGATTGAGTTAACTTTTGTTATCACAGGAAATGTTAATGTCTTCTTATCTATGTGTTCTCAAGATAAAGTTATAGGATGAACCTCAATTATCCCCTGGATAAAAAATTACCATATATTTCCTAAAGTAACAGTAACTGTTACTAGTTCAATAATCTTTCTCTTCAATTAGATAAGAAGTCCCCAGGAACTGCCTTAAGAGTAGTTGAGACTCAACAAATCCATTTTTATACCCAGTCCTTATAAAATGTGAGCATGGGCCAGGTGTGGTGGCTCACGCCTGTAATCCCAGCATTTTGGGAAGCAGAGGTGGGAGGATCAGTTGAGGTCAGGAGTTTGACCCCAGCCTGGCCAATATGGTGAAACCTCATCTGGACTAAAAATACAAAAATTAGACAGGTGTCGTGGTGGGTGCCTGTTTTAATCCCAGCTACTTGGGAGGCTAAGGCATGAGAATCACTTAAACCCTGGAGGTGGAAGTTGTAATGAGCTGAGATTGCACTACTGCACTCCAGCCTGGTGACAGAGTGAGACCTTGTCTCAAAAACAAAACAAAACAAACAAAAACCAAAAAAACCTGACCATGGATTAGTCATTATTTATTTGCCTCATTGTCTGCTTCAGAGGAAGACATAAGAAACCTAGACTTAAATAAATTTAGCTTTCAACTTCTATGAATATTTCCCATATAACCATTACTGAATTCATATATTCAAAGATGGATCTTGAGTAATTGGGCTGAATGGTTATAGAAATGATTAAATATGATTAAAATATTAGATTCTATGACTAGAATCTAATGAAGCCAATTATCTGGATCTAACATTTTCAGAAATATCTATTGTATAGTGAATCTACTTTTAGATTGTAGAAGTCTATGACAGGAGCATTTAAATGAGAAAAACAATAATGAATTTCTAGCCCATACAAAAGCCCAATTTCTTTGAATATTACCTAAATACTACGTCACCTTTAGAATTTTTAGCCATAAGATTTCTTTCTTTTTAAAAAATAAAATATAAAAAATTTAAATGTTTATTTCCCAGTAAATTTTTGTGATCTTTCTTTTCCTTATTTCCTGAACAACAACAACAAAAACATCAAGTTGAAATAGCTACTTGGAAGTAAATTCTTTGATATATAATGCTTAAAATTGTTCAACATTTTTACTGTTCATTTCAATAAAGTCAGCATTTAAAGATTATGTTTTTGTCCTTCATTTCCTTGAAGGTTTAGAAATCAGAAAAAATCGAGGTCTAGGGTATTCCACTTTTTCTATTATTATAATACTTTTTTTCAAAACTTATAAAGAAAATAATTTTTGGATGCCTACTATTTATTTATTTATTACAAATTCTTCATCAAAAGAGTATAATCTGCATTGGCATACCACAGCAGACAACTGCATATACAGCAGCCAGAATTATTTGGTAAATCCTTGGTTTTATGTACTTATTGGGGATCTGCAAAAACAGAACAAGTTCTGTATATATAAGTGTATATATAGACACACACATGTGTGTGCACGCATACACACACACACATAATAAGAAGTTGGCATGTGCTATTATGAAGGCTTAGAAGACTCACAAGCTGCCATCATCTGCAACCAGAAGCTGGAGACCTGAAAAGCTAGTAGGACAATTCAGTCCAAGTCTGAAGGCCTCAGGACCAGAAGAGTCAATGCTGTAAATTCTTGTTCAAGGAAGAAAGAAGATGAAATTAAAGGTCCAGCTCAAGCTGTAAGGTGGGAATAAATGGGGGAAATTCTTCCTTCTACCCCCTCTTAGTTCCATTTGGACTCTTAACAGATTGAAGGTTGCCCACCACATTGGGGATGACAATCTACTTTACTTATTGCACAAATTCAAATGTTTATCTCACGCAGAAACCCCCTCAGAGACACACCCAGAAATAATGTTAATCTGAGCCCCTGTGACCAGTGAGGTTGACGCATAAATATTAATCATCATAAGCCAATCCCCTGTCAACTAGGCACCTATATGCATCTTTGTAAGACATATTTAATCTTACATAAGGACAAAGCAAGGTCATGCAGCTGTCTTTCACACAACTAAAATACTAACTTCTTTCCCAGAAGAATAGGTAAAACACTTGAGTGATGTTTATGATTCTTCTTGATAACCTATAAATTAAATATTATAATGTAAAATTTACAATACCTAAATACAATGAAATAGACTTAATATATCAATGTCACATGATTAGGAAATTAAAGAGGAAAAACATTACATATATCATGTACATACACAAATAGACATTTTTTATAACGAAATAAGGTAGACATATTTATAACAATTGCAGTCCTCATTTCTGTGACTGTTCATAGTCATAGCTGGTATTTATAACTACCCATTATGTATTCTCTTTGCTTTTTCTGCTAACCATTCTGGACTCCTTTTGCTTTCAGCAAGCACCTCAGCTGGTCTTGATTTTTTACCTGGATACATGGTATCCAGGAAAAACCTTCAATTTTGAAGTATCTGGGCCATTATTAGTAATTTCCAGATTGTGGTGTTGTAGTTTTCCAATGATCTTAATCATAGGGCATGGTAAAACTGAAAGATACCTTAAAGGATCTCCTATATTCTAGACACACTGTTCCTTACTCCTTCTGTGGATTATCAGTCCAGTTTCCTAATGGAATTTAGGAGCAATCACCTCAGCCAAAACTATAACTCCTCCTGTGGTCTCTTGAATCAGTGTCATGTGGAGCCCAAAGTGGCTGCGTGGCAGTCTTAATTTCCAGTTAAATGGAATTAAAATCACTGTTTCCTAAAGAAAGCATTCTTTCTTCTGGAATTATTACCTCTAGACCAACAGACCATAAAGTCACAGGAACAGGAAGCAAAAATTTTGCTGGTGGGTCATTAAGTGGTGTCACTGCAATTTCTATCCCTTGATTCCTGGACCCATGAGTCTTGACTATGAGAGAAATAGCATGATATATTAGACACTGATTCAGAATACATATAGCCTTCTGGAGAATGTGGCCCTAGCCCTACAGACTATTGCTACCTTGCTGAGTCTTCAAATGGACATTCCACCATTCTATAAAGCAAGCTGATTCAGGATGGTTGGCATCATGGTAGTACCAGTGAATTTCATAGTCTGGGTCCACTGCCACACATCTTTTGCTGTGTAGTCTGTATAGTGAGTTCCTTGATCAGAAGCAACACTATGGGAACACTATGGCAAGGGATTATATAAATTCATAGATGATAGTTTTGGCAGAAGTACCATGGCATGTAGGGAAGGGCTAATGGTAGCATACCAGATACCAGGAGATATGTGAATCTGCTCAAGGAATGAAATCACGTCTAGTATAGCAGCTGAAATTGGAGCCATCACCTAGTTAAGCTTAGAATACTCCACTGTCATTCTCCAAGATTCAGCTGTCTTCTGTGCCAGCCAAATAGAAAAGTTTAATGCAGATGTGGTGGAAATCATCAGCTTTGTTTCTTTTGAGTCCTTGATGGTTGCACTGATTTCTGCAATCGTTCTAGGGATGCAGTGTTCTCCTTATATACTATTTTCCTAGGCAGAGGCAGTGCTTATGATTTCTGCTTGGCCTTTCCTACCATATTAGCCCCATTTCAGAGGTCATGGAATCAATGTGAAGATTCTGCCAGTTACTAAATATTTTTATTCCAATTATGCATTTTAAAACTGGAGAAATAACCACAGAATGGGTTCAGGGACACATTGGACCCACTGTGAGACAGACCACAGATAAAACTTCATTGATCACCTGACTTCTATAAGTTTCTACCCTGACTGGTGGGTCATAGTAACAATTTTCATGTCCTAGAATTAGTATCAGTTCAGAGCCAGGGTCAATTAGTCCCTGAGTGGTCTGATTATTTTCTGTTCCCCATTGTACAATTACCCTGCTAAAAGGCCAGAGGTCCTTTTGGTAAAGGCTGGGAAAAAGATTAACCTGGAATTTGGAGGGCCAATTCCGGGCACGGGGAGGACAACTTTCACTGGCAAAAAAAAAATCATCAGAATTTAGAGATCAATGACCACAACTCCAGCAGGATCTTTCCACATGTACCCATATCAACTTATACAATCTATATCATTGATGGACTTTTTCCCCCGATCAATGCCTTTACTTTAATAATAGACATGCTGTGAATTTGGAAGTTCATTTGTGTTGTAATTCAGCTGCTCATAAGATGAAGTTCTGCCTTTTATTTTTCAGGGATTTCAGCCCTGCTGCTAGAAAAGAAAAAAAATTTCCTTCAGGGTACACATAAAAGCTCTTAGGTTATTTACGCAGCACTTGAGATGGGAATGGAAACCTCTGATCTCGTCCTTTTCTTTCACCATGTAGTCCAGCAACATTAATAGCAATCATTGAGCATCATATTATCCCTTAGTTTTCCAAAAATATTTGAAATTATGATATACAGTCATCCCTTGTTATCTACAGTGAATCAGTTCCAGGATTTCCGTGGATATCAAAATCAAACTGCTCTTATATAAAATGGCAGAGTATTTGCATTAACCTATGCACATCTTTCTGTATACTTTATCTCCAGATTATTTAAATACCTAATACAATGCAAATGTTATGTAAATAGTTGTTACACTCCGTTTTTTATAAAATAAAATTTGTATTATTTGATTATTTATTTATTTATTAATGATTTTTTTTTATTTTTTTCCCCATTTATTTATTTTATGGCATTTTAGGTTTTGGGGTACATGTGAAGAACATGCAAAATTGTTGCATAGGTACACAGGTGGCAGTGTGATTTGCTGCCTTCCTCCCCATCACCTACATCTGGCATCTCTCCCCTTGCTATCTCTCCCCAGCTCCCAACCCCCCACCATCCCTCCCCGTTTCCCCCCAACTGACCCCAGTGTGTAGTGCTCCCCTCCCTGTGTCCATGTGTTCTCATTGTTCAACACTCGCGTATGAGTGAGAACATGCGGTGTTTGATCTTCTGCTCTTCTGTCAGTTTGCTGAGAATGATGGTTTCCAGGTTCATCCATGTCCCTACAAAGGACCCAAACTCATCATTTTTGATGGCTGCATAATATTCCATGGTGTATATGTGCCACATTTTCCCTATCCAGTCTATCATCGATGAGCATTTGGGTTGGTTCCAGGACTTTGCTATTGTAAACAGTGCTGCCATGAACATTCGTGTGCACGTGTCCTTATAGTAGAACAATTTGTAATCCTTTGGATATATACCCAGTAATGGGATTGCTGGGTCAAATGGAATTTCTATTTCTAGGTCCTTGAGGAATCGCCACACTGTCTTCCACAATGGTTGAACTAATTTACACTCCCACCAACAGTGTGAAAGTGTTCCTATTTCTCCACATCCTCTCCAGCATCTGTTGTCTCCAGATTTTTTAATGATCGCCATTCTAACTGGCATGAGATGGTATCTCAATGTTGTTTTGATTTGCATTTCTCTGATGACCAGTGATGGTGAGCATTTTTTCATATGTTTGTTGGCCTCATGTATGTCTTCTTTTGTAAAGTGTCTGTTCCTATCCTTTGCCCACTTTTGAATGGGCTTGTTAGTTTTTTTCTTGTAAATCTGTTTTAGTTCTTTGTAAATTCTGGATATCAGCCCTTTGTCAGATGGGTAAACTGCAAAAATTTTTTCCCATTCTGTTGGTTGCCGATTCACTCTAATGACTGTTTCTTTTGCTGTGCAGAAGCTGTGGAGATGGATTAGGTCCCATTTGTCTATTTTGGCTTTTGTTGTCAATGCTTTTGGTGTTTTGATCATGAAGTCCTTGCCTACACCTATGTCCTGAATGGTTTTGCCTAGATTTTCTTCTAGGGTTTTTATGGTGTTAGGTCTTATGTTTAAGTCTTTAATCCATTTGGAGTTAATTTTAGTGTAAGGTGTCAGGAAGGGATCCAGTTTCTGCTTTCTGCACATGGCTAGCCAGCTTTCCCAACACCATTTATTGAACAGGGAATCCTTTCCCCATTGCTTGTTTTTGTCTGGTTTGTCAAAGATCGGATGGTTGTAGATATATTGTGTTGCCTCCAAGGCCTCTGTTCTGTTCCATTGGTCTATATCTCTGTTTTGGTACCAGTACCATGCTGTTTTGATTACTGTAGCCTTGTAGTATAGTTTGAAGTCTGGTAGTGTGATGCCTCCCGCTTTGTTCTTTTTGCTTAGAATTGACTTGGCTATGCAGGCTCTCTTTTGGTTCCATATGAAGTTTAAGGTGGTTTTTTCCAGTTCTGCAAAGAAGGTCATTGGTAGCTTGATGGGGATAGCATTGAATCTGTAAATTACTTTGGGCAGTATGGCCATTTTCACGATTTTGATTCTTCCTAACCATGAACATGGAATGTTTCTCCATGTGTTTGTGTCCTCTCTTATTTCGTTGAGCAGTGTCTTGTAGTTCTCCTTGAAGAGGTCCTTACGTTCCTTGTTAGTTGTATTCCTAGGTATTTTATTCTCTTTGTGGCAATTATGAATGGCACTTCATTCTTGATTTGGCTCTCTTTAAGTCTGTTATTGGTGTATAGGAATGCATGTGATTTTTGCACATTGATTTTGTATCCTGAGACTTTGCTGAACTTGCTTATCAGTTTCAGGAGGTTTGGGGCTGAGACGATGGGGTCTTCTAGATATACAATCATGTCGTCTGCAAATAGAGACAATTTGATTTCCTCCTTTCCTATTTGAATGCCCTTTATTTCTTTTTCTTGCCTGATTGCTCTGGGTAGAACTTCTAATACTATATTGAATAGCAATGGTGAGAGAGGGCATCCTTGTCTTGTGCCACATTTCAAGGGGAATGCTTCCAGTTTTTGCCCATTCAGTATGATATTGGCTGTTCGTTTGTCATAAATAGCTTTTATTATATTGAGAGACGTTCCATCAATACCTAGCTTATTGAGGGTTTTTAGCATAAAGGGCTGTTGAATTTTGTCAAAGGCCTTCGCTGCATCAGTTGAGATAATCATGTGGTTTTTGTCTTTGGTTCTGTTTATGTGGTAAATTACGTTTATAGACTTGTGTATGTTGAAACAGCCTTGCATCCCTGGGATGAAGCCTGCTTGATCATGGTGGATAAGCTTTTTGATGTGCTGTTGCAATCAGCTTGTCAGTATTTTATTGGAGATTTTTGCATCTATGTTCATCATGGATATTGGCCTGAAGATTTCTTTTCTTGTTGAGTCTCTGCCGGGTTTTGGAATCAGGATGATGTTGGTCTCATAAAATGATTTGGGAAGAATTCCCTCTTTTTGTATTGTTTGGAATAGTTTCAGAAGGAATGGTACCAGCTCCTGTTTGTATGTCTGGTAGAATTCGGCTGTGAACCCATCTGGACCTGGGCTTTTTTTGGGTGGTAAGCTCTTAATTGCTGCCTCAACTTCAGACCTTGTTATGGGTCTGTTCAGGGTTTCAGCTTCTTCCTGGTTTAGGCTTGGCAGGAGTCAAGTGTCCAGGAATTCATCCATTTCTTCCAGGTTTATTAGTTTGTGTGCATAGAGTTGTTTGTAATAATCTCTGATGATGGTTTGAATTTCTGTGGAATCTGTGGTGATATCCCCTTTATCGTTTTTTATTGTATCAATTTGGTTATTCTCTCTTTTCTTTTTTATTAATCTGGCTAGTAGTCTGTCTATTTGGTTGATCTTTTCAAAAAACCAGCTCCTGGATTTATTGATTTTTTGAAGGGTTTTTTGTGTCTCTATCTCCTTCAGTTCTGCTCTGATCTTAGCTATTTCTTGTCTTCTGCTAGCTTTGAGGTTTTTTGATCTTGCACCTCTAGCTCTTTCAGTTTTGACGATAGGGTGTCAATTTTTGATCTCTCCTTGCTTCTCATGTGGGCACTTATTGCTATATATTTTCCTCTACAGACTGCTTTAAATGTGTCCCAGAGATTCTGGTATGTTGTGTCTTCATTCTCGTTGGTTTCGAAGAACATCTTTATTTCTGCCTTCACTTCATTGTTTATCCAGTCAACATTCAAGAGCAAGTTGTTCGGTTTCCATGAAGCTGTGCGGTTCTGGGTTAGTTTTTGAACTCTGAGTTCTAACTTGATTGCACTGTGGTCTTAGAGACTGTTTGTTATGATTTCCGTTCTTTTGCATTTGCTGAGGAGTGATTTACTCCCAATTATGTGGTCAATTTTAGAGTAGGTGTGATGTGGTGCTGAGAAGAATGTATATTCTGTGGATTTGGGGTGGAGAGTTCTGTAAATGTCTATTAGGTTTGCTTGGTCCAGGTCTGAGTTCAAGTCCTGGATATCCTTGTTAATTTTTTGTGTGGTTGATCTGTCTAATGTTGACAATGGGGTGTTAAAGTCTCCCTCTATTAATGTGTGGGAGTCTAAGTCTCTTTGTAAGTCATTAAGAACTTGCCTTGTGTATCTAGGTGCTCCTGTATTGGGTGCGTATATATTTAGGATCGTTAGCTCTTCTCGTTGCATTGATCCTTTTACCATTATGTAATGTTCCTCTTTGTCTCTTATGATCTTTGTTGCTTTAAATTCTAATTTATCAGAGATGAGCATTGTAATTCCTGCTTTTTTTTGCTCTCCATTTGCTTGGTAGATCTTCCTCCATCCCTTTATTTTGAGCCTTTATGTATCCTTGCATGTGAGATGGGTTTCCTGGATACAGCACACCGATGGGTTTTGTCTTTTTATCCAATTTGCCAGTCTGTGTCTTTTGATTGGGGCATTTAGTCCATTTACATTTAGGGTTAATATTGTTATGTGTGAATTTCATACTGCCATTTTGGTGCTAGCTGGGTGTTTTGCCCTTTAGTTGAGCTGGTACTTGTTGTTCCTTTATATGTGTAGAGCCTCTTTCAGGAGCTCTTGTAGAGCTGGCCTGGTGGTGACGAAATCTCTGAGTACTTGCTTGTTCCCAAAGGATTTTATTTTTTCTTCACTTTTGAAGCTTAGTTTGGCTGGATAGGAGATTCTGGGTTGAAAGTTCTTTTCTTTAAGGATGTTGAATATTGGCCCCCACTCTCTTCTGGCTTGTAGGGTTTCTGCTGAGGGATCTGCTGTGAGTCTGTTGGGCTTCCCTTTATCGGTAACCCAACCTTTCTCTCTGGCTGCCCTTAGTATTTTCTCCTTCATTTCAACCTTGGTGAATCTGACTATTATGTGCCTTGGGGTTGCTCTTCTTGAGGAATATCTTTGTGGTGTTCGCTGTATTTCCTGGACTTGAATGTTTGCCTGCCTTGCTAGGTTGGGGAAGTTTCCTGGATAATATCCTGAAGAGTATTTTCCAGCTTGGATTCATTCTCTTCGTCGCATTCAGGTACGCCTATCAAACGTAGATTAGGTCTTTTCACATAGTCCCACATTTCTTGGAGACTTTGTTCATTCCTTTTTATCCTTTTTTCTCCAGTCTTGCCTTCCCGTTTTATTTCATTGAGTTGATCTTCGACCTGTGATATTCTTTCTTCTGCTTGGTCAATTCGGCTGTTGATACTTGTGCATGCTTCGCGAACTTCTCGTGTTTCGTTTTTCAGCTCCATCAATTCACTTATATTCCTTTCTATTTTGTCCATTCTCGTTAGCATTTTGTCAAATCTTTTTTCAAGGTTCTTAGTTTCTTTGCATTTGGTTAGAACATGTTCTTTAAGTTCACAGAAGTTTCTTACTACCCACCTTCTGAAGTCTTATTCTGTGATTTCATCACACTCATTCTCCCTCCAACCTTGTTCCCTTGCTGGTGAGGAGTTGTGATCCCTTGTAGGAGGAGAGGTGTTCTGGTTTCGGGTGTTTTCATCCTTTTTGCGCTGGTTTCTTCCCATCTTTAAGGATTTATCCACCTGTCAACTTTGTAGTTGCTGGCTTTCAGATTGGGTCTCAAATCTTTCAGATTGACGTTCTGTTTGTTGATGATGAGGTTATTTCTGTTTCTTGGTTTTCCTTCTGACAGTCTGGCCCCTCTGTTGTAGGTCTGCTGAGGTTCACTCCAGGCCCTGCTTGCCTGGGGTTCACCTGCAGCAGCTGCTGAACAGCAAGGGTTGTTACCAGTTTTCTTCTTCTGCTATCTTTGTCCCAGAAGGATACCCGCCTAGTGTCAATCTGATCTCTCCTTTATGAGGTGTCTCTTTGGATATATAGGGGTCAGGGAGCTGCTTGAGGAGACGGTCTCTTCTTTATAGGAGCGCAAATGGTGAGCTGTGAACTCTGTTGTTGTTCATTCAGAGCTGCTGGGCAGGTACGTTTAGGTCTTCTGCAGCAGAACTCATAAACTGCTTTTTGTTCCCAGGTGCTCTGTCCCAGGGATTTAGGGGTTCATTTATGATATTTCCGTTATCCTGCAGCCTTCTTTTTTTTTTTCCTTCAGACCTGCCCAGCCCAGCAAGGAGGCAGCCTAGTCACTGTTGGCCTGTAGAGGCTTTGCTGAGCTGTTGTGGGCTCCACCCCACTGCCGAGTGAACTTCCCTGCAGTCCTGTTTATATGAGTGTAGTTAGAACTGCTTTGGCGATGGTGGCCCCCCTCTGTTGAGGCGGAGTCTCTCTGCTGTAGCAGGTTGCCTTGGCAACGGCGGGCTGCCTCAGCAATGGTGGGTTGGCTTGGCAATGGCGGGCTGCCTCAGCAATGGCGGGTTGCCTCAGCATTGGCAGACTACCTCCATCCTGGCGGGCTGCCTGGGTAATGGCGGACGCCCCTACCCCGCAGAGCTGGACCGTCCCGGGTTCAGCTGCACTTGCTGTGAAACTCTCAATCCAGAGTTTCTGGTTGCTGTTCTTTTGTGGGGGCGGGACCAGCTGAGCCTGATCGCCTGGCTCCCTGCCTCAGAGCCTTTTTTAAGTTGGTGTTCCAGTCGCCAGTTGAAGAGGCACCGGGGTCTGTTTGTTTTCCCCTGTGGCCACTCACTGCGCTGGCTTAAACAGCAGCACTGAGGTTTGTGGCACTTTTTTTTTTTTTTGCCCTGGAATCTACTGTCCTGGTTCTCTGCTCAGTCCCCTTTTTAAACAGACGAATGGGCGACTTCCCATGGCTCCAATCGCCAGCCAAAAGGGCACCCGGACCGGTGTATTTTGTACGGAGAACCGCTGCTCCGGGACAAAGCAGCCGCGCAGGGCAAAGCAGCTGCGCTGGCCGAAACAGCCGCGCTAGCGACCGTGGAGCTCCTCTGCCTGGGAATTTCCTAGTCTGTGGGCAATAAAAATGCGGCGTCCACTCACCCTCTGCACTTTCACTGGGAGCTGCAATCCTGAGCTTTTCCTAAACGGCCATCTTGGATCCTCCTCCCTGATTTTTTTTTTTTTTTGAGATGGGGTCTTGCTCTGCTGCCCACGCTGGAGTGAAGTGACACAATCTCGGCTCACTGCAACCTCCACATCCCTGGTTCAAGCGATTCTCCTGCCTCAGCCTCCTGAGCAGCTGGCACTACAGGCACCCGCCCCCACTCCCAGCTAATTATTTTTTATTTTTTTTATTTTAGTTGAGATGGGGTTTCACCATGTTGGCCAGGATGGTCTTGATCTCTTGATCTCATGATCTGCCCGCCTCAGCCTCCTAAAGTTCTGGGATTACAGGTGTGAGCCACCACACCTGGCCTTTGATATTGTTATATTGTTATTTCATTAGTTTCTCAAAAATATCTTTCATTCACGTTGGTTAACTCTGCAGATGTAAAGCATGGGGTTACAGAGGGCCAACTGTATACAGTCACCTAGCTCCTTGCTTCTTCTTAGTGGTTGATTTATGGTATCCAATGCAAGTATTTTTAGTGTCTTTATAAGTAGTTTATGCTTAGGACTATCAGTGCATTCTTTACCATTGGAAATACAGTTATTAGCATCTTTAGTATTTTAGCATGAGAAATTGGCTCAGGTAATTGTGGAGACAAAAGCCTCAGGATCTGCCATCTTTCTTTTCTTTTTTCTTTTTTGACAGGGTCTTGCTCTGTTCCCCGTGCTGGAGTGCAGTGGCATGATCTTGGCTCACTGCAACCTCTGCCTCCCAGGTTCAAGCGATTCTCCTGCCTCAGCCTCCTGAGTGGCTGTGATTATAGGTGCCTGCCACCATGCCCGGCTAATTTTTGTACTTTTAGTAAAGATGCGGTTTCACCATGTTGGTCAGACTGGTCTTGAACTGCTGGTCTCAAGTGATCTACCCGCCTTGACCTCCCAAAATGCTAGGATTGCAGGCATAAGCTACTGTACCCAGATAGGATCTGCCTTCTATAAGCTGGAGACCACTGAGGAAAGCCAGTGATATAGTTCACCTTGACTCTGAAGTTCCGAAACCCAGATGAGCTGATGGTGCAAATTCCACTCTGAGGGTCCAAGATGATGAGATGCCCCAGCTCAACCAGTGACGCAGGAAAAAAAAAATTTATTCTTCCTCTGCTTTGGTTCGATTCAGGTCCTCAACAAATTTAATGTTGCCCATCTATATTGGGAAAGGCAATTTACTTTAAAAAAAAATGTTAATCTCACCCAGAGACACCTTCACAGAAACCCCCAGAAAAAATGTTAATTTGGTCATCCTATGGCTGGTCAAGCTAACAGATAAAATTAACCACCACACACAGGCAGCGACTATTTAGTTTTTGGGTATGGTATGCTAAGAAAGGTTTTAACTTAATCATCATCCCCATGGTTTCCACCTAAACACAAAGTTAGCCTATTTTTTGAATGTTTTATGCTCTGGCTCTTCCTCCTTCTCCTCCTCCTTATTCATCTTCTGAAATAAATGTACTAGACTGCACTTGTTTACAGAAAGTCTTGGATAAAATTTTATTCAGATTAAAATTTTCTTTGCAGAAAAATCATTTTTGTCAACAGGTTACTGCAATTCACTGAGAAAGACTACTGCAAATTCATCATGCAATCTTCAAATGACGCATTTTTGCAGTTTTAAATTTTCCCACACACCCTAGTCATACTTAAAACACAATTCATTTAGCAAATCATCTCCTTTTTGTCATTCACTTCTCATCAGATTTTTGACAATAATCATTGCTTCCCATTTTGTCAATATGGTTTCAATGATATCTGCATTTATTGTAGCTACCATTTCATAATGAAAGGTATTTTTCAGTTATTATAATGTTACATATCATCCTAAAGCTTTTTAGAAACCACAAAACTTATATAGGTTATTTCAATTTTATGCTTAAAATTATCTGCATGAAATATGGTGCTATATGCGTGGCAAGGCTATTAATTTCTCAGCCTTCATCTCTCTCAGTACACTCTCAATTTCTTACTGTCTTTTGATGTGTAGACTTTGCTAGGCCTCCTAACTTGCTTGCTTTTGTAACAAACTATTTCACTATTCTAAAAATTACCTTTATTTAGTAATGGGAGGAAGACATTCCAAATGATGCACACACACATGTTCGAATATCAGGAGAATAAGCTGTATTTTTTTTCAAAATGGAAACAAAGGTTGAACTGTGATTCCTGTATCTCATATTCCCACAAAGGCTTGCATACACTGAAAGGTTGAGTGGAGAAATCTTACTCAAACAGTCCCTAACCAACATTGGTTTGACTTATGATTCTTCAATTTTACTATGGTGAATGTGCACAAGTAATATGCATTGAGTGGAAGTAATACTTCAAATTTGTGCCCGGGCGTGGTGGCTTATGCCTGTAATCCCAGCAGTTTAGGAGACTGAGGCTAGTGGATTGCTTGAGCTCAAGAATTTGAGAGCAGCCTGGGCAACATGGTGAAACCCCATCTCTACTATAGATACAAAAAAAAAAAAAATAGCCAGGCATGGTAGCTCATGCCTGTAATCCCAGCTACTTGGGAGGCTGAAGCAGGAGAATTGCTTGAACCCAGTAGGTGGAGGTTGCAGTGTGCCAAGATCATGCCACTGCAGTCCAGCCTGGGCACCAGAGCGAAACTCTGTCTCAACAAAATAAATTGAATTTTATTTTTTCCCTGGTCTAATAATATGCAGTAGATACTCAGCCTCCAGTCAGCCACAGAATCACATGGGTAAACAACCCGTATTCGATAATGAGCTGTGTTGCCAGGTGATTTTTCCCCAACTATAAGCTAGTGTAAGTGTTCTGATCACGTGTAAGGTAGGCTAGGCTAAATTATGGTATTTGTCAGGTTAGCTGTATTAACTGCATTTTTGATTTACAATGTTTTCAACTTATAGGTCTGTTGGGACATCCCCCCATCATAAACTGAGCAGCATCTGTATGATACGTTCTGTTTCCATGCCCACCATAGTCTTTATGCTAACTACAAGCTGGGTTCACTCACTTCACATATTTCTTTTTAATAGTACTTGACTAGAAACCACAAAAATTATTACAACACAGTTTATCCTACATCTAAAAATTACCTACAGCATAATAAACAGGTATTCCAGAGATACATACATATGTATACACATATATTATTTGAATTACATATTCTAGATTATAGGAATCTCAGATAAGGAATAATTTTATAGAGTTGGCACTCTATTTTCAAAATACAAATAGAAAACATAATTCATATAGACATATAACTAGCGTAATTCTGCAAGATAGTATTTTCTTAATTAAAAGTGACCAAGATAAATGAAGTTTTCCTTGTCCTCATTCATATCATCTTCTTTGATGGCTCAATACAATGATCTGCACCATCCGGAAATATATCTCACACTATTTCATGCTCTATCGACCCCCTTCCTAGGTTCAGGGTTGATAAGTAATTGAAATTCAGGGTGCAAATTATAGCATCTTTATTATCTGCTTATATAACTCAAGATATTTGCTCCTATTTGAGAAGCAGTATACAATAATGATCTGAAGCAAATATTTGAATCTCAACCCCTTGACTTACTACTGGCATGACTTTGGGCAAGTAAACGAACATCACTTTATTTCAGGATTACCACATGTAAAATGGGCTTCATGCATACTCACAAGGTCAAGTGAGGTATGTATTGTTGATAAATGTTTGTGCAAATACCGCCACATGGAAAGCACCAAATAGTTACTAGAGTTGCTATATTCTACTATAAAATTTGCCTGTGATTCCAGTTGATTTGCACTCTACATCAATGCATAAATTTCAAAATTGTCCAATGTATCTACCTGCTAAGATTCTTATGTGGCTCATTCTTTCTGCTCCCTGAGAAAGACAATGTTTTATTTAAAACAGTGACTATTAAGGAAGAAAAAAACTTCAAAGTATCTCCACAGTGTATTATAGGTGCTTTCTGTGTCATGCAGAGAAGCATAATTTTGGTTTTTTTAAAAATGTTCATGTTGACTCTATGCATCTGAAATAAAATATGTAAGTTAGTTCATTAATAGGAGGCTTTTTTTTTTAGACGGAGCCTTGCTCTATCGCCAGGCTGGAGTGCAGTGGCTCAATCTTGGCTCACTGCAACCTCCGCCTCCTGGGTTCAAGCAATTCTCCTGCCTCAGCCTCCTGAGTAGCTGGGACAACAGGCACGTGCCACCATGCCCAGCTAATTTTTTTGTGCTTTTAGTAGAGACGGGGTTTCACTGTGTTGGCCAGGATGGTCTTTATCTTTTGACCTCGTGATCCACCCACCTTGACCTCCCAAAGTTCTGGGATTACAGGCATAAGCCACCACTCCCACCCAGTAGGAGGCTCTTAAAGTGAATAATTGACATTAAGATCATACAATTAAAATGATGGATTTTCTATTACATAGACTATATAAGATTCATAAGGCTGGGCGTGGTGGCTCACGCCTGTAATCCAAGCTCTTTGGAGGCCAAGGCAGGTGGATCATCTGAGGTCAGGAGTTTAAGACCAGCATGACCAACATGGTGAAACCCTGTCTTAAAAATAAATGAATAAATAAATAAATAAAAATGAGATTCATAAAAAAAATAATATAAGCTTTTCACTAGATATTAAGGTGAATTTGATATGAGGATTCTGCAGTATAATACAGGCACAAAAATATAAACATCACAAAGAGTTTCTACTCTGATGTATTTTTTTTGATAATATGCTATGACAATATTCAATAATAATTTAAAAATAATATTTCTGTTTATATTTGTGGGGTTTTTTAAAATTTTAAACTGTGCTGGACATATGGATAAGATGGTTTTGAAGCCTAAGTGGGACAGCAACTTGCCCCGATCTCACTCTCAGGAGAAACTTCAGGCTATACTGGCACAATCAGCGGAGCTCGGTGCTTCCGCGTCTCTAAGAATGTTGGTGTGGTCATGCAAGAAAAGCAAGCACTAACGAAAAGCCAGCGGGGACAAAAGTTGAGCTTCCAAATCTTGTTATTTTTAGATTTTACCTTGAGAACATGACATTTCAGAAGCTTCAGACCACTTTCCTCAATTAGGCCTCTAAAGAATATATGATCCTAGGATGTTTATATACACATATCGAGGCCGGAAATTTCAAGCTGTTTTTGGAGTTAGTGATGATTCACCATAATCATCTGAAAAGAGCTCTCATCCTAGTGATCCCTAGAGAAAATAGGAATGAGCAAAGGAAAGCAGAGTTATAACCTCACCAAGGCAATGTCTAAGCGTACAGAGATTGGTTTTCTTTCTTTCTCATCTGTGCACCTAAAGACTTGATTCTCATGAGATTCAAACAGGCAACTTGCAGTGATAAATAATTTCTAAGAAATTGTGTAAAAACTCTTAGTTCTACAGTTTGAAAGAAAGTCAAGCTACCATTCTATTTCTTCATGTTATACATGTAGAAAAAAATTTCCATTTAGAAAAAAGTATTTCAAGTGATTAGTGGCAATTTTAGCTATTTACTGTTTTATTTACCTATCATATTGAGTTTATCAAATTGATTACAATTTAAACTTAATTACAAATTGATTAGTAAACATTTTCCTTGTGTATTTTTGTTCCTTTGTGTTGAAATATATTAACAATTCAGGTAAAATTCTTTCTAAAGCAGTTCTCTGGTTTAAATTAGGCAATAAAATTGGATTATTTAATAACAATACAATAAAACTTGACTGTTTTATAAACTTCCAAGTTCTCTCACATATTATATTGCATCTTATTCCTATGTTAACTTTGTAGGATATGTATGTCAGTGCCGTAGATCTACAAAAGTAATGTTAAAAGAAAACTTTAGCCGAATTAAATTTAGCAGTATATTTAAGCAAAAAACAATTCATGAATTGGACAGCACTCAGAACCCAGAGAGGTATAGAAAGCTCCACCAAGTAATGTGGACAGGCAGTGTATATAGAGAAAAAGAAGCTGAGATACAGAACTATCCTGATTTGGTTATAGCTGGGCATTTGCCATATTTGTCCATGGTATGACAAAGTGTTTGTTTTACACAGACATATTCTGATTAGTCGACAGCCCGCCAGCTGACAGGCTGAAGCTCACCTGCAATGATCCGCTGAGACGCAGCTAAATAGCTGTTACATCATGTTAAGATGCAATTTGCTTACATACTCAATTAGGTGAAAGTTTGCTACATATGGATGCAAGACACAGAGGCAACATTAGGACAAATTTAATTTAACAACTTTCCTCTTTTGGTCAGCCTTCTAATTTTGAGAGATTCAACGAAACTTCGGCTATTGATGTCGCTCTTTGTCACAATCATAATGGACTTGTTTGGTCTCAGCATGGAATTCAAAATTGTTGATGTAGCTCAGCTAAATTCTTTCTTCCTTTCCTTCCTTCCTTCCCTCCTTTCTTTCCTTCCTTCCTTCCTTCCTTCCTTCCTTCCTTCCTTCCTTCCTTCCTCCCTCCCTCCCTCCCTCTTTTCTTCCTTCCTTCCTTCCTCTCTCTCTCTTTCTTTCTTTCTTTCTTTCTTTCTTTCTTTCTTTCTTTCTTCTTTCTTCCTTTCTT